>NW_004567105.1:70832116-70940265 GCF_000260355.1 Condylura cristata | reverse complement strand
AAAAAAAAAGTTTGAGAACCAACCAGCTATCAACCAGACACTTCCCAAGGCTTTTACAGATTCTAAAAAACATGTGACTGGAGATCATATTTTTTTCTGTATTTATATTTCTGGTGTCTTCAAAAGTCCCTGGTTGATAGTCTGTTTGTTCTCAAACTATGTTTAACAGATTAATCATACCCCCTGATCTGTCAACTTACTCATTCAAGGCTCCAAGGAGAAAGTATGTCAGAGGTCATGGTAATGTTCTCATTAAAATAAGAAACCTACCAAGTTTCATTTTAGGGAAGAGACCATTTCCTTTTATGTTGTTTTTTGTTTGGTTGGTTTTAGTTTATATGTCTGGTAGTTAGTACAGTGCGTAAGGAGGCATTTGATGAAGTTTTAATGACTGGAAGGATGAATAAATGATCCTCAGAAGCAATATAGACAAGTCAGTGTAGAATTTCAAGCCTGATGAATCTAAAAGAGTCTCACAAATCATCTGCCACCAGTCTGAAGTCACAGAACCGAAAAATCACTGCACAATGTAGCATTTACATGCAAGCTGCCTTCAGGGCTGTGGAGGCTGTGGGCTGGTGCTGGGTAAACACGGGCACACTGAAGAGCCATTGTGGGTGCTGGTAGTACTTTTAAGTTCTTTTGGGGTCTAAAGTTGATTTGCAGTCGGAGCCAATTCTGTGCCAAGCCCCTTACCGCCTTCAACTTACCTTTCTCTCCTTTTAAAAAAATTGCAACTGAATTACTAACTAAAAGAAGACCATTCCGGTTGTAGCAGTTAGCAGTAGCTGCCAATGGTAGGGAATTTTTATTTTGTTTACCCAGAGTGTTTGCACCTAATCTAATGAAAAGTAGGAATGAGCCCTCAGAAAGCAAAAGCCCTGGCCCCAAAGGAAGACAGATTTTGGACTTGGCAGGAAGGCGGTCTAGGGTGGCCAAAGAGTGGGCAGCGGTGCCGTTCTCAGAATAAGACTTCTTTCCAGCTAGGTGTTACATATGGCTACTTTTAGGCTGACATTTCAGGGACCCTGGGAGGATTTCAGTGCTCCAGTCTTGCAATTGTCTTCTAGTCTCTGTTGTGAATTTTGTAGCTTTCACTGGAGACTTTGATCTTTTCTGAGAGGCACATGCCACTGAGAAGAACAACTTTGGAAAAGGGTCAGAAGAACTAAATTTATATCTAGCTTTTGCAACTGAATATGCATGGAAACAAACACATCAATTTACATCTCTGGGTCTCAGTTTCTTTGCATAAAAAAAGAGCTAATACTACCTAACATACAGAGGTTTTGAGATTGGAATTACTTTGTAAAGTGAAACCTTTCAATTATGGATAAATAGCTATCCAAAATAATTTCTACATGCATGGTAGCTTAGCACATCGCATCATTCTGTTAACCGCTTGAGAAAGATTTGTCCTATTTTGTATCTGTAGCTCTTAATTCAGTATATGGCATGGTGTAGGTGTCCAGTAAAGGGCAGGGGAATTGAACAATGCTAATTTACAGCAGCAGGAAGGACATCGATATTGCAATTTTCTATCATATTTAACATTAAGACCCTCAGTTCTTTTAGTAATGTTTCTTTTGCTGTACAGAAGCTCTTTAACTTGATGTAGTCCCATCTATTTATCCTTGCCTTCACTATTGTGGCATTGGGTGCTCTGTCTTTAAAGATGTTGCTGAAGTGTATGTCGTGTAGTGTTTGACCCATCTGACCCTCAGTTCTTTAAAGTTCATGGAGTAACCACTGAACTGTTTCTTCTGCTCTGAGAAAGCAGGGCCAACTGAACCCCTCCACTGAATGTTCTGTGGATTCTTAGTCATTAAACTTGATGACTACTATTCTCGGGACTGCTTATCCCAGACCTCACTGAGGTAGTTCATATATTAATAGACAATCCTATTGTGTCCACTGGGATAGATGTACTTATTAGACTATGCATTTGCAGGAATGGTCACCATGTACATGGTACTTGGTAAGAAGACAGGAAAAACTCAGCCTGATTATATGACATAATTTTCCCATCTTAGCCAGTATGCTGATTGTGCCTTTTACTGATGGAGAGATATTTTTTAATATGCTTTGAGACGTAGTGTTTTAGCAGCACGCAACATGCCTGGCCATCAGAAAATTGGGTTCTACTCTTAGTTTATCATCAATCTATGGTGTTAATTTGCCCTCTAGTTCTTGTTCAGCAAAGCTCAGTAATGGAAAGATGACTTCTAAGGAGTCCTCCATTATTCTGTTTGAGCCAATGACATCTTTGCTTTTGCATGATTTTTAGCTGTTTGGAATACATTTAGTTAAGCTGGTATTTCTACCCCTACACTTTTAAAATTTATCAAGCATGAGACCAAATGTGGATCCTTCTAGAAAGGAAGTTGGGATGATATTGTGTTGGACCCACCACCCAAGGGCATCTGGAAAAGCAGAAAGATTTCAGCAGGAAGAGGAGAGAGGTTTATGTAGATTTATGTAAATTTTCCACCGGTATGGGAAGGAGGGAAAGCTGTAAGGGATCCCAAAATAGAATGTGCCCATAAGGGACATGGGAACCCAACTAAGTGGAGAGAAGATATGACACTAACCAAAGTTAGGCGTTTTGATTAATAAGTATCTAGGCAAATTTCTGAAGTGAAACTGCATTTGAAAATTTTAATGGTAGAGACACCATTATCATAAAATGGAAAAAAAAAAACCCAGCCCATGCACAGAAATATGTAAAAATAAACTGCTATAAAATAAAAAATAATAATAATAAACCAGCCCAATGGGCATTGGCAGACAGGACTGATCATCCTTACTGTTCTAATAGTGAGGGGCAGAAATAAACTGTGCTTTGACCACAATTTATATATCATCTTTGTTCAACATACCAACTTACATACTTTAAGTATTTTTGTATTTATTTGGTACTTCAGTTTACTGTCTAAAGACATATATCAAGTGATACACCAATATGTTCTCTCTTTAATATTATGTATCATGAGCTAAAACCACTCATTGTTGAGTTAACAATAATTAGGTCAAAATCATTTTTAAGCACCAGCATATGCATGCTCATTTTCCAGGCATTTAAATTGACATGGACTCAAATAGGTAATGGGGAAAGAAGGAGACAGAGATTTTGTGTTTCTTGGTTAGCAGTTTCCCAAACCAAGACACAAACAGTTCTGCCATCTGTTGTATTGAAACCATGTACAAATTGCTTAGATCTCATTCATGCATTCCACAAAAAGGTGATGGGAAACAAGAAGTTGAGAAATAAGAAGTTTCAACTCCAGCATTCAAGTTGGAGGAGGCTGACAGCCAAAGTCTAGAGATGAGGCTGGGTTGGGATGGGCACAGGCAGTCAGACCACCTGGGAGATGTTGTAGAGGCATATAACCACTGAGGACTCACTGAGGCAGGAAATAAATGCCTGACTCAACCCTGAAGAAGTCTCTTGCACTGCAGAGACTTACATTGTCTCCATCTTGGATTGCTGGGCACGCCATTTGCTTTTTTATTCCCTGCTTACTTTGTATGCCATCCTTATAAAGGTAGCCAATCTTGCTTTAATTTGGTGAAAAGGGTAGGAATAGCCTTGGGAGAATAATTACAAGACCACTGTTTTTCATTATTTTATATTTTAAGACAGCATATTTTCCTGTCTACTGACTTTAGAGGACCCTGCCAAATAGTCTGTGTAAGAGTAAATGAGCAAATAAAAGGATTGCTCTGTAGCTCTTTGGACTTGGTTTTAAAGAAACTTTATCTTCATTCACATGAAAAAATAAACAAACTCTAACTTCAGCTTCTCCAAGTCCTACAAAAATGCACAATGTGTGCCTACAGAAGCAAAAGGGGGAATGGATGGGAAGAATGACTCATTGTTCAGAGAAAAAGATACTGCTGCCAGTGAGCAGAGGGCATTGCATGGATTGATTAGGTAGTGATCTTGACCGGATTATTGGGGGAGATGGAAGAGCAATAGGATCTTTTTAAATGCCAGAGGAAAGTTACTATAAACACAGTATTTTGAAATAATCCCCAGATTCCCAAGCTGTCTGGCAAAATGACACTGTCTTACCCAATGGTCTTCTGTTGTTACTCCAAAATGGTCTTTTCATCAGTAAAACTCTATCATTTTCCAAATTTTTAATTTTACAAGGCAAAATTAGTTCATTTATCTTGTGGGGAAAAAGCTAAGTATTATATAAAAGTCAGTTTCCTTTAGGTTCTACCTGTATCAGGGATATCCACCATGATAAGTTCAAAACTAGAATAAGGATGTATATATTCTAATGCAGAAGCTTAAAGACATACTGCTGAGGAAAAAAGACATTGCATACATTGTATAACACTATTCATTTAAGAATTAAAGTAATTCTAGATTATTTGTAGTAGCTATAGCTATATCACACTTATATCTGTAGTATAGGAACAGAAAAACATTAAGGGGATTGTCATTTCTGGTAAAAGTGACATAAATTATCTAAGTCTTTCTGAATATTATTTAAAGTCTGTACAACATTTAATAACATCTACTTAAATGCATCAGGCCACCAACAACATAGTAAATAATTATTTGACGAGTGTCCATGGAAGAATTAGGTCTCAGAGAGATGACCCTAGTGATTGAGACCTCTTTTCTTTTGGGAAATTATTTTTACTCAACTTAGAGAGGACTGCCGAGAGGGGGAGAAATGGAGTGGACTTTTTAGATATTCTTGCCAGGATAAAAGAACAAGAAAATGACTAGATCTCATCAAGAAGTGCTATTCATTTCCTTTGTGTTAGGATCTCAATGTTCTACATTAATCACTGGGTTGTACAAAAAAAAGCAGGTTCTTGTGGCATTGACAGCTAAACTCTGAATAAATTTAGTCACTGAATTTGGTTTAGGATTAATTCACATCACTTGGCTATGTGCCTACCTGAAGAAGACAAAATCTCTAGAGCAAACATAAATCTTTTTTGGGAAACAAATTAGTCTACAAACATACATCTTTACTGGGAAACAAACTAGTCTACAAACAACAATGAAAATGTAATTAAAACAAAGAGGCACACAAGAAACAGAAAAAAATAAAATCAATAGAAACAACAAATGATGAAAATATAACCCCAGAGAAACCAGATATTGGAGCTACCAGATACAGTTTTAAAATAACTCTGTTTATTATATTTAGGGAGACAAGGGACAAGACTGAGAAATATGGCAGTAATAAGATAACTAGAAATCACAAGAATTTTAAAAGAAGTATATTACTTAAAATTATAAGTGAAATGGGCCCTCCCTGGTGGTGCAGGGGGTTAAAGGGGAGCACTGCAAGCCAGCCACAGTTCCTTCAGTGAGTTTGATCCCTGCCCCAGAGATGATCCACATGGTGTGGCAGACCTCTCCTGCCTCACCCGCTGTTCCCCTCAGCAATCTGCCTGTTCTCCTCCCCACTCTGTCTCTGGTGAATCCTCTCACCACCCCTGAGCCTCTGGCCTGTACCCCATTTCTGTATGAATAAAAAATAAATCTTAAAGAATTAGAAAAAAATATAAATGAAATGAAAAATTTCAATGTATAATTTTGATAGTGGATTAAACATTAATGAAGAGAATTAGTGAATTACGAGATATGCTGGAAGAAAATATCTAGAGTAAAGCATAAATGACAAGAAGAAGAAAGAATATAATAAAAATAAAGAGGTATAAAGAATACTGAATGAAGTTTCAAGCATATGATAATTTAAATACTCAAAGAAAAGGGAGAGCAAAAAATGGCAGAGTCAAATATTTGAAGAGATTATGTATGAGAGTTTTTCTCAACTCATAAAAGACATAAAGCCTCAAATACAGAAGATGTGGAAAACAGTGAGGACTGTTTCAGGTTCCGGAGGGACCCAAATGGATTTCTACATACCCTGAGTCCTCAAGGGCTTGTTTGTGATTATCTGCCCCTCAGTTTCCCATTATCTAAGCTTAGGGTTCATCTCTTTAGCAGCTCACTGTGCAAAGGTCTAAACAGCCTTGCATTCAGCTCATTGGCTGCTGTGATTTGGTTTCTGTTTCCACCCAGTTGGTGTCAGTATTGGTTTGAATAGCAACTGTAGTTCCTGTGGACTGACTGCCTCGTCAGTCATCTGTAGACCAGGCATCTACAGATGACTGGAATTTACTGCACCCCTTCCCTGTAGGCACTAGGAGGCCACCGCAGAAATGGGGTGGGGCATCTGGAAGATTTGCAAGGGAAGGAGGCCCTGTGGCAGAGGGAGAAGAGTCAGGTCCTCCAAATCTGAAATCCCTGCAAAGGCTTGCACCTCATTCACTTTCTGGGAAGTGGGACAGTCTTGTTCCTTAACAGAAAATATGAGCAGGACAATAATGTGTAATGAGATTGAATAAGCAATTAAAGCTCCCAACAACAGAAAGTCCAGAACCAGATAGCTTCATAGGTGAATTCTACCAAACATTCAAAGAGGTTTTAGTACCCTCCTTAAACTCTTCCAGAACACAGAAGGGGGTAAACTTCCAAATTAGGCCAACGCCAACTTGACTGATCCCCAAAACAAAGACACTGAATCAGTCTTCACTATTTTCCACATCTTGGCTCATAACCTTTAATTGGTTAATACATTACTTGGAAATATATTTTTCTAGTGTTAAATAATGTTTGCATTCTTTGATTTCTTATTTTGTTGAAATTGATGTGTTAGTGTTAAGATTTTTGCAGTTATATGATAACTGAGATTTCTTGTTGCTGTCTATGTATGTCTAGTTTTTGTGACAAGATTATCCTAACCTCACAAAATAAGTTAGTTTTTCATACTCTGGAGTATTTATATAAGGTAGCAATTTTCTGTTCCCTAAAGTTTTTGCAAAATATGTTTGTAATATCATTGAATGCCTTTGGGAAGTTACCCTGATCTTTCCATTTCCCATGTGGTTAATAGTCTATTTGTTTTCCAAGTTTCTTCTGCTTATTTTTGTGGTTAACAACTTTATAAAAAAAAGATTATTTTCATCTTGGGTTTCCAATGTTGGAGCAAATTATTCATAGTTTTATGTCATCTTTTTGCATTCAATGTCTATGTTTTATATGTATCTTCTCCTTTTTAAACTTAATCAATAATGAACTATTTTGCTAATTTTTTTTAAAGAAACTTCCTTCTTGTCCTGAGCAACTCCATTTCTCCCTATGTGATTAATTTTTGCCATTATTTGTTTATAAGTCAGTATTTTATTTTTAAAGTCTTTTTAGGTTTATTGAAAATTTGGGTAGAATACGAAACATTCACATATACTTTTTCTCCCTCCCTAGCTGCACCTACATTATTTCTCCCCCCATTCTATCCCCCACACAATTTGCCCTATCATTAACAGCTTATATCAGTGTTGCATATCTGTTAGAATTGGTGAATCAATATTGATATCATTATTATTAACTGCAGTTTATAGTTTTTATTAGAGGTCACTGTATTGTAGAGTTCTGTGGGTTTGAAAAATGAACATCGCTATTTATCAGATAATTTCTCTGCTCTAAAATCCCCTTGTCCCTCCCTTGCTCCCCTCAACTCCTTGCAGCCACTGATCTTTTATTGTCTGTATACTTTTATCTTTCTAGAATGTCATATACTTGTAACCATACAGTATGTAGAGTATGAGAAAGAAGGCTTCTTTCTCAGCAATAGTCATTTTAGATTCCACCATATAAATCCTCCATATAATTTAAAACTATGTTGTTAATGGAATGAAATTGAAAGTTTATAAATAAACCCAGTCATCTATGACCAACTAACTTTCAACAAGGGTTCTAAGACATGGGAAGAAGAATAACATTTTCAAGTAATAGTGCTGGAATAACTGAATATCAAAATACAAAATAATGAAGTAGAACCCCTACCTTATACTAGTCATAAAAACTAAATCAAAAGGGATCAATGACCTAAATATTAAAGCTAAAAAGATAAAACTCTTAGGGGGAAAAAAAAACATAGATAAATCTTCATGAACGTCAAGAATATTTGGAAAACATTTTTAAATATAACACCAACAGCATAATCAACAAAAGAAAAACATAGACAAATAAGGTTTCATTTAAATTTATATCTGTACTTGTGTGCCAATGAACACCATCAAGAATATATGGGGGGGGGGACTAAGTGAGATTCAAAATGTAATACTCAGGATAAATATCAAAACTGATACTTAATACTGATACACAGGTATATTGCCAAGAATATATTAGAATTAAGAATTGGTATAAATACCAGTTTCAAAAAAGAAAACCTGCAGCTTTATTGAGGTGTAATTTATAAAACATGCATTTTGCTCATTTAAACCATACAGTTCTGTAGTTTTTGGTGTATTCACAGATGTGTGCAACTGTCATCACAGTCAGTTTTAGAACATTTTCATCACCTCCACAATAAGCAGCCTCTAATCTGCTTTCACCATCATAGGTTCTCACCCATCCATAGGGCTTCCTGACACTGGTTATGGAAGGCTGTTTAGTGACTTTTCCTAACTACTTTCACAAATATAGCATTCCTTGTTATGTAGGCATACTGAAGACTCTGTTCCGTGATCTCAGGATCAGCTAGTGACCAGAGCATATTTCCTTAAATGCCAGAGACAAAAAGGGCTCAGAGCATATTGGCTCTGAGTAAAGCATTCCTTCAGTGCTAACCCAACTACAATTCTGCCTTAGCTTTCTTGTTTAGTGGAACACAAATATCAGTCACTCATCATTCCTGCTCCAGGTAGCAATGATGGGGTAGTATATATCTTTGAATGCTTCCATCAGAAGCTACCTATAAAGTCATTCCAACCTGAGGGGAAAAATTTAAGGTTAGACACTATGCTGGTTTTGTAGGCAACCATCAGACATGTCAAATGCATGACCACCGTTTTTGAGAACATAGTTCATGGAGCATGGCCCATTCTTTACAAGGCTGCGCCATGATGGGACTTGGAGATGCTATCTAGGCAAGTAGGCAAAAATGACAAAATGCTTTCTTACCATAATTCAGCTGTCTATTTATTAAGCACTTCTGATTGACTTAGATGTTAATTAGAATCAAGTGAAGAACATATTGATCAGGTCAGTTTTTGCTAGCTTAATTCTTCCTTTAGTGAAGAGACCAATTCTTGGAGCTCCTTCCTCTGGTACTATTGCTGGTTATTGTTACTTCTGCAAATAGTTTGGGAAATCCACTGTCTGGATAAAGTTTGTATGTTCTCCCCAAGCCTGCATAGGTTTTCTCTGAGCCTGGTTTCCTTCTACAACCCAAAGATTTGAAGGTTTGGTTCATTGTCATGTCTAAATTATCCCAGTCGAGTCAGTGTGTATGTATGTGTGTATGTGTGATGACTATGTGTCATCGCCACTAGCAAGAGAAACAAAAGACACATGGCATTATCTCAATCTAAAAAGCTGCTGCACAGCTAGTGTTAAAATCAAAGGCAGTTGGCCCTCCCTGGTGGCGCAGCAGGTTAAAGCACAGCACTAAGAAGCTAAAGCCACTTCCGCATGAGTTTGATTCCCGCCTGCCCTGGAGGTGACCACATGGCGTGGCAGACCTCTCCTGACCCGCCCGCTGCTCCCCTCAGCAGTGTACTTCGTCGATCTGCCTGTTCTGCTCCCCACTCTGTCTCTGGTGAAGCCTCTCACCGCCCCTGAGCCTCTGGCCTGTACCCCAGTTCTATATGTACAAATAAATAAATCTTAAAAAAAAAAAAAATCAAAGGCCGTTGCGCCTCCCTGGTGGTGCAAAAGGTTAAAGTCTCAGCACTATCAAGCTATCACCAGCCACTGCAGCCTGAATTTGATTCCCTGCCGGGGAGGTGATCCACATGGTGTAGCAGACTTCTCCTGACCCCCCTGCTGCTCCTCTCAGCAGTGTACATTAGTCAATCTGCCTGTTCTGCTCCCCACTCTTGTCTCTGGTGAATCCTCTCATCCTCCACACCTGTGGCCTAGACCCCAGTTTTTGTATGTATAAATTAAAAAAAAAAAATCTTAAAAGCAAGTCTACCGTATTGTAGAAAATATTTGCAACCATGTATCAAAGGGTTTTACTCAAAATATATAGATAACTCACACAACTCAGCAACAACAAAACAAAACAAAACAAAATATGGTTACCACAAGGGAAGGGAGAGTGGAGCAGGTTAGCAGAGGCTGATTGGTCAGTGGTGGCTGGTAAGTGGTCATTTGGTGGTGAGAATGGTGTGACAGATACAGTCATAGTGAAAATGGTACATCTGAAACCTGTAGAGAGTGTAAATAGTGTTACCTCACTAAAAATGTTTTCTAGTTTTAAGAAAGTTTATTAATGACTTAGATGTGAGGTGTGAGGAAAGGAGAGCAAACTAGGGTGCTTTCTAGGTTTGTATCCTAGACTACGACAGTGCCAGCAAGCACAGGGCAGGCTTACTATCAGCTAGGACAGACAGATAAAGGGGAGCCCGGGAGCCCTCAGTGACCTTTTTTTTTAAGATTTATTTATTTTTTAAATTTATGCATATTTATTATGCATATGTAATACAGGCTAGAGATACAGGTACAGGCTAGAGAACTGAGGTACAGGCTAGGTACAGGGTGTGAGAGGATTCACCAGAGACAGAGTGGGGAGCAGAACAGACAGAATGACTGAAATACACTGCTGAGGGGAGCAGAGGGCTGGTCAGGAGAGGTCCACCACACCATGTGGATCACCTCCCTGGCCGGAGGGTAGCTCCACAGTGCAGCACTTTAACCTGTTGCACCACCAGGAGGGCCCTTTTTCAGGCTTTAAAGCTGTTTCTATGCCAATTGTTGTGGGGCAAGCCTGCAGGCTGGTAAGTCAGGAAGCCCTCCCAACCTCCAGGGAATCTTCATTCTTTCTCTTCCAGCTCTCTCTAGCCTCTTCCAATGGCCCCGCCTCTCTGTAGTCATTCGCCTGCTGGGAGCTGTTCAACCATCACCTTCCGCCTTGTCTCTGAGTAACACCACCCTGAGAGCCTCAGCTTCTAGGCTCAAATGTGCCCACTCACGCCCACATCATACTCCAGGTGTCCACGATCCCAAGCGCCCCTTGTGTAAACACAATC
Organism: Condylura cristata; assembly: GCF_000260355.1. Lineage (NCBI taxonomy): Eukaryota > Metazoa > Chordata > Mammalia > Eulipotyphla > Talpidae > Condylura > Condylura cristata. The sequence continues at coordinate 70,929,192 of NW_004567105.1, read as the reverse complement.
AAAGTCACTGGTAATGGCCACAGAGGCCAATGGCATACAAACCTGACCAATTCACTTACCCTGCAACAACCAAAAGGACAGTGGGAACACTTGCAGGGATAAGGAAGATTGGGGAGCAAGAAACTTGGACCAAAAATCTTCTTTGGGTCATATTAAATTTGAGATGCTTGTTAAACATTCATGAGGAGATGTGAGGCCAGCTGTTGAACATGTCTCCTCTTCATGGAGTTAACGGGCTGAATGTGAGGCGATCTAGTTTCCTTCAACTATGCTGAAAACATCCAACAAAGTGCATCATGATGGATTTAATAAATTAGAGTGTACTCACACAATGCTATTGCATGAAGTGGCATGCATAGGTGATTTTTAGTTGAAAAAAGATGATAAAAAGTGCATATGGTTTGCATCCGTTTCTGACTATTATAATACATACACATTTCCTGACAGGCTAGACAGTACGCAGTGGTTACCTCAGATCTTGGGATTTGGTGCATTTTTCTTCTTTTTAAATCTCGCTGTTGGTTTAAAATGTCTTCAGTAATCATGTATCTACCTGTGTAATTTGTCTCGTAAAGAAAATCTATTCCAGCTGGGGAATCTGACAGGTGAGGGCTATCAAGGTGGTGAGGGTGGAGATGGACCAGATGCAAAGTCGGGAAGGCGCAAGATGAGAGGTAGGGGCGGAGGGAGCCGGTCAGAGGGCGCCGCCCCTGCGCGTCACGTGGTCGCCGACCGCCAATGACCGCGTCCGAGCCCACCTTAGGGACGGGGCGGGGCGCCCAGCTGGCGTCACCAGGACAACGGGCGTTGCCGGCGCCTTGTGACTCCGGGCTGTGGGCGCGCTCGCGGCTCTTCGGCCATGGTGAGTCTGGGCCGGGTGCCGCCCGCCCTTCCCCGCCGGAGCTGTGTCCCCGCGGGGTCGCCCTCTAGGTTCGGCGGTGGCTCAGGGGTCGCGGAGAGGCCAGGCCCGCGGCCTGCGGGGCTGCGGGACAGGGTTGGGCGGGCCCGGGGAGGGGGACCCTGGGGGACCTGGAGCCGCCTGCCTGGGGTTATGGTCACGCCGCGTTAAACGCTGTTGAATGTATGGGTCACAGTTGGGTCACCTCCCAATCCCCCCGCGCCGTAACAGACACATTGCCGGTGGCCTTCAGGACGGTGTGACGCTCTTTGGCCACGAGAGCCTGGAAAGCCACCCGAGAGGGTGTGGTTTAAGGAAAAAAGGATATGTCTGAGTAGCATATATGTATATCTATATAGATAGGTAGATGGATCTCCACGCTCGCACCATTCCACTCTGTGCTTACTGTCTTGTTTCTGTGCCTTTGTATAAAAAATAACATCATAAATATTGCTTTTAAATTCTTTCTGACAGATTTTTTTTTTAGCATGTGGAAATTTTACATTTGTCATTTTGGTGATCTCCCCTGTCCTGTTTAGACAACGGAGGCAGTAAGCTGGTGTTTGACCATAGCACTCTCACTAAGGGGTTTCATTAGTAATTAGTACATGGTAGCTGTCTTCATTTACCACCTTTATGCAATAAACTTGAGAACGAAATGGGCATATATCACTTGACCGCCTGGGGCCCCCCTCTTCCCCCCCCCCCACCCCTTTCAGCTCGTTTTGCAAATACGACTTGAAGATTCAGCTGAGATGTTGTCTTCAGTAGACATGATTCTGAAATTGCCAACCAAAGGTGTGATTTCTCCAGAGGCCTCCAAACGGTGTAAAAGAATGGAGGAGCTGAGCCCTCTGCCTGGGGACACACCTTTGGTATAGGTAGCTGGAGCAGTAGAGCTTGATAATAAGGAAATGCCGGGTTTTGAGAAAGTGGTCTTTTATCATCTGTCATTTAGTATAGGCTCTTTATGGTCAAGGATTAGTGGAACTGCTGATGAGCTGAGAATGCAGGGTGCTCCCAGGTGGCAATGGCCTTCTGGAACGTTGAAGATGTGGGACTCTGGCTGGCTCTGGCTTTTCATACTGAGAGGTATGGTAGTAGAGAAGATTTGTGGCTTGTGTCTCTCCTTGATTGGAAAAACACTTGCCAGGTGTGTGGCCTTTGGCGGCAGGAAGAGAACACCCACAAGTAAAAGACATGGCTTTATGTATGTTTCTTTAAGTTCTTTAAATTTAGGTGATAGATTATGAGGCAGGCAAGGTTTCCGAAAATGAGTATTATAGAAGTCTAAGCTTCTGTAATATTGAATATTGAAATGACTTATTTTCATAGGTTACATTAAGTAACTCTTAAAATTACAGCAAGGAGGGGAGACTATTCAAAAATTTCACAGCTCTCTAAAGGCCTCCTGTTGTCCATTCTTCCTTATTTTCATCCACTACTTCCATCCTGACCCACGGTTTATCTTGACTCATATTACTTCAGAATTTTACTAATGCTAAGATAAAAGCTTTATAGTCCACTTTTGTATTGTGGTTATTTTGCTGAACTTAGAAATGCTTAATTTTAGTGTGTCTTTAAAAAGTTAACTCTTAGGAACTTAACTCAAGGCAAGTGGCTAATTGAGTGATAAATGGATGCCTGGGCTACGCGGGAGGTGGGGAATGGTTGGCATCGGTGGGGAGAGTGAAGAGATAGCCTGTCTGATCCCCCAAATTGTAATCCAGATACATTACACTTCACTAATTACATTAATTAAATAAATCTTTGCACGTCATCAAATCTAAACATACTGTTACAGCTTGATTATATAAACAGCTTCACATGCATTTGGAACTCTGCTTAATTATTTCTCAATGAAAATTTCAACTTAGCTGCTTGTTTTGTTGCCTCTATAATTAAATGACAGCTGACATTTATGGTATACTCTGTATGAGACACTTTTCTAAGCACCTTGTGTATAGTTTTTCTTTCTAAGGATTTATTTATTTATGGATACAGAACTGGGGTACAGGCCAGAAGTGCAGGAGCAGTGAGAGGATCCACCAGAGACAGAGTAGGGAGCAGAATAGGCTGACTGACGAAGTACACTGCTGAGCAGGCGGGTCAGGAGAGGTCTGCTGCGCCATGTGGTCACCTCCAGGGCTGGGGATCGAACTCATGCCGAAGTGACTTTAGCTTCTTAGTGCAGTGCTTTAACCCGCTGCGCCACCAGGGAGGGCCCTGTGTGTAGCAACTCTGTGGGGAAGATAGCATTACCCATTATTTTTTAAAAGATCTATTTATTTATGCATACAAGAGCTAGGGTATAGGCCAGAGGTGCAGGGTAAGGGAGAGAAGTCACCAGAGGCAGATTGGAGAGCAGAATAAGTGGATTGACTGAAATACACTGCTGAGGGGAGCAGTGGGTGAGACAAGAGAGGTCTCCTGCACCTTGGGTCACCTCTCTGGCCGGGGATCGAATTCATGCTGTGATGGCTGCGATAGTTTCTCTCTCCTTGTGCTGAGAGTTAACCCCTCTCGCCACCAAAGAGGCCCTATCCATTTTAGAGATGAGTAAGTTGAGACACAGAGATGTACAGTAACTTGGCCGATCATCCAGTTGCTAAAAGTGAATGAGATTTCAAAAACAGGAGGTTTGTCTCAGAGTCTTGTTAGGTAGTTAATTGGATTATACTGTACTGTCTAGTTATATGTTCCCCTACTATCTGTTCTATATTATGTCATGTATGTTAGGAACTTACTTTCCTTTCTTACTTGTACTTTTATGTTGAACACTTGTGAATACGTGTCACTGGCTTATGTGCTACAGAACAGAGTAGGACTGCCTTGCCTTTTTTCCCCTCCCCTACAAGGTGAAATAAGAAAATTCATGAAGACATGTTAGTGCATTAGATTCAGACTCAGTTATAATAGCATTGAAAGTTCCTCCTGTCACTTTATCTTCAGGAATTGGCCCCTCTTTTTCGTGAATCACAGAAATCAGTGTTTTCTATGAAGCCATTTAGACTTGGGAATGAAACTTTTTTTTTAAAAAGATTTATTTATTCGTACAGAACTGGGGTACAGGCCAGAGATGCGAAGGGTGAGAGGATTCACCAGAGATAGAGTGGAGCACAGAACAGGCAGATCGACGAAGTACACTGCTGAGGAGAGCAGTGGGCGGGCCAGGAGAGGTCTGCCGGGCCATGTGGATCTCCTCCGGGGAAAGCGGGGATCGAACTCATGTGGAAGTGGCTTAAGCTTCTTTGTGCTGTGCTTTAACCCGCTGTGCCACCAGGGAGGGCTGGGAATGAAACTGTTTTTAAAAAATAAAATGTTCTTTTTGAGATATTTCCTATTAGTACTTTCACATTTGTTTTAGTTTCATGTTCTAAAACTATTTTTAAAGTGACATCAAGTCATTGGGTAAGCTCTAACTCATACAGCTCTAAATATGCATTAGGATACCTGTTAAGTTTTTGATATTGCTTACTTACTACTTAAGCTGTGACACAGATTGTTTTAAAATATAAAAATAGTTTTCCCTTGTTATTTCATTTACTTGCAATTCCCCCCAATGTTGGGACATCTTTTTTTGTATTTGTCTGTGGTCAGTAACTCCTGAGAGGTGTTGGCAAGCACTGGGTCGGGGGAAAGATTACAGTGAAATATATCCAAGGTTTATATGCAGTTTTAGTCTATCACATGGTATAGTTAAAAGAGCTTATATAATTATATCTATATTATGTAATGAGATCTATGTTAATATATCACCATAAGAGAGTTCTCTGTATTTTCCTACTCTTTATAATATCGGTGTCTCTTTTGTCTATACTAGGGTAGAACAGAAATTACAGTAATTGTAGCAAATCTCTTTCATCAAACTTTTCCACTGCCCAGTTTGGGCTAATCACTTCATGTTTATCTCATTTAACCCTTTCAGCATCCCAGTGAGATTGAGGTTATTTGGTCAATGTGGGTGATTTTCACCAGACATTACATGTCGGTGTCAGCTTGCCCAAGGTTGTATAGCTGGGAGTGACAGAGTCAGACTTGAATTCGGCCCATCACTATTAAATATACCATGAGTTTTTTCAGAACTAAGGATTGTGCGCTGTGCCTGGTATTTTACACCAAGATTAAGAGTCTTAGTGATCAGCTGAGCCTGCCTTTTTTTTTTTTTTTTTTGATGATTAGCTATTATGACATCTTGCAGGATTTACTTGTTGCTTTTTTTTTTCTTTTCCAACTTCAGACAACTGAATTCATATCTGGACAGTGCTGACTTGGTTATGCTCTCATCTCTGCTTCTCCTGTTGCATTCTGTATCTCATGTCTGCCTCAGTTACTGCCACGTATAGCATTGAGCTGACTACTACAGAGATGAGAGCAGGTGGCTGTAGGGAAGCAGAACAGGCTGTTCTTGAGAAAGCTCTTCTGGAGCTTCCAGGGTTCAAACTCAGTTTTCTGGGTTCCCAGTGCTGTCCAAATAATTGTGTCTTCCCATTACATTTTGTGTCCTATAATTTTGTGTCCAGCAAATACTTGTGTGCTAAATGTGGGTCATTGTGCTAGGCAGTGGGTATTCTGCAGTAAATGAAACAGACAAGGAAGGCTCTGCCCTCATGGGCTTTCACCTCCTAGGAAGGTAGTAAAAGGTGCTCTGAGGAAAAACAAAACATGATAAGAGGAAATTTAGGTAGGGTGGGAAAGTGGGTGAGAGAAGAGAAGACTTGCTTTTTTTTATAAATATTTATTTTGCATACAAGAACTGGGATACAGGCCAGAGGCAGGGGTGGGAGTGAGGGGTGGGGGTGGTTGTGAGAGGAATCACCAGAAACAGAGTGGGGAGCAGAACAGGCAGATTGAGAAAGTACACTGCTGAGAAGAGCAGTGGGCAGGTCAGGAGAGGCCTGCCACACCATGTGGGTCACTCCCTGGCCTGGAATCGAGTTCTTGTTGCAGGGGCTGCTGATCGCTTCATAGTGTTGTGCTTTAACCCATTGCGCCACCAGGGAGGCCCAGGAAGACTTGCTTTTTAATGTGGAAGGTGAGGAAGACCTCTCTGATGAGGTGACTTGAGCAGAGGATATATCATGGGGCTATCTGGAGATGAGAGTCTTCCTTTCAGGAGAGAACATAAATGCAAAGGTCCTGGGGCTGGTATGTTGGAGGAACAGGAAGGAAAACAGTGTCTCAGGAGTAATATAGCAAAGCATATTAGGAGATAAGACCAAAGTAGTCATGGAAGACAAGTTATGTAGATTAAAGCACTTTGCTGTTTGCACCAAGGGCAAGTGACTATGGGGGAAGAAGAGGAAAACATAAGGTGACTATATGACTATATTTCATGAAGGAGCATCCTCTGCTGTGTGGAAAATACATGAAATAAGACTGAGGCTGCAAAGGACAGAAACAAAGGGACCACAGGACATTATTGTGGAAATCTATAGGGTTGCTAATAGAATTTAAAAAAGAAAATGCCAAGGATAGTTACAGTGACTTGAGCCAGAGCCAGAGGAAAGAGTTGTCATTTACCATGAAAACTGGGAGGAGTAAGTTCAGGTTAGGGATAATGAAAGCAGGACTTTAAGTTTGTGATCTTTACAAGATGGCTAAAATCTGAAGACATATGTTAGCACATGATTATGCTTCTAGAAACAGTATGGAGTGATATCCAGGGAGGGACCCCAGCATTTAAGGGGTGCATAAGGGTCCCGACATCCACATGTCCAAAGGCAAAGGAATCACACACAGTGAAAGATTTTTAATAGAATTGGTGTGTGTGGGAAGGGGACCTGAAGTTGGGGAGTGGGGGAAGAGATTTCCTTAAGGTGCAGAGGGTAGTACTGGAGAACAGATGCTAGCTGGTAGCCAGATCATAAAACAGGAAGAAAACTGTCACAATTTGGAAAGCTGGCGGCTAGTTACAACGTTGTAAAGCTCAAAGTGCTCTGTGAAGTTGTGTCAGTGTTCAGACTGTCAACATCTCCTGAAGGTAAAGTTCTGATTTCACCCTAACATAATTCTAAGACAATTTTGAACTGAGTCCAACTGGTGCTACAACAAATCTCAAAGCCAGCTGAACATCAAACTAAAAGGATTTAGTTTTTCTCATTCCTACCTTAACCCAATGGAAGGGTCAACTGCCCTTTATTGGAGATACATTTTTTTGATATATAATATTTGACATGAAACAACACATTGTAAACATGCAAAGACACAGGACATGTGAGCCATAGTCAGGAGAAGAGATAACATCGTTGTTGGTGCCCTAGGTGTTGAACACACTGATGAACAGATAGAAAAGGAAGCTGGAAAACTTTATAATGAGCCAAGTGTTAATGCTAGCAATGGTAAATGTGATCTCAGAAAATTACAAATTCACTTAATGACCTTACCAGCAAACTGGCACATCAGTAAACCCCAAGTGGGAAAAATATAACAAAATCTCAGCTTATACACATCGTTGCCAAATTGGCAAAAATTAGATATTTTAATGATGGAAATCCTAAAAAGAGATAAAGAAAGACAACTATGAATTGCCTTTCTTGGTATCTGATGAGTTGACATCTTATCTGCCAATGCAGACCAGAGGACATAACTTCTTATTTTTTTAAAGATTTATTTGTGCATATAAGAGCTGGGGTACAGGCCAGAGGTGCAGGGGGTGAGAGAATTCACCAGAGGCAGATTGGGGAGCAGAACAGGCAGATCTAAAATTCACTGCTGAGGGGGGCAGTGGGCAGGAAGGAGAGGTCTGCTGGACCACGTGGGTCAGCTCCCTGGCTTGGGATTGAGCTTGTGCTGTAGTAGGTGCAGGTAGCTTCATAGTGCTGCGCTTTAACCAGTTGCATCACCAGGGAGGGCCCGAGATAGGATTCTAATTCATAAGTTTTACATTAGTTAACTAATCCTGTCAGTGTGCGTTGAGAAGACCATTCTTTCCCCAGTCTTGTCAAAAATCAGTTGTCTGTAAATCTATGGTTCGTTTCTGGATGCTCATATTCTATCTCTTTGATCTATTATGTGTATCCTTATGCCATTAACACAGTTAACTTTATTTTATTTTTAAAGATTTTTATTTGTATATAAAAGAACTTAGGTGTAGGCCAGAGATGCAGGAGATGAGAGTATTCCCCAGAGAGACTGGGAGCAGAACAGGTGGATTTACTGAAATACACTGCTAAGGGGAACAGCGGGCAAGACAGTAAAGGTCTGCTGCGCCATGTGTGAGTCAGCTCCCTGGCTGCCATTGCAGCAATCCGATCGGGCTGAGACTTACCCCTCTGTTACCAGCGAGGCCCTCCACCCCCCACCAATTACTATAACTTTCTAGTAAGCTTTAAAATCAGGAAATGTGATTTTTCTTTTAAAGATTATTTTGATTATTCTGTGTCCCTTGATTTCTATATGATTTTTAGTATCAATTTTTAAAAAATTTTCCAAGAAAAGGCAGCTGGAATTTTGATAGGAATTTCATTAAATCTGTGAATAATTTTGAAAAGTGTCATTAACTTAATGCTATAAAATCTTTCATGGACATGGAGTGTCTGTTTGCTTAAATCTTTAATTTCTCTCAACAATGTTCTGTGCAGGTTTTCAGCATAAAAGTCTTGCACTTCTTTAGCTGTTCATTTTTCTATTAAAAAAGATTTATGTATTTATGCATACAGAAATGGGTACAGCCAGAGGTGCAAGGGTGGTGAGAGGCTTCACCAGAGACAGAGTGGGGAGCAGAATAGGTAGATCAACAAAGTACACTGCAGAGAGGAGCAGCAGGCGGGTCAGGAGAGGTCTGCTGTGCCATGTGGTCACCTCCTGGGCAGGCGGGGATCGAACTCATGCGGAAGTGGCTTTAGCTTCTTAGTGCTGTGCCTTAACCCACTGCGCCACCAGGGAGGGCCGAGTGGTTTATTTATTTATTTTTAAAATTTATTTCTTTGTACATACAAGGGCTGGGGAGTGGGGCAGAGGTGCGGGGGTGGGCAAGAGGATTCACCAGAGACAGACATTGTGGGGAGCAGAACAGGCAGAACAACTGATATACACTGCAGGAAGGAGCAGAGTGCTGGACCAGGAGGGAGAGGGCTGCTGTGCCGCATGGATCAGCCCCAGGCTGGGGATAGACTCTGTCCTGAAGCGGCTGCAGACAGCTGCCTGGTGCTGAGAGTTAATAATCCCTTGTACCACCAGAGAGACTTGTTTAGTTGCTTATTCCTGATGCTGCTGTAATGAAGTTTTCTTAAATTCATTTAAAGTTTATTCACTGTTAATATATGGAAATGCAGTTTATTTTATGTAAATATTTTGTATATCAGTATATTATATACTGCAATCTTGCTAACTCCTCAGTTCTACTAGATTTTTTGTGGATTTCTTAGAATTTTCTAAATACAAGATTGTGTTATATACGAATAGAGGTTATTTTGCTTCCTTTCAAACAGGAATGCCTTCTATTTTGCTTTTGTAATACCCTTGACTAGAACCTTCAATAAAGTGTAGTATACTAATGGCTGTGTATTGCCATTTTTATGAAGTCGTGATAGGATATAAACAGTGTGTTGGCTTCATGAAATTATATCTATAGGGCAGTGATTGGGGTCATTTTGTTCTAAGAAAATGTAATTTAATTATTAATTGAGACCACTTATATAATCCCTTTTTCTTCCTGTTCAGGTTTTCTCAAATAATGATGAAGGCCTTATTAACAAAAAGTTACCAAAAGAACTTCTCTTAAGGTAAGTGTAAGTAAACTTAAATAGAGAATTAAGATTTGATTCAGTCAGCAAGTTCCAAGACTATCTTCTTTCTCACTGTGAGTCCATAGCATAGAAAAACAGACAGAATTAGCCTAACTGACTTTTTGTTTTTGTTTTATAGAATGCTGTTCAGCTTGTTGTTAAATTTTACTTGGTCTAATCCAGAATGTACTAAGTATGTACATAGCATTGGTCTGGATTCTTTTTGTAATGTGGTAAGTATTGTAATAATCTTCAGTAGGTGCCATTGTTTGGGTATCAGTAGATAATCAATGTAGTCAGTAACATGAAGAGAGATGATTATTAAGGTTGTGAGCTGCTAAAGGTGAAACATTTAGATATTTTCTGATAAGTCAGTTTAAGATAAGTACAGTTATATGTTCTCCTGAGCACTTAAAATTGAAATAAATGCAGCCTTCCAAATTAATGTTTTTATTTTATGAGAATTTTGTGCTTAGTGACAGTGAATATTATAAAGCAGGTCTTTGTCCTTTATTTCTGCAATCATTGAGCATATAGTAAATGTTACTTTGCTTGTCATTTTGCTAGGTAAAGCTGTCAAGCCATATTTGTTGACTTGAGGCACAGCGGTTTCCTTTAGCACTCTGCAATCATCAAAGAAATCTTTTTTTTGGTTCAGTTGTTATATTTTAATTATCTACTAATAATATAGATCTATTAATAATATTTTAATTATCGACTACTAATCTTTGACATTCCCCAAACTCTCTTATCACTGATTTTACGTAAAAGTCTTTATGATCATATCAGTATGGCAAACAACTGACTCAGCAAAGCCAATTTATTTACTTGGAGCCTTGGTAGGCTAGCCTGCATGGTGATGCTGCCACATGGGCAGTTGTGGCGTAGCAAACATTTTGACCACAGAACTCATTTGATATTGCATATAACATTATTGGGAAATAGTTGACATACATTAAACATTGACTAGGTGATTTATTTCCTGGAAGTACTAAGATTCACTTTTATACTGGGGAGATGAATTTGAGTGTAAGTTTTGTTTACTCTGTAAAGGCTACAGATTATTCACTGTTGTTGTCCTTAGTATGTTAGACCTTTTTTCTATAGTCAGAAATTGGGTGAGGATTTAGCTTTATGTGGTGATCACATTTCAGGAACTTGAGAGTATCTGATCGTGTACTATTTGGTACTCTTGTCATGAGCTCATTTTACTAACTAAAAAAGAAAATTAACTCATGACAGGAGCTTATCAATAGCAATGATGTTTTATTTCAGTAAAGAAAATGTTTGGATACAAGAAAAACGTTGGTGTTGTACAACATTACAAGTTTAACAGTGTTAACCAGGAAGGGAATGTACAGCTGTCCCATAAACCCACAAGATCTTGATAAGCACAGGTAAACTATTAGAACAATATGGCAGGGTTAGGGTGAGCAGGCTATCACTATACACAGAATACAATGTGGGTGGTGTCTCCTAAAATTGTATAATGTTTTATCCTTAGTCTGAACATTTTTCTACTACAGACATAAAACTGTAATATGAATGTATCATTCTTCATCTGGGGATTCATAACCAGTTTCAGACAGACCCATATTAATTATTCAACACTGGGCTGTGATTAAACTCCATCCTTTTGGTGAATACTGATGCAGTCTGTGATTCAGGGCTACTAAATTACTTTTTTTTTTTCTTCTTATGTCAGATAGGGTTAACTACTTAGCCATGGGACAGTTTTTATCAGCTGCTCCCCAACCCCCAAAAAAGAACTGCATCCCTTTCTGTGATAGTATACTTTCTCAACCATTGTCTTAGAAATTTTATTTCTTTTAAAGATCTGTGGTATACTCAGTCGTTACGAATCCTGGAGGTTGTCATCATTAGTTACAGCTTTTGAATTATGCAACACAGCTTCATACATAGACCATTTTCAAGAAATAATTGCCACTTGAGCGCAAATATTTATAACATTTCATAGATTTGCATTCCCACTTCTGAGGATTTAGTTGGGAGTTTGTAAGGGAATTTAAATTTTAAAGTACTGCTACTACAGGCATTCCCTTGTGCATTTCAAAATTAACTGTGGCCAACTATGGCACTTGAATTTTCTCGGCCTTTAAGTCATGCTTGCCAGTTTACTGTCGGTTTTATATTCACAAAATAGTAGCTCTCTCCTTTCCTAAGCAAATGTTGAAGTAGGGTTTGAACCAGATTACAGAAGCAACCATCTTCATCATTTAGTACTACAACACAGTGAGTGAGTTCCCACCTCCTGGAGGTTATGTGCTGATTATTTTTGCTCAGTTAAATGAAGTCTTCATAATTTCAGACTGACCTAGGCCTGCATTTTTGCTTCATATCGTGTGTAGTCTTTGTGTCAGTGCAGACTGCTGTTTCTGTTTTCACTGAATTCCTGTTCACCTTCAGTATTAATTCAATAGGTGTGAAGTCTTTGAGTTTGATATTCTTGTTCACTTACTAGCCTGTCATTTTGCTCTTAGGTCATTTTGATGTATCTTTACCACCCTCTTAATTTCTCTACTAACTTCTATTTATCACAATGAAGCTACGCTTCTCTTTTGGATCTGTTAGGAAGCATAACCTGGAATTGTGAATTTCTTTTCATCTTTGAACATTACTTTGTATCCCCTCAGAAAAGTCTGAGGTTTTTCCATCTGATTATTTATTACTAATTTTAAGAATCCTATTTCATTGATTCACAGATTCCTTCTACTGCTCATTGTTCATTTGTTACTTAACAAGTTTTTTGCAACTTTACTCTTCTACAAAACTTTCCCCATAAGTTCAAGGTATTCAGGTTCTCCCTCTCTATTCTTTACCTTCACACAGTTCAACAGATAGCTTGTAAGTTTGTTCTTTCTGGAGAGTTTGTTATATAATTCATATAACAATGGGAATATTTAATTTTTGTGATCTGTATATTATTAGTGCATTGGGTTTTTCTTACATGTTTTTGTTTATATTACTTTTGGAGCAGACTTTTTGGGTTGCTATTTCAGCCCTAACCATTTACCAATTGTGTGAGTTTAGTTAAAGTTGCTTAAATTGTTTCATATTTAATCTCACCTGTAAAACAGGAATAGTAAAAGTTCTTTCCTCATGTGGTTATTGCTGACTCTTAGAGTACTTCATGTTTAATGAATAATGAAAAATGTTAGAACTTTTGTTATGAAATAATAACAAAATGCTTTCATGATGCAATGAATTTGAATAGTAACAGTTTGTAAGCAAGCAGTCCTGATAATGGACCTTAATAAATGCTTATTGCTATTAATAAAAAAGTGTTAAGAACATGTAGCCTAATGATTCATTTCATCTACCAGTACTAATTCAGTCTCAATGGAAACCGCATTTCCATCTGATAGTAAACTGACAGCTACTAGGTCTTTGGCAGATTAGCAGTGGTGGTGTGACAACTGGCAGTTACTTGTTTCATAAAATAGCAGTCTCTTGGAATGAATTTTTGTCTTAAGCCTATGTGAGTTTGGCCTCAAACTCAGACTATACATTTTAATATTAATTTGTTCAGCCTACAGTTTTTACTTCCCTGAGGTTGCTTTCAGATGTTAATGATGGAGCAGAAAACATGTAAACTGCTTCTCAGGAGATAGAGACAAACACTAAATATTTTAGAGCACACTAACAAGACAAAGCTCTTGTTAGTACTAAATAGGAAAGAAACCTCTTATTAGACACATTTAAAAATTTGAAATCACCGTTATTTATGTGATTTTTCTCTCCTTTTTAAATTTATGTGGATAGATGACAAAATTAACTACTTACAGTGTTTGTTAGCTTGATGAAGGAAGATTTGATTGCTCCAAACAAGAGAGCTGAGCCTAATAATTCTGGGCAATACAAAATCAACTGCACAATTACATAATTTGGCAGTTAGTGGTTAGCTAAAGGGAAAAGTATAAAATGAATAATGTATACATTTTCAAATTTTCTTTTCTAAAATTTCTAAGTGCATGAAATTGAAATTTCACTCCAAAATGAGTGAAAATAATTGTTTCTTGCTGTAATCATTAAGTTACAGCCCACTAGTTATGTTTAATCATGGGACCTTGGGGAGCAGTGCAAGTAAAGGGCTCATTCCTGTTTGGGGCATCATTGAGTGGGTGTTCCTGCCTGCTAGTTGGTTTCAGCACTCCATGGACTTTTTCAAGGATTGGTGCCTTCATCTCCTGCTGTCTGTGATTCTTTATAGATATTCCAAAGCAGCTTAACAGGTAAGATGCCATTTGGAGTAGGCTGTATATTGCAAATTCAAGTTTTAGCATAATGCAGATTTTTTTGTTGTTGTTCAAGTTTTTTTTTTTTTTTTCCTTAAAGGTTTGTTACTGTGGTGTTTACCTTTTCAGGAGGCAATACCAGACTGAATTATTGTATATAGAAATCAGAGGAAGAAACTTACAGGCCCCTCCTTTCTCTGTACTTCTATATATCATTAAGTACTGTTTCAGCCTTGGCAGCTAAGTCCAAAATCATGGCAGAAGCACATTTTCCCTAGTTTAGATTGGAGTTATGCTTACATGTTGAAACTTTAATGATACCTTTGAAATTTTAATCTACCCTGAAGTGATATAAAACACCAATAAAGTTCCATACACAGCAAGAATAGACATTCTGCTTCAGAGCTTGATCTCTGGAAAGCTATATCGGAGACTTATTTTTTTTAAATAAATGTTGATTTACAAAATTGTGTATGACTTAAAAGTGTAGGTTCACATCCATTCAGGTCACCGCACCGCATCCACCATCAAAGCCAATAACTGTTTATTGCAGATCATTAGACCTCTACCCCATTGTGTTCCTTACTCAACCCTTACCCTCTGGTAACCTCAAATCTAAAGTTAAATTTCTAGGATTTGTTTTCATTTAATTTGTTTCTACTTTTGTTTCTCTGTATTCCACGTGAGTGAAATCATCCAGTATTTTTCTTTCTCCTTCTGATTTATTCTGCTTCCTTGTTGATGTGCCCACTTAGGAGAGGGGGCTATAGTCTGTAAGATTCAGGGGAATAGAATGACACTTCTTCATATGTGTGTTACAGTACCACACCCACCATCAGATCACCCATAACCCTCCAGCATAGAACTGGACCCCTTCTTGGTTTGTGCCCATCTTTTCGCCTTCCCATCTGATAAACCTCAATTCTGCAGTCATATTTCTTGGTTTAGTTTTTTTTTTGTTTTGTTTATTTCACTATACACAGAAAATGAAGAATCTGGTATTTGTCTTTATCCTTTGCTGCCAATTTGTTTTTAGATTTGGCAATATATTATATGCATATTATACTCCTTTGCTGCAAAGAATATTATCAATATTTGCTGCAATGAATATTATGCAAGGAATACTGTCCTGATGTATCAATCCCTTAATGATTATATAATAACCATCCCTTTTTCCTGTTACTATTTTTTTAGTTGGAAATCTATTTTATCTGATAAGTATAGCTGTTCTTGCCTTTTTTATGGTCCAATTTGGTTGTAGAATTGTTTTACAACTATTAATTTTGATCCTACATTTCCCTTTGGAGTTCATGTGGGCCTTCTGGAGACAGTAGAAAGTTGGGCTTTATAATCCAACCTGTTACTCTATACCTTTTGATTGTTGAGTTCAATCCATTTATATTTAGGGTGATTATTGATAAAGGAGAATTTGCTACTGCCATTTTGTCTTTAGTTTTCTGCTTCTATTTCCTATTCTATTTTTTTTTAGTAGATTTTCTTTAATTTACATAGGCAAATTTGACATTCCTTGTAAGGATGGTTTAGTGTTTGAAAATCCCTTCAGTTTCTATTTGGGAAGACTTGTTACTCCTTCATATCTCATAGTGCCTTCTAGGATGTAGTATTCTTAGCTGGGAGCTAACCCATTTTGAATATGTAATTCCATTCTCCCTGCTAATATGGTTGCTTCAGAGAAGTCTAAAGTAAGCCTGATGAGAGTATTTTATAAATTACCTACTTCTCCCTACTTCCCTGCCCCTAGCTGCCTCAATACTGTCTCTTTTTTAAATACTTGGTAGTTTCACTACTGTGTGTCTTGGTGTAGGTCTCATTACATTTTGATAACTAGGTTCCTTTAGCTTCATGAGCTTGTTATTTAATTCCTTCACTAGGTTTGGGAAGTTTTCCTCTTATTTTTTTAAGGAGGCTCTCTGTTCATCCCACTTTCTCTTCCTTCTGTGATACCCACTATCCTTTAGTGTCTTTACTAATGAAGTTAAATAGTTCTTGAAATTCTACAAATGTGCTGAGAAGAGCTAGTTTATGTTTGTGATACCACCAGTATCTCTCCTTTTGGGGTTTAAGACCATAGACTCACCATGTGTCTGCTGTCAGTGCACTTACCAGTCCTGAGTTGTGGAGAAGGGAATGTGCAGTATGTAGCACAATCTCTGTTCTCCTTACCAGTGATCTGGACTGTTTGGAGTATTGCTGTCCATCTGCACATTTCCCCACAGTGTAGGTATGTGTGTTCACACTGTTTAGCTCCCCTTTCACCAGAGGCCCTGGCTGAACTGGCAGTCCACTAATGTTCCCCAGACCTGGACTGCAACCCCTGGGCACCCACCTCATGTTCATTGTGACTTTCTTTTCTGTTTTCTCTGTTACAGACTTTGCTGATCTATGATGTTTGAGAAATGTTCTGTTTCATCCCTAGCTACAGTGTAGTGTTCGTCTGGTTGATTCTTAGATGATACTCTTGGGAGCAAAGCCAGGGAATTCCTCTTCACCATCTTAGTTCATCTTCTCAATCCAAAGACCTACTAATTAAAACCTTCTTAGTTACAACAGAAGAGATTGATAAGTATGACTCCATGAATACTAAAATACAGCAAAATATACCATACCAAAGATAAATAGCACAGTGGTAGCACAGTGAAATAATTAGGATGCACATAATTAACCAGAACGATATTCTTCAATGAACAGGGAAGAAACTCTTAACTTATTAAGATGGAATAATTCTATTTGACAGTGTGCAGAGGGTATGAACAAAGGAAGAAACACAAATGGCATGTAAAGTCATAAAAAAGATGTTCAACCAGTCAGTTCTTGTCTGAAGACTGTCCTCCTACGTCTCAGGTATCTCTTTCAACAAAACTGCCCCTTTGAAAATCAGCCCTCTGCCTGCCTCTATCTGTGCAGATGCCTGTTTTTTTCCTTTTTCTTTTCTCTAATAAATTTGTACATTTAAAATGCAAAAAGAAATGTAAAACCAGGTTCTTATTTAAATTTACATAAAAATAAATAAATAAATCTTTAAAAAAAAATAATGAGATACTAATGGTCTGGCTACTAAAAGCGAGAAGTTTGATAAAACCAGGTTTTGACAAGGAGAGATATGACACTACACTGTAGTATACTTCAGAGGTGAGAATAAACTGTGGAGCCACTCTGATGAAAAATTTTTTTAAAAAAGCAAAAATACTCTTTTTTCACAAATTACATTTGCAGTAATCTACTAATAGATGCATATGTGAAGATGTGTAGAAACATACTGAAGTATATATACATATGTTATTACTGAAGCTTTTATAAAAAGAATTGTAGTTAAATTGGACTACACATATTTCTTGGTTAACTGATCAATGTGTTGCCCTTTCCCTCTTCTGACCACCAAGTTAATATTTATGAAGAACTTTGTATTTGATTCCTGGGTTAAATTTTTTTTTTTAAATCTTCAATGTATTTTGACTAAATAATGTTTACTATTGCTCTTGTACTAACTTTATTAATAAATGATAAACTTGTTAACAAATAATTTTGTTCAAGTATTTTTATGGGATCTTCTAAGAGCTATTTTTAACTGAAAAATTTGGTGCAAAGAGTGATTCTTGTTATATTTGGCAGTTATTTGTTTTGTGTATTCTACTCTTTGTATATGTAAAAATTCACTTTCTGTTTTTTGATGACTATAGAGTTTTATTTATTTATAATGTGTTACTATGAACATCTTTACAGATGTCTCCTGGTTGAGAAATTTATCTTGCAGTAGAATATTATAAGCTATACCAATGTTTAGGCCTTCATAGTACTACACGTAGTTTTTTCAAAAAGTTTTTTTTCCAAAAACAGTTTTATTAGTTTATATAGTGAATAGGAGACACAGTTGAGTCACTCCTTTTTAACATTTAGTGTTGCCATATGTCTTAGTTTTTATTAGAGAAACCTAGAATGACATGTCATTGTACTTATCTATAGAATTTTTCTAAATTCTGGTTATGTTGTGCTGTTTGTTTTTCAGTTACATATATTTCCTCTGTGAAATGCATGTTTATTATAGTTTTTGCCTATTGGGTTGTTTCTTATTGATTTGTATATTCTTAATGTAAGTTTTGCACAGAGATTAATGTTTATCTGACCAGTATTTTCTCCTAACTTGTAACTTATTTTGTCATATTTTTAATCCATATTTTGATTAAGGCACTTTAAAATAGTCAAATGTTACCCGCTCTTTCCTTTGTGGTTAGTATTTTTAAAATTTTCTTTAAGAATGTTTTCTTTCTCTCAAACACAGAGATATTAATATATATGCACATATATATTTATGCATATATATAAATGCATAAATATATATGCATATTTATATATATATTCTTCTTCAGCTCCATAGTACAGTAGTCTAATGTTGGAAAATGTCACCTTTCCCATCAATCAGTTGACTTATATTTTAAAAATAAATTTTTCTTTTTCTAGGAACTCAATTTGCATCCTTCAAAATAATGCATTAAAGTAGAAGTAAATTCATCTGTTTAAGTCTGTTGAATTTTCATGAAGTCATTGATCTTCCTTTTTGACCATATTTTTTTGTTAAAATATCTTTTAAAATATAGCCAGAAGTATGAGAAAATAATAATAATAATGAATAGTTATATACCAGAGACAATTTATGGGGGTGGAGTGGGGAATGGGATAAGAAACAGAGGGGGGGGGGAGGGAAATGCACTGGACTTTGGTGATGGTACATAGGTGATTTGGTGATGGGAAGCCCAGGGGGATTACAACTGAGATGGAAAAATGCACAAAATGATGTAAAAATAAACTATTGTAGTATTAAAAAAAGATATTTATATGAAAAAAGATACTTATATGTAATATATATGTGTGTGTGTGTGTGTGTGTGTGTGTGTGTGTGTGTGTGTGTGTGTGTGTGTATATATATATATATATAGCCAGAAGTAAAATACCTATTTCTTATAAAAAATATGGTTACAAGTTTTAATAATGCTCTAACTTAGCTCTAATATTTCTTGAAAATATGGAAGGTTAAAACTGAGGTGTAGCATTCATTTAAGCTGTTTACTTTCTAGAGTCCTTTTGAAAATCTTTTCTTTGAGATTTTAAATTAAAAAGCATAATAGTTTCAGCAGGTGAAACAATAAAGATGCATAAAGAAAATTATAAATCTCCTTTTGACACACCTCCACTGTCATGTTCTGAGGTATCAAGTGTAAATAGCATTTCTATATTTTCAAAATATTTCTGATGTAAATAACTGTTAGTACTACCTCATAATTGCTATTCAGTGAATCCTTGCATGGGTCTAATAGGAGTATTTGCATGTGTCTAATAGGGTTAGAGTATAGTGAGAAAAAGGTTTGTACAGTTTCAGTTTCTTCATCTCAGCATTTTGAATAAATACACATTTGTCTCATAGTTGAGCTCTTTGAAGATGCCCTTAAAATCAGTTGTGTAATTTAAGGGTTTTGACAATCTTCTGTATCCATTTTTCAAAGACTACTTATTTCATCTTTAGAAGTATTTTTTAATTAGGTGGTTCTTTAAGGATATAGGGATAAAAATAATACAATAAAAATAAAATAAGAGAGTGGCCCTCCCTGGTGGCGCAATGGGTTAAAGCACTGCACTGGGAAGCTAAAGCCACTTCTGCATGAGTTCATGAGTTCGATCCCCGCCTGCCCCGGAGGTGACCACATGGCAAGGCAGACCTCTCCTGACCTGCCCGCTGCTCCCCTCAGCAGTGTATTTCGTCGATCTGCCTGTTCTGCCCCCCACTCTGTCTCTGGTGAATCCTCTCACCCTCCGCGTCTCTGGCCTGTACCCCAGGTCTGTATGAATAAATAAATAAATCTTAAAAAAAATAAAATAAGAGAATATAGGGATAATCTGACACCCCTTTTTATTATCCTACCTAATCTAAGAACATAGAGAAAGATTATAAATACAGAAATACATTCTCTCTTAGGGCTTTTTTAAAATTGAGATATAATTCAGCTGGTATATTAGTTTCAGATGTATAGCATAATGATTTGATACTCATATATATTGCAAAATGATCAGCACAATAAGTGTAGTTAACATATCTTACTAGACAGTAAAAATTTTTTCTTAGGATATGGTCTTAATATGTGAGTTCCTTACATATTTTAGATAGCCCCTTTATCAGATAGATGCTTTGCAAATTCATTTTCCTGTTCTGATGGTTTTTCTTTGCTCTGTTGATAGGTTTCCTTTGCTAAGCAAAAGCTTTTTAGTTTGATGCAGTCTCACATCTTTTTGACTTTCAAACATACAATATTACCTGTAGGCTACTATGTCAGCCATGCTAAACTTTATAGTTTTGTCCTCTTACCCCCGTTTGTCCTCAATTATGAGTTTTCTTTTTTTATTCTATAAGTAAAATCATATGGAATTCCTTGTTTTTCCACTTGACTTATTTATGTCCTCAAAGTTCACTCAGGTTCTTGCAAATGGCAAAGATTTCCTTCATTTTTATGACTGAACATTATTCTACTGCATTTATGTAATTTTCTTCAACCCAGAACTTAGCATTTAGTTTACTTCTGTATCTTGGTTATTGGAAATATTGCTGCAATGAATAGGAACTGCAGATACCTTTTTCTTTTAAAGATTTATGTATGCATACAAAAGCTGGGATGTAGGTGCAGGGATGAGAGGCTTCACCAGAAACAGAGTGAGGAACAGAACAGGCAGGTGGACTAAGCACACTGCTGAGGGGAGCAGCGGGTGAAACAGGAGAGGTCTGCTGGCATGTGGCTCAGCTCCGTGGTGGGGCATTGAACTCATGCTGCAGTGGCTGCAAATAGCTTCATAGTGCTGACTTTTTGTTAGGATGTCTTTGCCTAGACAGGGTCTTTGTGGTTCCATATAAAGCTTTCTTCATTCTGCTGTATTCTAAGGATTTCACTGCATGCATCCTTATATTATGCTTGAATATACTTTGAGTGTTCTTCCACCGTGGGAGTGTTGATCTCTTTACATTTATTTGTGTCATCTTCAGATTTTTTCGTCAGTATGTTATAGCTTTTAGTATACAATTCTTACACCTCTTCACTTATGTTTATTCCTATGTATTCTTTTTGATGCATTTGTAAATGGGATTTTTTTCTTAATTTCTCTTTCTGATCATGTCATTAGTGTATGGAAATACAACTTATTTTTGTATTTTGATTTGCTTATCCTACACCTTTACAGAATTTGTCTTTTCTATTTTTTATGAAGTCTGCATGTTTTCTATGTAGTATCTATTATATTATCTACAAATAGTAATCTGGATGCTTTTTTATCCCTTAATTGTTCCATCTAGGACTTCCATGTCTGTGTTTACTAAAAGTGGTGAAAGTATGTATCATTATCTTATTCTTGATCCTATAGGAAAAGCTTTCAGCTTTTCACCATTTAGTATTAAATTAGATGTGGGCTTGTTGCATATATGGCCTTAGTTTCATTGAGATATATTCCTTTATAACCATTCTGTTGAATGTTTTTATTATAAATAGATGTTTAATTTTGTGAAATGCTTTTTTTTGCATCTAATGAGATGACCAAACAATTTTTTTTTGGTAATGTGAAATATTGTATTGATTGATCTGTAGATGTTGAATAATCTTGGTTTCCTTTGACTAAATCCCACTTGATTATGCTATATGGCATTACTGAATTTAGTTTGCTTAATATTTTGTTGAAGATTTTCACCATGTGTTAATCAGGTCTGTAATTTTTTTGTGGCATCCTTCTATGTTTTTGATAATCAGGGTAGTATTGACATTATAAAATGAGTTGCTCAGAAATGCTAGAGATTGTTATATTTGGGGCTTAAAAACCACTCTTTTCTAAAGGATTTATTTGTTATTTATACAAGAACTGGATGTAGGCCAGAGGTGTAGAGGATGCAAGGATTCACCAGAGACAATGGGGAGCAGAACAGGCAGATTGACTGAAATACACTGCTGAAGGGAGTAGTGGGTGAGACAGGAGAGGTCTGCTGTGCCATGTGGGTTTTTTCCCTGGCTGGCAGGGGATTGAACTTGCGGTGTAGTGGCTGTTGATAGTTTGACAGTGCTGTCCTTTAACCCCTGTACCCTCAGGGAGGCTGCTTAACACCATTCTTAATGTACAACAATTCTAGCACACAGCTGACATTTGGTGATAATTTCTACGTCCCCACACTTGCCTAAAGTCTGGTTGAGGTTCTGCCTCCAGTTGAAAGAAACTCTGATAGTTATGTTCATTAAAAAAGTTGTACTTACATGTACCATCCATTCATCTGGTCTGAAGTTTACTAGGATTACTACTTTGGGAAAAATGTTTATTGTGACAATTTCCCAGTTATCACTTACTACTAAAAATAGTTTTTTGAAGAAGATAGAGCATGAGTTTTTTTTTTTTTTTTTTTTTGTATAGAAGAACTGGGGTATAGGCCAGAGATACGTATACAGGGTGCAAGGGGTTTCACCAGAAACAGAGTGGAGAGCAGAACAGATGGATTTACTGAAATACACTGCTGAGGGGGAGCAGTGGGTGAGACAGGGAAGATATGCTGAACTATATATGGGCTGGCTTCATGGCCAGGAATCAAATTCAGGCCATAATGGTGATAGTGCTGAGACAACCCCAAGGCCAGGGGAGGCCAAAGTAGAGCATTTTAAATTCACTTTACTGATGAAAAATCTGAGGCTCAAAGGTTAAATATCTTTTTTTTTTTTTTAAAGATTATTTGTACATACAAGAACTACTGGTGTATAGGCCAGAGGTGTGGTGGGGTGGGGGAGGATAGGGTGGGTTGTGGTGGTGAGAAGATTCACCAGTGACAGAGTGGGAAATATAACAAGATGGATTTACTGAAATAGACTGCTGAGGGAAGCAGTGGGTGAGACAGGAGGGGTTTGCTGCACTGTGTGGGTCACCTCCCCTGGCCAGGGATTGAACTGGTGCTACAGTGGGTAGGACAGCTTTATAGTGCTGTGCTTTAACCCCTTGTGCCATCAGGGAGGTCCACAGGTTAAATATCTTGATGCAGACTCCACAGTTGTTAAAAATCTGAAATTTGATATTTAAAGGGCCGGTGGGTCTGAGACTTAAAATAAGACTATTTATTGTGAATCTCATATTTTTTTGTTCCATATGTTACTGGTGTTCGTTCAAAAAATAGTTTACAAAACACATTCATTAGTTTTATACCAGAAAAAAGCACTTCCCAAATCTTCATGTGTTTACCTATAAAAAGCATATAACCTTTATTTTTTTCAGCAGAGTATAAATTTCCTGTTTTACAGATTATTAAGCACTGTAGGTGTGTATTTAATTAAATTCCAAGTAGTTTATGCACCTGACTTTCTTTGCTGTGGAAATGGAAGTGAAAGGTAGTCAGTATGTACCCTATTCAGCACTCTGTGTCAATGAGAAAGGTCACCTGACTTTGGTATACTGTAACAGTATAGTTGGGTTAACATGAAAATACAAAGGGGAATAATGGTTATAGTAAAATATAACCAAAAAAGTAAATATGCAGTTTAAAGAAGAAATTCTCTTAACATACTCATAGATTTAGAAAGCAGCCATCAGATTGTATAGAAACAGCGGGGATTGCCACCCAGAGGAAGATGGGATTAATTGAACATATGGATACAAGGAAAGGAATCAAATATGTGACCATTACAAGAAAGGTTCCCTCTACCATGTAAGATGGAGCTAAAAGAAAAAATAAAAAGTGAAAAACTTGTTTCTTTTCAGGACTCTAGGTAAAGAAGAAACAGTTTTTCTTAAAATATCCATGTATAGATGATCCAGAAAGTCTCAGTCTCAGCTTCAACATTAATATAAAACTGATAATTGAAAATATAAAACCATTAGGGAAACTTGGCAGAATTAAATGTGAAACAATTTTATAGGGATGTTTCACACCAAAATACTTAAAATAAGCCTTCCATATATCAATAATTTTATGAAAATAGCATGATAAAACATAAGTTACCTAAGGAAAGACCTACCATAATGAAGAATAATAAATGGTGTAAAAACTCAGATTAAACTGAAAAGTGAAATAGAAAACTGGAAAGTGGAAATGAGGAATTTTCATCTAATTTACCTTGGAGAGAGAAATACATAGATATTTAGAAAAGATTGAGACCCAGAATTTGGGATTAGTTGAATCAACATGTGTAAAGGAAATTAGAGAGAATGTGGGTGGGAGGGATAATATTTGAGGCAATAGTGGCTTAAACATTTTCAGAATGGATTGAAGTACAAAATCCTCAAATTGAAATAGTACAATGAGCTTTCAACAGGATCAATAAAGATAAGTTATTCCTCGACAGATTATAATGAAACAGTACTTAAAAGACAAAAGTCTTAAGTAAATCTGCACAGTAAATAAAATTACCTAAAAGGATTAACAAATAAATTAACTGTAGTTTTCTTAGTAACAAGCAAAGAGTGAAAAAATATTTTTCCATGTGCTGATGGAAATCTCTGTACCCAGGTAAATGATCATTCTAAAATGCTGATGGTGCAGCCACTGTAGAAAACAGTTCTGAGATGGGCCCTCCCTGGTGGTGCAGTGAGTTAAAGTACAGCACCATGAAACTGGCTGCAGCCACCTCAGCATGAGTTTGATACCCGCCAGAGAGGTGACCCACATGGCGCGGCAGACCTCTCTTGTTCCGCCCGCTGCTCCTCTCAGCAGTAGACTTCATCACTCTGCCTGTTCTGCTCCCAACTTTGATGAATCCTGTCCTCACCTCTGGCCTGTGTACGGTTATTCAAATGTTAAGTATAGAGTTGTCATATGACTTAGGGAAATTCCAATCCCAGAAATATAGCAGGAAGAATTGAAGTTCAAATATGTGTATATCAGTATTCATAGGGCCATTATTCACAATAGGTAAAATGTGGAGACACCCAAAATGTCTATTAGTGGATGAATGAATAAACATCAAGGCATATAACAGGAGGTTATTTAACTATAAAAATGCTACAACTTGAGTTGAACCTCAAATACATTTTCCTAAGAAATAAAACTAGACCGAAAAGTTCCCCCCTATTAAATCATTCAATTAATATGAAGTATCCAGAACAGAGAAATCCATGGAGCCAGAAAGTGGATTGGTGGTTGCCAGGGCTAAGAGGAATGAGGATTAGAGAGTGCCTACTTTGAGGGGTGTGGAGTTTTCTTTGGGGGCCATAAAAATATTTGGAAACTAGGTAGAAATGTACAACAAAATGAATGGACTAAATGTCACTGAATTTTATACTTCAAAACAATAACTTTTATGTTATATGACTTTAACGTCAATTAAAAAAAATCAGTTGAAAATGATCTTGCAGACGAGGTGGCCGAGTGGTTAAGGTGATGGACTACAAAAATGATCTTACTGTTAGAGCTTGTGCCTTTCTGAGAGAAATGATAAAGTATAAGCTTTATTAAATTTGAGCTCAGAAGGAAGCACTATATCAAGTGGGTCAGTTTTAATAAGTACTAATTTCTTTAAAGAAGGAAAATATTGATAACTAAATATGGGAGATTTGGTAAAAGCAAGGTGGCTAGATACATTGATTAACTTTAGAAATATTAAGATAAAGTAGAACTTGAGAAAAAACCCTTATGATAGAGATTATTGCTTTTGTTGAGGAAGGGCACGAAAGACTTTTTTCTCATGTAGTAATCATGGGAAAAAAATTTGAAAATCACTTTCCAGTGGTGAACATAGTAAGTGGAAAAGAGGTCTGAGTGAATTGTATTTTGCAGTGACACAAGTCCTTACAGTGAGCAGTGTCATAGCAGCTTCCATACTGGGGGCGAATGCCTGGCGGTGGGGGGCCTGCTCTAGCCATGTTTTGCTGACTTAAATGAGGGGCACATATTCTAGCCAGAGTCTTTCCCTTCAGTTCCTCTTCTACCCCTCTCTCCCCAACCCCTCCAAAATTTGCCAAGAAAGCAGCAATGGAAGAGAATCTCATTGGTAGAGATAAATCTCACATGATGGGATTTTAGTATTTGTCAGATGACCAAAGGCAAGTTTAAGCTTCTAAAACTACAGCTAACCCCCTCCTAGGTCACTTACTGACAAGATTTGTATCAAAAGTTCCAAAAGTTACATGTAGAACCTAACTCCATCATGAACTATGATACTTAGAAAACTGATGGTCTTTCTGGAAAGATCATATGACACAAAATACATTTAAGGCAGGACTGCCTTGTGAGTGGGGCAAGGTGTATTCCTTTACAGACAGGGTAGGTGTGCAAACTACTGAATATGTGTGTGTGTGTATACATGCAGGTGTATATGTGTGTGTATGTATACATTTTAGTCGCTACCATTTTCCTGTTGTAAAGCTCTACTTCTTTAAGATTAGTATAGTCCTGGCCCTCCCTGGTGGCGCAGCGGGTTAAAGCACAACACTAAGAAACTAAAGCCACTTCCGCATGAGTTCGATCCCCACCTTCCCCAGAGCTGACCCACATGGCGCGGCAGACCTCTCCTGACCCTCCCGCTGTTCCCCTCAGCACTGTACTCACTCAGTTGGCCTGCTCTGCACCCCACTATGTCTCTGGTGAATCCTCTCACCGCCCCTGCACCTCTGGCTTATACCCCAGTTCTGTATGCACAAATAAGTAAATCTTTAAAAAAAAAACTCTTAAGATTAGTATAGTTTTTATGCTTTTATCTTTTTGCTTTTCACAAGAAAATAGTTGGAACCTGGCCTCTGTGTTGTCATTAGCCCTTGGTGCTACTTGTGGGTGCATTATTGTAGGCTAGAACACTAGCCTGTGATGTTGTGGCTCTACTGTCCTCCCATCAGCCCATAGACTTTTAACACCACTGACTGTTTCCTTGAAGAATTTTGAAGGACTGTTTGCTAGTTCCTCACTGTCCTCCCTCTTGACATACCAGCGTACAGACACTCATATGTACTTTCCAGTATTAAAAGGACTGAAATCCTGTTATTATCTGTGACCTCACCCCCATCCTCCCTTCTTACAGAAAAGCTCTTGTTTTCAGTGGTTGGCACACATGGCTGTTTGCACCATGCAACTTATCTCGTCCACTGCCAGAATTTTGGAACTCCACTCAATTGATGTCAATTCAGTTGTGTTTGTTTCTCTCTCCTTTTTTGCCCTCCCCCCATTTTTCCCATCTTCTGTGGTTTCTTGGCTTACACTCAGGGAGAAAGAAAAGATCCCCTATAGGTCTTGCCAGCAAATGAGCTCCATCTTTCTGCCCTGTGAGCAACTACATCAAGACACAGAGTATTTTACCCTGGAGCATTCTTGGTTTTGTTATTTGAGGCTCAGTTATCAAACCTTTTTGCCACCAAAAGTCGGATTTATACTGTCTTAGGGACATGAGATTTCGAAAAATTTGGTCTTCAACAGGTCCAGTGTTGGGAAATTAGAGCGTTGCTTTCTGAGTAAAACTAGGTATAATTTACTTTCCATGTCCTTGTCTTACAACAGGAGAAATGAAAGGCTAATAAGTTCTGTTTTAAAGAGATTTTTTTAGTGTGTCTAGAACAGTTTTGCAGTGCACATGTTATAGTTTACAGTAGTGATGTGAAATTATAAACTATTTGTATACTGCAAATGGAGGACACTTGCAAAATCTTATGATCCAACTAGATGGCATGTTAGGTTTTTTTATCTTCAAGTTTTAAATATTCTAAAATGTTGACACCATTTCATGTTTGTGTTTTTTCTCCCTTCCTTCCTAGAATATTTTCCTTCTTGGATATAGTAACTTTGTGCCGATGTGCACAGATTTCCAAGGTAGTGTATTAACCAGATTTTTTTTTTACAGTAATATCTACATGTGATTCTTTTTAATTATTTATAACCAGATTTTAAATCAACAAATTGAATTATATTAGAATGAAGATGAATTTTAGTTCAAATAAACAGTTGAAAATTAAAATGTCACTTTTTATCTTTAACGTGTTATAATCTGCATTTAATTGTCAACTTAGTGTATAATCAAGAAAAAAGTTTGGAAATACAAAGGTTAAATCAAAACTTTTTTAAAGTCTCAATAAATATTATCTCTTTTCCCCGAATCTCTCCTGTTTTGCCTCCCACCTCCCAGGCTTGGAACATCTTAGCCCTGGATGGAAGCAACTGGCAAAGAATAGACCTTTTTAACTTTCAGACAGATGTGGAGGTAAGTTAACCTTGTTTGAGATAAAAGACTTTTTAAATATAAGTGAATTGCTCATTCTTTCCTACCCTTGGGTTTTTCTAATTTTAGATTTAATAGTAAGATGCCAAGGTAGAATTGAGAAGAAAGACACAGGGCTTAAAAAAGGTATATTATTTACATACATAAAGACCAAAATTCTGTTTGTATTTTTCTCTTTATTGTGTATCAGTAACAGACAACTTTTCCTCTTCCTCATATTTATGAGTTTTATTCATTTTTCTTTTAAAGATTTTTTCCTATTTTTTAGGTATACAAGAACTGGAAGTAATAGAGACAGTGTAATTGTCCATAGTGTTGTTATTTGAGTGGATTCTGGAGTGGATATTCAAGATTGCCCCATGTTAATAAAACTATATTCATTTCTAGTTAGCCAGTTCAGGCATAGAATGGAATTGCATTTTAATCCAGTTATTCATGTAGCATCCTAATAATTCCTTTTCTACTACTCTGTATGTTTATGTCTTTTTGGAAAAGGAAATAAATGGTCCTAACAAGCAATTTTCTGTGAGTTAGTTAGCCTGGTATACCTAAAGACAGTAGCTGAGGCCTTTCATCTCCTCCTCTAGGTTGTTGCGTGCTTGAGAGTCTCTGTCTCCATCTCCCCGGTAGAGCAGAGCACCTCCACAGGCAAGGGCGTCCCACCTTGTATTCCTCCCCGATTGTGGTGCTCTGAGCTGGAAAGTGTGTAAAGACCAAAGAGCTTCATTCCCAATCCTGGAAAAATAGTTCTGACTTGTACTGTAGTTCCTGAATTAGAAATTCTTTAATGCGCTTTCCAGATTTAAAAGCAATGACTTCAATATCCTGTGAACATGCTGACATTGCATGCCAAGCAGGATAATTCCCCTTGAGATGAATAATCTGTAGGATCTGTGTTCATTATATTCATTTGGCAATGTTTTATGCTAGTAGAAGAACTTTTACCCCAAAGTAAAGGAGCATAAAAAACTTACATAAATGTGACTAACTTGGAATGAAGAAAAAAACACTATGTACCTATTTGTAGATATTACTGTAAAGATTTTCTTGTGGTTTTATTTGGTGCTTGAATATTTACCTTGGATTTTCAAGTCATAGTCGTTTTCTTCCCTCTGATGACATATACTTTATAGTTGTTTGGAATTTTGTTTAAAAAATTGTCACGGGGCCAGCATCTTAAGTTGAAAATTCAAACTGTGCTCTGTTATCAGCTTTACTTATGCTTTCTTGAATATTAATATTCGATTAAAGATTTATTTATGTATGCAAATGTACCCCTGGGGTACAGGGCCTTGGGGCCCTTCCTGGCGGCGCTGCAGTTTGAAGCGCAGCTCTGTGAAGCTCTCTGCAGCCACTGCAGCATGAGTTTGATCCCCTGCCAGGGAGCTGACCCACATGCCTCGGCAGACCTCCCCTGTCTCACCCGCTGCTCCCGGCAGCAATGTTATTTCAGTAGATCCACCTGTTCTACCTCCTACTTTGTCTCCGAGGGAGGTGAATTCTCTCAACCCCCTTATCTCTGGCCTGTACCTGTACCCCAGCTCTTGCATGCATACATAAATAAATCTTTAATCGAATATTAATATTCAAAAAATCATAAATAAAGCTGATAACAGAGCACAGTTTGAATTTTCAACTTAAGATGCTGGCCCCGTGACAATGTGTGAGCCTTGAACTTAGCACCCTGTGGTCTGATGTGTCCCAGTGCACACTCAGTGCTCACAGTTCAGTGCCAAGTGTGCTGGTTTATATGAAGCAGTACAAAATTGCCCTTTTCCTTATTTCCCAGCTTGTGGAGGTAGAAGTAATAATATCATACACACAGACTTCAGAATCAGATAAACTTGGCAGAGCCCCAGGTCTGCTGCTTACTAACATGTAATCTTGGCAATTCAACCATTTGCAAAATGAAAATGAACCTGTTCTATATTGATCAGAATTGTGCAGAGAAACAGAAGCGATATGACATGTATAGATCTAGGTCTAGAGAGATTTATTTTAAGTAATTGGGTCATGATTAAGGAGGCTGAGAATCTCACAATCTGCAGTTAATCACATGGAGATCCCGGAGAGGCATGTGAAGGCCTGTGAATCACCAGAGCAGATGGTGTAAGTTGCTGTCTGCAAGCTGACAGGTTTCAGACCCAAGAAGAGCCTATGTTTCAGTTCAAGCCAAAGGCTAGAAGAGACCATTTTCCCAATGGAAACACTCAGGCAGAGAAATTCTTTTGTATTTTGTTCTATTTAAGTCTTCAACAGGTTGGGTGCGGCCCATTCACTCTAGGGAGGGGAATCTGCTTTTCTTAGTCTACTGATTCACATAGTAATCACATCTAGCAATATCCTCACAGACACAACTGAAATAATTCTTGGCTACATGTTTGAGCACCCTGTGACCCTATCACATGCTCATCTCTTACCAACTTGGCACCCATACTCTTCTCCTTAGCTAGACCTACTCTCCAAGTAAGGATAATCCCGAAGCCATAATTTTAACTAAGTGATACAGCAATCCCATGTAAAACCCAGCACACACTAACTCTGTCCTCAGAAGAAGCAATAAGAGCCTGAGTGACGTTCATTCTTTTCCTTGTTATCTTTATCGTAACTACTGTGATGTAGAAGAAACAGAAATTAAATACGATAATAAAGTTAATGTATCTTGCGTTAACATAAGCAAGTAAGATAGCAGGAACAAAACAAATTATTCACTTAATACACACTCAAACACATATTTATAACAAATCAGGACATACTCATAATTAGTCTTTCTTGCCGTAATTGACCACATGGCCACAGTTTGCATTCATAGCTGCTGTTTCTACCCCTTCTGTACTACTTTTGTCTTCTGCCAACAACCGAGCTGGTTGTGGTTCTTTGTGGAGTTTCCCAAACCTTCATTCCTGAAATGCCTGGGCCTTTGGTAGGACCGGCTGGATTGACTTGTACTTTTCTGTTGACTTTAATCACAGGACAGGGTAAACTAAGAGACATCCTGAGGGCTCTGCCTATAATACAGATATACTCTTCATTACTTTCAGTGCAGAGTAATAGTTTATGATATTGTCGTATTAAATGAGACATAATAGTCAAGTAAAAGAGTTGAAATGGTGCCTGCCAAAGTGAAATTACTTAATCGATGTTCATTTTCCTTTTCTAATATCTCTGCCAGTACCAGCAAAAGTTCCTTTCAAAGAGAAAATATCTAAATAGGAGACTGCTAAGAAAGATACAGGGAATTTTTACAATGTATTTCCATACTTTTAGAGTAGTGATGTTCAGCTAAAATAGGATTCCTTTTTATGGCAATGTCGTTTAGATCCCTGTTCGGCTGCGAGTATTCTCACAGCTCACTTCAGAAAGGCTTATAATTGGTTGATTAGCTGTGAGCCCTGGGTAGAAGGACCTACACTTCAGAGTGAAGGCTTTCAAAAATTAGTACAGTTTTATTTTTTAAATATGTAATGTTTAATCAAAAACATTTTTCAATGCTTCAGTCCCTTTACATGCTAGGAGCAGAAATGTTATGCTGGAGGAATGTCCTGAAGTCTTCTTACAAAACATTTCCAGGTCCTGAAGTTCCAGTTACTATACTGGGACATAGGCAGCATGATAAACAAGATTTTTCTCCAACTTTCTTTTTTCAAGGGTCGAGTAGTGGAGAACATATCAAAGCGGTGCGGTGGATTCCTGAGGAAGCTCAGCTTACGCGGCTGCATTGGCGTGGGGGATTCCTCCTTAAAGTAAGTTGGTGCCACGGTGGCTCCCTCACTGTCAGGGAAGCTCACAGCTGACATTTTATCAACAAAATAAACCTGTGTGTTTGTACTTTTCTTTTGTTCTTTCTCTAGTAATTTGCATAGAGTAATGAGAGAACTATGGATGACTTGGGAGTCGGTAGGCCTGGATTAGAAATGAGCTCCAGTAATGTGAGGGGGGTGACCTCTTGGGACGAGTTGTTTCCTATCCCAGTCTGGTCTCTTGCAAGGTGGAGGTGGTTACAACTTTGACATGGAAGTGTTACGGGAACCATGGAAAGAAATGTCTGAAATCCTGGCACATAATAATGTTACATTAGTTCATCTCTATTCCTGTCTTCACTTTTTCGCCTTTCTAGTTTCCTAGAAAAGCTGCCCTTTTATAAAGATTACAATAATAGGCAAAATAATTATTTCCAAAATGTGCTTAGCCTAACCCCGCATATTATTTACTCATATGGGACGTGTTTAATGCACTCATTTTATTATAGTTAGCAATATATCCTACCTGGCAAATGCTTTCCCATCTTTTACTGGATTGTCATTACTTATTGAATCTACTGTCAAGGACATGTTTTGAGCTTTTCTGGAGATATACATGACAAGAATCTTTATGTGCTTTTACATTTTTTTTTAAAAGATTTATTTATTTATGCATACAGAACT
This sequence comes from Condylura cristata, assembly GCF_000260355.1. Taxonomy (NCBI): domain Eukaryota; kingdom Metazoa; phylum Chordata; class Mammalia; order Eulipotyphla; family Talpidae; genus Condylura; species Condylura cristata. The sequence goes on along the minus strand of NW_004567105.1, from coordinate 70,896,672 downwards.
GGGGTACAGGCCAGAGGTGCAGGGGCGGCGAGAGGCTTCACCAGAGACAGAGTGGGGAGCAGAACAGGCAGATCGACGAAGTACACTGCTGAGGGGAGCAGCGGGCGGGTCAGGAGAGGTCTGCCTCGCCATGTGGTCACCTCCGGGGCAGGCGGGGATTGAACTCATGCAGAAGCGGCCTGAGCTTCTCAGTGCTGTGCTTTAACCCGCTGCGCCACCAGGGAGGGCCCCTTACATTTTTTTTTAAAGATTTATTTATGCATACAAAACTGGGGTGCTGGCCAAGGTGCAGGGGCAGTGAGAAGATTCACTAGAGACAGAGTGGGGAGCAGAATAGGCTGACTGATGAAGCACACTGCTAAGAGGAGCAGTTGGGCAGGTCAGGAGAGGTCTGCTGTGCCAGGTGGGGGACTGGGAACTGAAGCCACTATGGCTTGCTTGCAGCGCTGTGCTTTAACCCGTTGTGTCACCAGCCTGTGTGCTTATTCTTACGGCCTCTTGGTTTCTTTTTCTTTTTGTCATGTTTTGAGCTAACATTGGGCTGTATATATATGTATATAATTTAGAGGTGTAGAATTGTTTGATGCTGGCTAAAGTTTGAAACACTAGCACTTGAACTTTGTAAGGAACTTGATCTCTTGCAGATCTAAACATTACCACAATATACATCAATTACAGACCTTTCGCAAGAATGTGTAATATATATTGACTGCAGACAGTCGAATTTGTAATAGAAGCATCTGTCACACCATTGCTAAGATAATTGATTCATGACTTCTTAGAAAAATCAAAACATTCACTGTAAATGTTACAAAACAGTGACTTTTTTTTAAGTCAAGAAATTAAAATCATCACACCAGATTTTTTTGAACTTCAAAAACTTTGTAAGCCAGTGGAATGAATGGATTGATTCTGTTTTAATAACAATTGTAAATGTACCGATAGGTCGTAAGATAATTGTAAACAGAATATAAATTCAGTAATGGTTCCATTAAGAAAAAATGTGAATATGTGGATTGTCAGTGAGTGATATCAAAGAAATATATTCTTATTTTGCAACTGGAGTAAAAACATGTATTCTCACAAAAGAATGTTTATTGGGTTACCATAAATTTTATAGCAGAACATCTATATACATTTTTATATCTAAGGACCAGATTACTGTGAGAAATAATGATAAGCACAATCACAGAATTGGGACTCAGAAAAATATTGTTGCTCCCCTAGTTTTCAGTTGTAATCACTTAGAACTAGCCTGGGCTTGCACTCTGCCCCACCATGTATGATTACTGCTTTTGGGCAAGGCTAGCTATTCATTTGTAAATGTTTATTCAGCCCCTGCTAACTAGGTCTGGATTTAGCCAACGGTGATTCAGTAGTAATCCATTAGTAATACTAATGGATATTGCATACATATTCGCTATCTATTATTGTATATGAAATCTTAGGGGTTTTTAACAGCTTTATTCATAAATAACAGTCATAACTAACTGTACATATTTAAATTATACAGGCTTTTGTACACACACACACACACACACTCATGAAATCACTGTAATCAAGATAAGTTCATGTTCTGTTCTTTTTCTCACCATGGTTCATTTCAGATCGTTTCTTTCCTTTGTCTTCCATAATCTGCCCTTAATCCTACCCATTAAATGTTCAGCTCTGTCATTATGGTTTTCATATCAAAAAGGTCAATTTGGGCCTCCTTCGTACAAGGGGTTAAGTCTCAACACTATGAAGCTATCTGTAGCCACTGCAGCATGAGTTAGATCCCCAGCCAGGGAACTGACCCACATGGCACAGCAGACCTCTCCTGCTTCACCTGCTGCTACACTCAGCAGTATACATTGTTAATCAGCCTGTTCTGCTCCCCACTCTGTCTCTGGTAAATTCACTCAGCACCCCTGGCCTGTATCCCAGTTCTGTATGCATAAATAAATAAATCTTTATTAAAAAGTTCAATTTGGGGGCCCTCCCTCGTGGTGCAGTGGGGTTAAAGCACAGCACTAAGAAGCTAAAGCCACTTCAGCATGAGTTGGATCCCCGCCCCGGAGGTGACCCACATGGCACGGCAGACCTCTCCTCACCTGCCTGCGACTCCACTAAGAGGAGCAGTGAGCGAGACAGGAGAGGCCTGCTGTACCACATGCGGCTTAGCTCCCTGGCTGGGGATCAAATTGAGGCCACGTGGTGACAGCACTGAGACTTCACCCCTAAGCCAGCAGGGAGGCCCCTAATTGGGGTCTCGGTTGTAATGTAAGAATCTTCTCATTGCCAGTCTCTCCAATGCCCCATGAATTATGGTGGAAGTGGGTACTATTCCTGGCCCTCAGTAAGCTTTGATTATTGTTCCTATTAATGCTTTTTGTTAATTCTTTCTTGGCCTTGGTAGTTTCCTCACGTATACTCTGATTGGTATACACTATTAAATTCTTGAGGGGAATTCTGCAGATCTTTGAATTCTCTCCTTGTGTTCAGCTTCCTTGCTTCACACTGATTTTTCAGTAGAGCCAAAGGGACAGGCAAGTAGGCCATCAGTCTCAGATAACTACTGAGGTATCAGCTATGACTAACATGTCGTCATTCTAGGGCTTTGCTTCTAAGGTGTGGTCCCAGACTAGTATCTCTGCCATCACTTGAGAGCTTCTTAGAAATGTAGACAGTCAAGCAGTTTGCTGAGCTCTACCATCAGAATCTGCACTTGATAAGATCACAGCTAATTTGTGTCATAACGTTTGAGTAGCACTAATACCTATAGTCAGCAAAAAAATATTGTGCACTTAAAATTTTGTTAAGAGAATAGATGTCATATTTTTTTTTAAGTTTTTATTTATTTATGCATACAGAACTGGGGTACAGGCCAGAGGTGCAGGGGTGGTGAGAGAATGCACCAGAGACAGAGAGGGGAGCAGAACAGGCAGATCGACAAAGTACACTGCTGAGGGGAGCAGTGGGCGGGTCAGGACAGGGCTGCCACGCCATGTGGTCAGCTCTGAGGCCAGGGATCGAAATTGCACTGAAGGGACCACAGCCAGCTTTGCAGTGCTGTGCTCCAACCTGCGGCACCACCAGGGAGGGCCTTAGATGTCATGTGAAGTGTTCTTTCCATAATCATTTTTTTTTTTTTAAATTCAAGAAACACTTTTCTAAATGTGAGTGTTTAAACATTCCCTCTTGTGGCTGTCTAATATTTTGCAGGTAGTTTTTAAATGTTTTCTCATTTTAGGACCTTTGCACAGAACTGTCGAAACATCGAACATTTAAACCTCAATGGATGCACAAAAATCACTGACAGGTAAATCATTAACAGTAGTTTGCTGACTAATTGGCCATGGGGAGGGACAGGGGAGAGAAACATGGTTGAAAATATCTTTAGTGTTTCTGCTCTTTTTTAGCACGTGCTATAGCCTTAGCAGATTTTGTTCCAAGCTGAAACATCTGGATCTGACCTCCTGTGTGTCCATTACAAACAGCTCCTTAAAGGGCATCAGGTAAGAGTGACTGTTTCTTGTAGCCAAGAGAAGCCCAAAACTAGGAATATTCTGATGTGTCTAAATACTTCCTAATGGTCCCTTTGGAGCAAGAAGTAGGTGACTTAAGCAAGTCACAGAATTCTCTTTCCCCCCAATGGCTGGATCTACTAAACCCAAAATTGGTGATGAATGTTCTGTGGGTAGACGGCACATGGGTGGTTTTGTTTCTTGTCTCTTAGTGAGGGCTGCCGAAACCTGGAGTACCTGAACCTTTCTTGGTGTGATCAGATCACGAAGGAGGGCATTGAGGCACTGGTGCGAGGTTGTCGCGGCCTGAGAGCCCTGCTTCTCCGGGGCTGCACACAGGTACCGGGCTGCTGTCACTGTGTGTGTCGTATGTGTCAGTTGGGGACACGTCAGCTTGCTGCTGCACTCTTCTGACTGTCCCTCTCTTCTTTCACTGGATTTCACCCATTCTGTTTTCTCTGTCTACTCAGTTGGAAGATGAAGCTCTGAAGCACATTCAGAATTACTGCCATGAGCTTGTGAGCCTCAACTTACAGTCCTGTTCAGTAAGTAGCATGTCTTTCCTGCGAGCACCCCCTCATTCCATGTTACCTGTCTCAGGAATCTGCTGCACGCCAAGTAGGCATGCTGGGTACCACACCCTCATCCTTACCCTGTGTCTTCATGGGAGCTCTCAGGTAGTAGCAAGATGCAAAGCAGCAATCTCAGTGAAAAGGCATCATATTCAACTCAAGCCTCCTGACAGTTCTTCTAAAAATGGCATTGTTTAGAGTTTTTTTTTTTTTTAAGATAATGGGAACACTGTGAGCTAATTAACTTGAACAATTCATGATGAGCTCTCAAAATACTTTTTAAACTTATAAACGGGGGGTGATGATACCATTGTCTCAGTGGATAAGGTGAAGTAGCAGATATGAAAATTCTTTAAAAAATAAAAGGCATATGCAAGAACAAGGTGTGCTTTCATCAGAAGAGTAGCCCGTGAGAAACCACTGCAAACACTGGAAATTGAAAAGGGTGCTTGGGCCCTCCCTGGTGGCTCAGTGGGTTAAAGCCCAGCACTGCAAGTGAGCTGCAGCCACTCAGTGAGAGTTTGATCCCCAGCCCCGGAGGTGACCCACATGGCGCGGCAGACCTCTCCTGACCCGCACGCTGCTCCCCTCAGCAGTGTACTTCAAAGATCTGCCTGTTCTGCTCCCCACTCTGTCTCTGGTGAAGCCTCTCACCACCCCTGCACCTCTGGCCTGTACCCCAGTTCTGTATGAATAAATCGTAAAAAAAAAAAAAAAAAAAAAGGGTGCTTGCTATATATCCCACTGTGCTCTTCAGGGGGAAATTAATTTTGAGAACACTAAGAGAAATTCCTTGCACTTGGCATTTAGTGAATGAATCATAAATCTTCTGAGCCCCTAGTAGTGGATATAAAATAGAAACTGTCATCTAGACGTATATTGACCGTTGGGCCTGTCCTGTTCAAAAACAGGACCTTGAGTTGCATGTCGGGTAGCTCTGGCAGGTGGCTTGAAGTATAATATAAATAAGCATGTTTATTTCTACATAAATGGTGTGTAAACATAAAGCTATTACTTAATAGTATGATTACATTTGTAGATTTATAAGTTATTTATACTTTAGTGATTTATTATTTTTGCTGTTTTTTAATACAGTTGAGGAAATACTATGAATACACATGTATGTTTACATGTATAATCTAAAGTTAGTATGACATTCAACCCAAAAGGAGTTTATCACTTAATTAGACATGTCTAGTGAGTTCTTTATCTGATTTTTTTTTTTAAAGTAGAACCTTTTTTTAAAGCTGTATTTATTTATGCATCCAAGATCTTGGATACAGGCCAGAGTTATGGGAGGTGAGAGGATTCACCAGAGACAGAGTGGGGAACAGAATAGGCAGATTGACGAAGTCCATCAATCTGCTGAGAGGAGCAGCAGGCAGGTCAAGAGAGGTCTGCTGCGCCCTGTGCATCACTCCCTGGCCAGGATTCAAGTGCTGCAGTGGCCTTGGAGAGCTTCATGTGCTGTGCTTTAACCTGTGTGCCACCAGGGAGGACCATTTTTCTGATCTTTTAACACAATTCATGATTTTTTCTGGAAAAGAGATCAAATGATTTTGAAGGGAAAATGGAATGTGAAAATTTTGCTCTCCATTAGTTAAAATATATTCCTCTCAGTGTGTGCAGAGGTAACAAGTATCTCAGCCCTGTACTTAAGCTTATTTTGTTTAAATTGTTAGGGTAAGATGTTAGTGATGGGCATCCAACACTTAAGGAGCAATAGCAGATAGGCTTTTTCTGCTACTCCCATCTCATTGTTGCTGGTGCCTGCTGATTCGCCTTCCTGTTTTGGTTTCCCCAGCGTATTACAGATGAAGGAGTCGTGCAGATATGCAGGGGCTGCCACCAGCTGCAGGCCCTCTGCCTCTCGGGCTGCAGCAACCTCACAGACGCCTCTCTTACAGCCCTGGCGTTGAACTGCCCAAGACTTCAGTGAGTGAGCCATGTCTTGTGTTCTGTAGCTCAGCTGGCCTGGGCTGATGGAGGGGCTCCCGCAGGCCAGGAAAGGTTTGCTAGCAGGGGCAGGTGGTGGTGGAGTGTCGGGGACCAGCCTCAACTATCAAGCTGCTGGTGGGGAGGGAGACAGGCAGGGCCCTAAGGTGGGAAGGCATCAGTGAGCGAGGTGTCTGGTGGGGAGACAGGCAGGGCCCTAAGGTGGGAAGGTGTTGTGGAGATTCCAAGAAGGGAAGAGGGGAGTGAGGAGCAGTGGCAAGGAAGACACAGAAGTCATCAGAGTTGAGTGTAAGTCTTCCTGCTCATTCCTCTCAGCAGATCTTTATTTAAACTGTGTAGCAAGTAGTTAATTAGAGTAATGTATAGGGTAGGTTAATGAGAAATCGCCATAAATTGTTATAAATGTTTTCAAGGGAGAGGGTAACAATGTATCTTCTTCCTGACACTCTGTGGTATACTAAATTATGTGTATTTGTGATAATTGTCATGTATACAGATATTTGACTATAACTCAAGGGGAGAGGAGTGTGGGAAAGGATGAGCTATTAGCAACAGATTGTTAGGGGTCTTAGGGAAAGAATAAATTGTGTTAGCAGAGTCACTAGTGATTGTCTAAAGAGACGCTAATAGCTAATTTAAGGCTAGCAGAAAGTAGTGTTTGTTTAAGAAAAGGGTAATTTAAGGCTAGAAGAGAATAGTTAGGGATTGTTTAAGAAAAGGGTGATTTAAGGCTAGCAGAGAGTGGTTAGTGATTATTTAAAAGGAGTAAATTAAGAAAAAGTTGTACAGTTGTGCATTAAACATCACCTGTATAAACAAGGTTAAAAGATTGTCCATGAGTCCATATGCCCTGGGAATCTTATCTGAAATTTGCTTTTTGTTTAAAAAACTGAGGATGCTTTCCAAGAGTCTTTATGCCCTGGGGTTCATATCTCTCCTGGGGCTTGCCTTTGTCTCAGGAGATAGGGGCAGCGCCTGCTTGTTGGGGCCAGCCAGTCTCCTTATGAGGCTAAGGCAATCCAGTTGTAAACTGATGGTTGCCCAGAATATTTTGATATTGTGATTATACAAAAAAGGGAGATCTTGACATAAGTTAGCAGTGGAAATTCTGATTTTTCAGAGCTTCTCCCTTCCACTCAGAATTTGTCAGTCAACAGAAGTTGCGTAGCTTGTTTCAGTAGAGGAGGCAGTGGTCCTGTGGTTGATGGCTTTTTCTGGGTGGATTGGCTGGGACAATATGCCCATCTAGGGATGTCCAGAATACTAAAATATACACCACCAAGAAATTTCTTGATGAATTTTATACATTTGCTCACATGATTTGCTGCGTGGTGTTATTTCCTTGACATCACAGTGATCTGTTAGCAAACAGAGCAATGACCGTAAGTCCATGTGCCACCAGCTTCTCCTTTAAAACCAGCTACTCAGTGGGCAGAAATGGGCAAGGAGGTGAGGGAGCAAAGTCATATTCACCTTCTTTATGCATTATCTCCCTGTAGCAGGAAGAAAAGTTTTATTTTAAGAAATTGTAGTTTTTTATTTTAAGAAATTGTTTTCTGATTCTCGTGGTAATACTGTTAGTATTAAAACTGTAATGTTGGCAACAGTAGTTAATATCAGTTAACTCATATGTGTCCCAGATTCAGTGTTAGGTACTTTTATAAACATTATCTAATTTAATTCTTATTACACATTTAGAAAGTAGATGCTGTTTTCTCTGTTTTTGTAAAGAATCTGAGAATTATAAGAAAATCACTTAATGGGTTCCATGTTGAGTAAGAAATATAACTAGAAACTTTCAGAGCTTGAATCTGAACCGATCTTTCCTGCCCTATAAAAGTGGCAGGAAAAAGATACCAGCTTATTATTTACATCAGTGAAACATCGATTTCTCATGCTTATACCAATTACCTATATTTTAAAGATTGTCTATTTCTGTTTTATCCATGTTTCTTAGTGATTGCATTAGAGAAGATTCTACATAATTTTGATATTTCTATATAGTTGAAGGAATCTGAGTCATCGAAACTGGTCAGAAAGGAAGTTAAAATTATCGCTGTATTGGGTTCTTTAACCTAAAGGTGCTATTTGTATGTCATCCATCCTTTCTGGCATGAACACTGAGAATTAGCCCATGTATTTCATTAACTGCAAAATTTTTGTTGTTTTGTGTTTTAAAAATCACATATATATGTATATGGATATTTATTTTTATATATGTATGGCTATTTATTTTCACTAATTTGCCATTAGTTTATGACGCTGTGTAAGGTTCTAGCGTATAGACAACTTCATGCCTTGATAAATGCATATGCCATGTCACACCCACCACTAGAGTTCTGGAAACACTCACCGCTGTCAGAATGACTCCCTCTACCTGCTCCTCCTGCTCCTCTTTGCCTTGCCTTTGATAAACACTAGGTGTTGGAGTTTTTAAGTTGTTTTTGTTGTGTTTTTTTTTTTTTTTTAGTGAACACTATGAACAAATTTATTCCTAAGAGCATTTGAGCCGCTTTCTTTTCTCTTAAATCTTAACAGTAAGATTTAAGACTCTTGTGTTTTCTTAGCTTGCTTTATTCTTCTGTGTTCCCCCATGTTTCTTTTCTCTTTCTGGCTTATTTCATTGGGCATAATCACCTTAAGTTCTGTCTTGCTGTTACAAAGGCATGATTTCATCTGAGGAGTATTCCCCTGAATAGGTAAACTGCATCTTTAGGGGCATTTCAGTTATTTCCATATCTTGCCTGTTGTGATTAATGCTGCAGTGAACTTACAAGTGTGTGTATCATTTCAAATTTGTGTTTTCATATTCTTTCAATAAGTAGTTAGAATTATAATCATTAGATTACATGATAGATCTTCTTAAAACTTTTTGAAGAATATCCAACACTGTTTTCTGTAGAGGCTGAACCTATGGGCTTTCCCACCAACAGTGTACGAGCTTTCCTTTTTGTCTGTAATCTCACCAACACTTGTTAATTCTTGCCTTTTTGATAATAGCCAGAGGTAAGGTCTTCATGTGATCTTCACTTCACTAATAATAAGTGATGTTGAACACTTTCTTGTACTCATTGGCCACCTGTATGGCCAGTTTGGAGGCATGTCTGTTCACACCTCTTGTGCAGTTTTTTTTTTTTTAGATTTATTTACGAATACAAGAATTGAAGTGTAGGCCACAGGTGGGGGGTGGGGGGAGGGTGAGAGGATTCACCAGAGACAGAGTGGGGAGCAGAACAGGCAGATCTACTGAAATATACTGCTGAGGGGAGCAGCGGGTGAGACAGGAGAAGTCTGCATGTGGATCACTTCCGGGCTGGGGGTTGAACTTGTGCTGCAGTGGCTGGCAATAGCTTGATAGCACTGAGACTCAAGCCCTGCGCCACCAGGGAGGTCTACTTGTGCAGTTTTGTGTTTTTTTTTTTTAATTGTTGAATTTTGTGAGTTCTTTTTTATATTTTAGATATTAACCTCTTTCAGGTATACAATGTCCAGTATCTTCTCCCAACCAAGTGGTGGTCTCTATGTTTTTGTTGTGGTTTATTTGCCCATTCAGAAGCTTTTTGGTTGGATGTTGTCCATTGATTAATTTGCTTCTGTTACTCACCATTGGAATCAAGTCCCTCCCTGAAGATCTGTAAGAGTGATGGCAGCGTATTGTCTGTATGTCTTTGAACCTTTATGATTTAAGGTTTCTATCCAAGTCTTTAGTCCATTAATAACTAACTTTTTGCAGTATAGAATAATTTTTTTACAGCACCAAGAGTTGCAATTCTAGTATTGTGGGAAGATGCCTGGATGTACTACCCAAGTTTGGGGTGGGACTTTGGGGTAGGGCTTAAGCTTTGTCCTTCTGGGCTGGACTCTGGGGTCTCTGTGTGCTTCTGACCTTTGGAACTGTTCTCAGAAACAAAGCACGAGTCTGCATCATAATGTGTGTACTTCCATGGTTAACTAGTCGCTACTTCTTCTCCCCTGCACTCCACTTCCCAGGATTTTGGAGGCTGCTCGATGTTCCCATCTGACTGACGCAGGCTTTATACTTTTAGCTCGGGTAAGGCAGTGGTTTTAAAAACATTTAATTCACCTCTCTAACTCAAAGTGACTTGGGGTGGTTGTGGGGACCACAAAAAGCTATGTACAGCAATGGTAGAAGAATAGAACTCTCGGCACACTTTGCATTTTTTCCCATTGGCTAGAAAACTAGGAATCCTGAAGCGAGGTTGTGGTGGTTCTAGATCTCACAGGGAGAGAAGCCTTCTCCCTCGCAGGACACGTCCAGATCCCAGCCCAACTTCTGAGAGCCTCTCCTGCCTGGCTACGCTCTGACTCTGCTGGCTGGCTCGTTGCCTGGTGGATGCCCACCTGCACGGGTGTGTCTGGCCTGCTGCCAGGGCGGGTCCTTCAGGGGATACGGATTCCCCTTCATCTTCCCACTCTGTGGCTCAGCCCCCCACCACCTGCCCTCCCGCAGCTTTCTCTGGCTACACTTTTCATGCTGATGTCCGGGAAGATGTAGGCAGCTGCCGTTTCATGGTGAGAGAAGGGGATAGCAGCCCTATCCCCATATCCAGAGTGAAAGAAGAAGAGCCACAGGGCAGCTGCTCAGACGTGGGGCTCACTGGGTCACTCACTGGGTAGGGCACCGCCCTAGGAGGGAGAGGAAAGTACGTTAGGTTGGTATTCAGAGGGACAGGACAAACCACCACGGTTGCCCCAGCCACTGACCGCGTGCTGGGACTGTCTTCTGGACTCTTGCAGAATTGCCATGACCTGGAGAAGATGGATCTTGAAGAATGCATCCTGGTGAGTGTACTCCTCAGTCACTGCCAGCCAGCCCGGGAGAGCCAGGGATGTGGGCTGGTCTGACTGTGTCCACCCTGCCCCAGTGTGGGTATCAGGACCCGGGAGCCAGTGAGGGCCGGGGCTGGTCTCTGTCACCAGACAGAACTGTAACAGGGAAGTTCAGGACAACGACATCTTTTGCCAAATGAAAGCAAAGAACTGTTAAATTCATAGAGTTGGAGGGAGATGTGAGCTTAAATATCCTGCGGCAAGGTGCCACTACAGAGACTCCTGGGGGACCTTCCTTGTCCACTCCTCTTGCCCCCGGGCCCTTTGGGGCACCAGTCATGAGTCCAGAGAACAATTTTGCAGCTCTAGGAGTGGGCAGATTTGACATTGCTGGTGAAGCGAGGAGTTTCCAGCCCAAGTGTGATTAAGATGAGTTTTTAATTTTCTTTTCCACCCCTTTTGATTCTTGTGTTCAGCAACAGCCAGGATTAGGTATTAAGTTCTGGTGTTCAGGCCACGCTGACACAGTGTTTCTCTCCAGATAACCGACAGCACACTCATCCAGCTCTCCGTTCACTGTCCTAAACTGCAAGCCCTGGTGAGTCCAAGTTTTTTGTGAACTTTTCCCCCGTGAGGGATGAGAAGGACCCTCTCAAGGTGCCATTGGGGTTTCCTTTCTGCAAAGGTCTCCATGTTCTTGATTTCGAGGATATGTGTTGGGCTTGCTTGGGGGGCCAGGCGCCTCCGTGGGGCTGCTTTCACTGCGGGAGGTGACTCCTGTGCTCCGCACTTCACTCACGGGTACGTACATCTCATCAGGGGAGTGAAAGTTTCCATGTTAAAGTGATGTAAGAGAAAAGGGCCATCCATGTGTTACGTTTTCAGTATCTGTTCCCCATATGCATCTATGGGGAAAACAATTAGAATATATTAAGCGATCCCAGATGTGTAGTGAAAAGTGTCACTGACCCTTTCGTCCACTTAGACGCACTTCGGCATCCGGCTGACCAGGAGCCCGCAGCAGCGCTGGGGTCCCACTCATGCAGCAAGCCCGTGGAGCTAGTCGTCACGGCCTTTAATCCTGCCTGTGGCCCTGTAAGGCCGACACTGTTAACATCCCCATTCTTTTGGTGAAAAAGTGAGGCCTGGAGCAGTTGAGGAACTTGCCCAAAGCTACACAATTGTTCAGAGGCCCCAGATCTTCTGGCCTGCATAGTGTGCAGTCTCCACTGCCCTGAGAGGGCACAGATTGTTTAGTCCAACTTTCTCTGTCATCTTTTAAATTTGCACTGTTCTCAGGATCTAGAATTTTGTAACATTGTTAAAGTTTCATTTGATTAGGAATTACTGTCCCCACTTTTTTTTTTTTTTTCGATTTATTTACTTAGTTATGCTTACAGAACTGGGGTACAGGCCAGAGGTGTGTGTGTGGGGGGAGGATTCACCAGAGACAGAGTGGGGAGCAGAACAGAGTGGTGAGGAGAGGTCTGCTTTGCCATGTGGATCGCCTCCAGGGCAGGGATCAAACTTACACTGAAGTGGCACTGGTCAGCTTCGCAGTGCTGCGCTCCCACCCACTGAGCCACCAGGGAGGACCCACCAATCTTTCTTCTCAATGTCCTCTGGATACTTTCCCCTCAGGCACAGTGTAGCTGGGCTTTGGACATCTCTGGGACATTTTTTAAATCTTTGGTATCAAATTTTGCAGATAAACCAGGAACCTAGCTGTGTCCAAACTCTCTTAACTGTTTTCCTCTGTGGTGTGCTGGTGAGTTTTTGTAGTTCTGATGATGTCTTTACTCCCAGGTTGTTTGGCTGATTCTATAATGGACAGACTTTAAGTCAGTATTTTTTCTCCTCTCTAGTCCTTTGTTAGTGGAAATCCCACTTTAGGATGGAAGCTCAAGAGGGGGTTGCCCTGAGCACAACCAGGCCTGTGTTAGCTCCCTAGCGCCTGCCGGCCATCCTGCCCCAGGTGTACAGGGTCCTTGTCAGGGAATGTCTTCCAGATACAGTGCTTTCTTCACAGGGATTCCGATGGTGGGAAATCGCCTTTTTTTTTTTTTTTTTTTTTTTTAAGATTTATTTATGCATTCAAGAACTGGGGCATAGGCCAGAGGTGTAGGAGTGAGAGGATTCACCAAAGACAATGGGGAGCAGAACAGGTTGATGTTCTGAAATACAGAATCAGAGAGAAGCAGCAGGTAAGACAGGAGAGGTCTGCTGCGCCATGTGGGCCAGCTCCCTGGCGGGGGGCCATACTCATGCTGCACGATGTGACATAGCGTGACAGTGCTGAGACTCAACCCCATGCACACCAGGGTGGCCCTGAACATCTCCATTTTATCCCTTATATTTACACAAGCTACTTCTGAAGAGGAGACTTAGGGTTTGATAAGCTGTAAGACTGAAAATTTGAGATTAGAGTCTGGGCTAAAAACCAGTAGCAGGAAAGCAATGGAATGCTTGCAGTGGAGATCTAAATTGGGCTTTGACGAGTCCTGCTAGGCCAGACAGAAAGGGAGACACTACAGACCATGTTTTGTACCCGTTTACTTCACTGCACAGGACCAGCATGTGCCTGTGTTCTGAGAACTGGAGAATAACGCAGTTCATCAGGTGAGAACTTGGTCCCGCTCTGAAGAGTAGAGCGGACTCCACCGCACGTGCTTGGTTGGCCCAGCTTTTCACGGCAGCTCTGGGACGGCTGAGGCGGCCTGCCATGTGTGCCAGGGAGGATGTGCCTTCCTCTCCCCTGAGCTTCTGCTTGGGCCGTGACCACCCAGGAGCAGTCCAGGCCCTTTTTCTAAGGGAAACTGACCAGAGGGAGGCCTGAGGACTTGTTCACATTAGGGAGCCCTTGCTTATATGGAGAGCAAGGCGGCAATTTTTGGGAAAACCATTCTACAGTCTCCAAATTGTGAAATATGGCCAATCTTTTATTAGACTAGTGAGCAGGAAGGAATGAGAGAAATGACTACAACCTGAAGCTCAGTGACTTTCACACTTTTGCTCCTAGCATTGTCCTTCAGACATGGAGGAGGCAGGTGAGCAACTCGGCACCCTCTGGGAATTGCCCTGTGAGCCCGGGGGAGAAAGTGGCTTGTCCTCACACACGAAATTCAGCAGGCTGTTTGGGAGAGAAACTGATGTGATCTTGAAAATAAGTCAAATATGTATTTGCAAACAGAAAAGCTCTGATTTAAGAGGATATGGCATAGGTCCTGGATTTGCTGTGTTAAAGTTCGTTCAAAGTAGATGCATGATCCTCTTTATTACGCAAGTTTTTAGCTTACAGGATGTGGCTTTCCCAGATTCTGTTGATTATGGAGGCTTGCTCTCTTCTGCTATGGCAGTTTTTTCCCCCTTTTAAAATGGTATAATGCAATGCCTAGAAACCATCTAACTTGAGCTTATGCAGTCTATTAGGGAGTAACTAGATGTAGCCTTTGCTACATCTTGATTTAATCCCCTTTGCAGTCACTTCTGTTAGCCAAAGGCAAATAACCTAAATGGGATCAGTAATCCCACCATCTTGACATTATTCACTTCCATTTGATAGCCCCTGCCTCCCCCTCAGCCTAGCTTGTGTCCAGTTATGAAATCACCTCCGTCCTCAAGATTCACCTTTACTTAACAAAGCTATAATCCTATTTAATCAAACTTAGCTTTTGAGTCAGTTCTCAAAGCAGGGGCAGGGGAAAGGATAGTCTCTTTACCAGATGAGTTGGGGAAGCTCGATACCCACTTACACCATGTATCTGTTGGCTGAGGAAATGTCTACTCAAATCCTCTGTCCATTTGTAAATTGGGCTGTGTTCTGTAAACATATAAATGTATAAAACATGTAAACTGGATTGTTTGCTTTTTAGTTTGATGTAGTTTCACTTTTTGCTTTTTGGAACCAAATCCAGAATCAGCACCAAGGCCAACATCATGGAGCTTACTACCTGTTTTCTCCCAATCTTTGATGATTTTTTTGTGGTTTCAGGTTTCACATTCAAGTCTTTGATCTATTTTGATTTTTGAATGTGGTGGCAGACAGTGGTTCATTCACTTTTGCATGTGACTGTCCAGTTTCCCCAGTCTCTATTGAAGAAACTGTTGTTGTTCTCATTTGTCATATGATTTGTCATAAACTGACCATGTGTATATGAGTTTACTTCAGGGTTCTCTGTTCTACTCAGCTTGCATGTTTTTATGGCAGTACTGTGCTATTCTGGTTGTGATAGCTTTGTAATATAGCTTGAAGTCAGGGCAACAAATACAAGAGCCAAATCCCACTTCACTTAAAGTGACCCCAGTTTCTTCCTGTGGCCAACATCTCTATCCTGTTAGTGAAATTCTTGAGATGATCTTTCTTCTTTCCTATTCTTTCTCTTTCCTACACCTGTCAGAGTAAATAATGCCCATTGTTTGGCATTTTAAAATTTGAATTATTTTATTCAGTCTTTCATTATAACAATCAGAAAGAGAAAAAAAAACCTGGCTTAATTTGAAAAATGCAACAGAAAACCAAAAATTATTCTGAGACTCATTTTCATTGTCATTTTGCTCAAGGTCTTCTCTAAGAACCTATCCTCAATGCTACGTGAGGATGTAGTGTATTTCTACTGTTTTGCAAATTGTCCCTTTGACCAATAGTTACATGACATCTCAGAAGCTCCAATTTATGCTGTCTACTCCCAAATTAGCCTGGGATAAGCGACTTTGTCTGGAATATTCTCTCTTCTAACTCCTGCCCTAAACAGGTGAGAATGGAAATGCAGCCTGCTGCTTTTGATACTGTACATCCAGTGGGTGGCCTGGAGCTTTAACTATTGGTCCATTGTTAGTGTGAAACAACAGGCCTCTCTGCTGTGTGAACTGTGTTGCCTGGTTTTCTTGTGAAGTCAGGAACAGATCGTGGCCCCTCTGGTTTTCCTTTAATTAAGCCAGTTTTTAAAAAAATATATAATTCTTTACATCATTTTTCATTTTGTGCATTTTTTCATCTCATTTGTAATCCCAATGGACCTCCCATCACAAACTCACCTGTGTGCAGTCACCAGTCCTGTGCGCTCTTTCCACCCATTTTGACCCTACCCCGCTCCCCCCACCCCCACAGAATGTCTCTGGTTCCTAGTTGTTCATTTTTACTTTATTACAATCACTTTTTTCCCCCTGATCCCTTATGCTCTTGCTGTGAAACCATCAGCATTTTTCTTTCTGAAATTAAGCCTGTTTTAAAAAAATGTTTAAAGTACTGGTATACCCCAGTAAGTATTTCTCAGTACAATCTTCCCAGATCCAGTTAACTCCTGACCCCTCAGGTCCCCTATATTGACAGTAGAGTTGGCGCTGTTCCTCTATCCCTATTATTTTCTTGCTTCAATGTGTAAACACGTTTAAACAAAATTAAGCACACATACACACACATTTTCTTCCTGGTTGCACTTTATTGTAAGCAGTTGAATTCTATCTCTTATACTAATAAGCCTTCTGCTTTATCCAGAAAGCAATTCTAAAGCTTGAAGTTAAGATACAGTGATTACATAAATCTTACTTCATATAGTGTGCATACAGATGCATACAATGTGGTTGAATTTATGGGGGGGATATATCAGTTCCATGTAAAACAGTCTTAAGAGATCAGGGTCTGATAGCATTTCTTTTTCCTTAATTTTAGTTTGTATTCAGCTACCTGTTTCTTGTATCTAATGTTAATATCTCTTGGATTTTTGAAGCTGGCAAAACCCCTCAGCTGTAACCATTTATCTCTTTTCCACCAGAACTCCTCAGGTTCAAGCTAGCAGGCATTCCCTTGCCCCAAACTGACAGTGTCTCCCTCAGTTGTGCTCACATTTTACACTCAAAAACTTGGCAGTTTGTCTTCGTTCTTTAAACACAAGTAAAATACACAAAAAAGAGCATTTTTCATTCGTGTATCAGTACATCTCTAGACCTGAGTCAGTCTTACCAAGGTCCCAGAAATACTCCCTCTGCTCTCTGATTATCACTGAACACTCAACAGTAGACAGAGATGCTTTGTATAGCACCTCTGTTTACAGAGGTGGTATGAATGGAATCATCCCAGGTAACAGTCGTGTCTGGCCTTTTTACGTTCACATTTGTGAACTTTATCCATGCTGCGCTGCTGCACGGTGTATGCTGTGGCTTATATATCTTTTCTACAATTGAATACTATCAGTATTGTTAGGTCTTTTGGTCAACACATACATGCATTTCATCAGGAATATCCAAATTCTGCTGTGCAACATGAGCGTTCCAGTTGCTTCACATCCTCCTTTTCCACCTATTTTCATGTTAGCCATTCTGATGGGTATGTCATAATATAAAAAATGTTACTGGAAAACAGATGTGGTGTTTACCTTCTTCCTAAAATCCTAAGAATCAAAGGAAGATTCCTTTGTGTACCCTATACATTTCTATGACCTGGCTTGTAACTTCCGAGTCTTGGTGTAGATGCTTCCTTCGTCAGACTTTTTCTGTTCGTACTTACCCTCTTCTGCCTGCCTTGCACACACAGCCCTGCACCCTCTTCTACTGAGCTTTTAGTCCTTCAAACTCAGTGGTCCAAATTCGTATTACTCCTTCAGTTCCGTGGTCAGATAACACTATCATAGGACCTCACAGTGCACATTCACTTGTTTAATAGGTTCTTGGCTAGACCAGAGCTGAACAGTAGTTTTTTTATTCAGCATTACAATTAGGGCTTGGCATGTGTTAGAAAGAACAAATGAGTTACTGGGACTGATGTGATGCAGACCTTTTTGTCTCAGAGCTTTTAAAAGCGTATGAATATTTTACATGCAGTGGGAAAAATTGGCAAGTCTGAGATTACCGACAGAAGAATTGAAATGATAAACCTTTATTGTTTGTACTCCAAGAGTAGTCAGTAACGTCACATCATATTGTTCAAGGTCTAATTATAACCTGTAAAATGCTCAGTGTGAATCATCCTGTTCAGTTTTCTAAATGAACGAGGACATCAAACTCATCACTAGATGCCTCTCAAATGGAGAAGTAGCTGTAAGACTACACTCGGTGGAATAAACGCCTGAAATTTCCCCTACAATTTCGATTTCCAGCTTGACACAGTCAGAAAGTTAAGACAGGTCACTGCCCGGTTACCAAACTTGTGGTCTAAGGGCCCATGGCTTTGTTTTTTAATAAGTAGTTGGTCTGAGACCCTTCCTATCTGCTTGTTCTCCCCACGGCAGAGTCTGTCCCACTGTGAGCTCATCACAGATGACGGGATCCTGCACTTGAGCAACAGCACCTGTGGCCACGAGAGGCTGCGGGTATTGGAGCTGGACAACTGCCTCCTCATCACTGACGTGGCCCTGGAGCACCTGGAGAACTGCCGTGGCCTGGAGCGCCTCGAGCTGTATGACTGCCAACAGGTCACCCGCGCAGGCATCAAGCGCATGCGGGTAGGTGAGGGGTGGCAGGCAGCCACACCCGCCAGTTCCCAGCCGTTTCCCAGTCTTGTCCTAAGCCAGAAGTTAGGCAGACCTCTCTACTTGGACTCCTTTAAATTGCCTTTATTCAGTTTCCACATAAGAGCAGCAGCCTCGGCTAATATCTGAGGGCACGTTAGAATTTGGCTCCTTTTCCCAGGTGGTCTCACCATAATTGCTTTCTTGAATGTTTGATGTTTCGGTCACTTTGTATTTACCCTGCAAGTAGCCCTCTCCAGGTGCTACGGCCAATAAGAACTCCCCTCAGTTGGCACAGGGGACTAGTGACCCCCCCCCCGGGCAAAGACCTGATAGCCCCCATTTTTTAGAAGATGCCATTTTAAGGGAGGTGGGTCAGCAGGACTAGCTCTAGCCTCCACCAGAGCCTCACCTTCCTCATAGTAGAGGTGATTCCTATGTGGACACCTGTGGGCTTTTCTAGACTTCTACCCAGAACCAAAAAATAAGTGTGACGATGATAACTCTTTTCTTTGTTGTATTTTCAGGCTCAGCTCCCCCATGTCAAAGTCCATGCCTACTTTGCTCCTGTTACCCCGCCTACAGCTGTGGGGGGAAGTGGACAGCGACTCTGCAGGTGCTGCGTCATTCTCTGACAGCCACTGCCTGGGCTGAAGGCATGGAGGAGTTCCTTCTGCCAGAAAGACCGGAGCTGCTGACCTCTCCACCATCACCCAACTGTCTCTCCATCAAGGAAGGCATTTACAGGTAAAGATTTCTGTAGGATCACAGTGACTCTGGTGACAGTGTTCACTTTTACATGCTGCGGTGCAGTCCAATCAATGCCTTGTTCAGTTAACACTTGGCAAGTGCGGTTCCAGTTTAGCCAGGGCCATGTGAGAAGCCTGGCTTTCTTCAGATGTGGGTGGCTGCCTAACTCCAGAATTCCTGCCCTCGGCTTTAGCAGCATTCTTCAAACACCATCAGTGTTAGCACAAATTGAACAGAAAAAGACAAGCTGTTGATTTTCTACCTGATACTTAAGCCAGTGGCCTACTTTAATTCACATGATTCCATTTTGTGAACTTTTCCACTTTACCAACTTTATCAAAGTGACTGTACTGCAAATGTAGTCTAAGTAGAGACTTACGTGGAAGGCAAGTTAATAGGTTTCCACGAGACACCAAAGAAATGAGGACTCTAAACTGGGTAGAGCAAGGTCTTCACCTTTCTGTCAACTTGTCATACACATTTCCTGGGACCAAAAACACCTCAGAGTTTGTGTTGCCCGAGTGGAAATTATGAGCTCTGGTGGATGTTACAGCATGTTTTTGTTATAGGAATAAGCTAATCCTGTCATCTCTCCCAAACTTTGGGGACCTTACAGAAAGAGAACTAATTAAGGCTTGAGTTACCTATAATATTAAAAAATAATGAATGGATGCATGCAGAACAGGTGTGATTTCTTTCCCAAGTTTATTTTTAAATTTTAGAAATGAAGTTACACCAGAACTATTCAAAAACATTACACTTAAAAATTCAATCATGTGTTGGCACTCATATAAATGAATAAGCCATTGCAATGTCAGAGGATTTTATTGCTATACTCGTATGGCAGACCTGAGTAAAACCATTTTCCAAATTTAGACCCTCCTCTAATGTTCTGATTTTCTGCTCCATGCTGTTCACCCTTGTGATCTTGATTAAAGATTAAGAACCCATCATGGTTTTCAGTGTGACCCTCTATGTTAATGGTAGTGGACCTTTCCTAGCAACCAGACTCTGGTTCAGAGCTAAGAGAAACTAAGGTAGGACAGCAAAACCGAGGTGTTTTCCAATGACTAGTGCTTCTTCATTTGGTTGGACAGTTTCAGAAGGATTTGGAATACAACGCCTTAGCTGCTTTCTTAGGGAGAGAAGGCAGGTAAATATGTAAGCGTTAAAAGTCCAGATAGTCTATTCCCTTATGGATGTACCCCAGCATTTCCTGATCTAAAATTATTTAAATAACACTATCGTCTACAAGGCTCAACACCTCCTGACCTGATGTAAATTAAGTCACTGACCAAGACAGGAGAACCTCTGATAAGGAAATGAGGTTTGCTACTCTCCAAAGCGTGGAACAGTTACTGGCCTACCTTGAAAGCTTTGAGAAAACAAATGAATAGAACACACTGACCTGTGGTCTGTTGTGGCCTTGGAACCCCTTGACTTGAGGTGACATTGGTAGAAACTGGAATTTTAAATGAGACACACTCTTGCAAAACATACAGAAAACATTTATTATACTGAAATGTATACACCCTACTGTTTAAAAAAACAAAGTAGCAAATCTGCTGGTGCCATAATTTAACCTGTTCACTGGGACAAATGTTGAATTTGTATTTTTACCCCACTTGTAAAACCTGATAAGGAATTCAAAATAGCACACAGCATTAAATGACATTTATTGTTCCAGAAATCTTGAGACCCAAAAAGGAATGCTAAATAGACAAGCAGAACTAAAACAAGTGCTCACGTCTTTCCCAAGTGATTGGTGTAGGAAACATGTGGTCGTACAAAGGGACAAGGACAGAAAGGAGAGCTCTCCTCCCCTTCGGGATCTACAGAGCTAGGTATTTTCAAACTGAAGACTGAAATACCTTCTCATCAAAAAAACATAAAATGGCAAAGCTTTTACCCACTGGAAGCAGTTTGTCTTTGGGGAAAAATTCCAAACTCCAATCCCACACCTGCCCGAACAAAGGATAAGGAGGAAATCGTACAGTCAAAAACCAAGACACCTGGGTAAGTGGACAGAGATGCTAGGGTTAAGTGGCATCGGAGCAGAAATTGCATCTGCTACACCACAGGCTTCAAAAATGCATGCTGATGCATTTGGAGGAGGGAGAACAAGAAAAGCAAAAGCAGATTCCCTTTGAAAAATAGATTGGCAAACAGCATTTGGTTTGGTGGAGGAGGCACTCTTTTAATGAAGCTATCATATCGTGGAGGAAAAAAAACCTAAATGATCACAGAACGTTAGCCCATGATTGTACTCAATATTTGAGAAACGTAAGGGACTTTTATGGTACCGTTTAGTGTCTGATACCTAGTGTTTCATGATGATGATGATCCCTTAACACCAGACTGTCACACTCCCCTCCCCCCCCCCTTTTAGGTCACCTCTTCCCAATGCCTGGGTAGGACTTTGAAAATGCTGTAGAAATAGGAGGGTAGGGTAGGAAGGGGGGGCGGGGGGAGAGAAAGCCACTAGTTTAAAAAGCAATGGGGCTTCCAAAATGAAAATCAGGAACAAAATGCTAAAATGGAAGCAGACAACGAAGTTTTCAATAGATCTGTGACAAAGCAAAAAAACCCAAAAGTCTTTGTACCTATTAGGATTTACACTGATCCTCTCAGCAAGGTACTCTTGATAATGCAGTTTGCTTCAAGCCTGCCTTCCTGGCTTGGATCCTCCCGCTCTGGCATGACACGCGGGACACACCCTTAGACATGATTTCTTCTGAGAAGGTGCAGAGCCTCTTACCTGACCAGCGAGCGCCAGAGCAGACCCAGCGTCTCCGCAGACGGCTCCGCAACAGCACTGTCCAGCCAGGTCCACGTGAGGTTCAGGCAGCAAAAGCCAAACTGGCACAGAAAGGTAAATGCCCAAGTACATTTTTACATTCATTTCCAAACCGCATACAGTGTAAAAGGCAGCCAAGGCTGCTTCTAGGAGCGGTATCTACTGGCCTCTGCCAGGGAAGCAGGCAGCCCTGCCTGCACCACGGCCCCACAGCTGCACGCTCGCTGTCCAACGTGCTCTCACTCACGAGAGGATGCTGGGCTGTGGCAGTGACAGTGAGGAGATTCGCCTCTCATACAGCTCATTAGAAAGGTCATCTTGTGTTTTCAATATGAAACATTTCATACAGTAAAAATCCAATCCCAAAGACTTCTTGGATTCAGTCTTCACACACTTTTAAGCGTGACTTTATTTGGTACTGAGTATAGTTCAAACTATGTAAGACATCACTTCAAAATTATGTGGATACCGTCACCATTTTCAACTGCAGGAAAAGGAAAGAGAAGTTACCACTGAGAAGCCACAAAAATCTAGATCCAACACCCCCTCGCCCCTAAATGAAAAGTTACCTTCTAGAGAAAACAAGCTAACTCTTACCACTTCCTTTTCCTTACACCTTCCCTTTGTAGACACAGTACCCTGGGCCCATACGACTTGCAGGGGGGTGTGTGTTGTGGGTGGGGAGGGGGTGAGGGGTGTGGCGGCGGCACACAGCAGAGGGGAAACATTGGATATTCTTCTAGCAGAGCTGACCTTAGCAATGCCCCCTGCTTTTCCCAAACACAGCCATAAAAATCACAGCATGATTTTCCTTTTCTTAGGCAATGTGAATTTTGCAAAGTAAAAGCTATACTGGATGGAGGAGAACTACTTTGAGAATATGTAAGATAAAGTGAGTCAGTTCCAAGTTAAAACTCAACCAACTTGATGCCGTATGCAACATGTCAGGCACATTATGAACTCATAAGTTAAGCAGTGTTCTGGACTACTCTCTTACACATCATCTTTGAAGGAAGGAACCTGGAG
The DNA here is from genome assembly GCF_000260355.1 of Condylura cristata. Lineage (NCBI taxonomy): Eukaryota > Metazoa > Chordata > Mammalia > Eulipotyphla > Talpidae > Condylura > Condylura cristata. The sequence continues at coordinate 70,873,832 of NW_004567105.1, read as the reverse complement.
GGTTAAAATCTGCAGTCGGAATACATGACTTCCTCATGTACTAATTCTTTAATAAGACTTGATTCCTTTTCTGTCCGTGCTCTAAATACTGCTGTGATTTTCTAAGGCTTTGGGCCACACTGAGTAACTGCCCTTGTGACATTACCACATATTCTAACATTTGGCTGCTGTCCCCAGTTACCCACCTCCTTACTGGAACCACGTTCTGCCCAGTGGCTCTGAGCCACAGCAACTTCTCCCTCAAGTGTGAGACACGCAGATGACACCTCTTGCCCCTAGCTTTCCCACCATCTCTGTCTCCACGCAGGCAAAAGAAAAATCGAATCACATTTACTCCTCTAAAATAAAAGCTACCTACCATCACAAGTCACACTGCCCCACAAGCCCCTCGACACACACCACAGAGCAGCAAAAGAGTTCTTTTGGACCTCTAAGAAGTCAAGCACTTTCCTGCCCAGTCCGGCCACACCAGCTTAGGGCGGCCCCCGTGGTCGGCTCCTCATGCTTCATGGCACAGCATTAATGACGCGTCTCAGCAGCTTTGTCCAAGCTTCATGACCCTATCCTCTCTACCCCACGTGTTCCCACATTACAGTAATTAAAAATGGTATTTTCAACATCTCTCTCATGATCCCAGCATTTCAAGACATATGCAAAGTACCTTTTACAGTGGAGAATAAAAAACAACTCTCATCTTGAAAGTTCTGAACCATCTAGAAGGATAAAGCAAATGTACAGTTAAAAACCCAACCCAAACATCCTTGCTTTAACGGACTAGAAGAGATCATATGCATACACACAGATTGACACTGACAACACAGAATTCAGTAGTCAAGATTGTGATTATTCATGAAGGCAGTTTGAGGTATAAAAATTCTTAGCTGCACTGACAGACAATAGCCGTGCTTGATGTGATGGGTCTGAGACTGGCACAGGCACACAGGGCCCACTTGGGACCATTCCTGCCAGGTCCTCGAAAACTGAGTAACGAAGCCATGGCGGAAGTGCTCTTGAACCCAGTACAGCTTTAAAATAGTGATCCAAAGCCCAGCTCTGCCCAACAAGCTCCTAAGTGTCCAGATTTGAAAAGGAGTGGGAAACAGTTCTTTCCTTTGTATTCCTAAGGATCCTAAAATTCTTGGTTATACATTCTCACAGAACTTGCAAAGGGCCCACATTTCCCAGTTCATCATAGGAAAGGGAAAGCCAGTTCAAGTTATTACCTGATCGCTAACAAGAATGTGAATACCAGTAGGACCCTGTCTGTAAACTTGATTAATTTGGTGGAAAGGAATATTAAACACCACTGCGAGTTTTCGAGCGACTTCTGAGGCAACCATCTCTTCCAAGTAGATTGCATGATAAACTGAAATAAAAAAATAACATTTAGAAGAAATGAGCCTCACCTTTTACTACCCTAATCGCTTAACTCTCCCCATCGGAAATACATTCACTACTACTAATGGCTGACGTCTGACCAAAAAGACCCGTTGCCAGCAAATGTGCATGGGGGATATCTTTCTGGGATAAATGGGTTTGGTAAGGAGAGAAGCCACTATCATTAACTCGGCCATAGTCTAGTCCAGCGTTCTGTTCTGGAAAACCAGCAAGGACAAAACCCCTCCCAGAACAGGTGGACCATGATACACCACCCTCCACATTTACCTTCAAGATGTTATTTCTATGTGGTGTCCCCCCGCCTTGCTCTCTACACCCCTACTCATTGCTGTGTATGTTTAAAACCAGTAGAAGAGTGAGTGAAATATGAGGTACAGGTGGTCCTAAAGAGCCTGTCTTTAGGCCTGTCTCAGGCAATCTTACTTATGCACGCATCAGTTTCTCTGTAGCTCCTTAACAGGTATTACCGAACCTAGTGAGGTAGGAGCCTCCCCGGTGGCCTAGAGGGTTAAGCCTCAGCACTGTCATGGTTACGGCCTGAGTTCGAGACCCCGGCCGGGGAGCTCTGACCCCTCCACGTACAGGGCAGCAGGCCTTATCGCCTTGTCTGCTGCTCTTCCCCCCTTGGTGTATTTAAGGGGGGGAGGGGGGAGCCCCTCCCCGTCACCCCCCCATTCCACCCCAGTCATGCTCGCTCATGCTCGCTCGCTTGCGTTTCCTCGCTGTGCATTGTCCCCCCCCTTGTCCCCCCTCCCATTCTGTGAAAGTTTTGAAATTGTAAGGAAATGCCAGCCAGCCAAGTATCCAATTGAGGGACAGGTTCAATTGAGGGACAGGTTCACAATGCTGCTGTACTGAGTAAGTCATGTCCTGGTCCTCTAGCCGCTGCCAGGATTGTTCGGTTCAATATTGGTTCGGGAAGCGGAGGTGCCCTTGATACCCACCGAAGGGAGTCCCACTGCCATTCTCACTGCCGCTGCCCGGGGCCTGCCGCTGCCCTTGTAGCAGTGCGTTGCCTGGCTGCTCCTGGCAGACATAGATGGTCAAGCGGGGCCTAACCGACCTGCAATCAGAAGAGGCCACCCATGAGCCTAGGAGAGAAAGCCGCCCCACGGTACCGACAAACAACTACAGGAATGTAAGTAGAATGTAATTTTTCCTTACGAGAACTTTTCATACAAAATCAAATCATTTGCTCTTAAAGATGTACAAACACACCTCACGCCAACTATCACAGGTGGTCTAATCTGGTGATCCAGATTCCAAACCATTGCGATGCTGGTAAATTTCAGTTTCAAGGTTGTCAGCAAGAAGTTTGTTTCCTTGGCAACAGAACCCAGCAGTCTTCAAGAAATCAGTACTGCCCAGGTGCACTGCTACCTGTCTTAGCCTACCTCTGCCCTCATCAGCACCTGCACCGTATCTGGGCCTGCCCTGAAGTGTACACAAAAGTCTTCTCGTGAGCACGAGGCTGCCGACATGTCACAGCACACAGGTACACGCCAACCTGGCGGGGACATGCATCCTGCCCAACCCCACACGGAGAAAGGGACATTCTCATTTTAAGCACACAGTTCTCTTAAACACCATATTTTACCTTGACTTCAGTGAATTATAGAGCCGAATTCCATCGGCTGCACCACAAATTTGTACTAAATCCTCCTTTGTCAGTTTTAGTAAGTCGGCACCTGCAGAACCGCAAAAGAGTCTTATCAAAACAAAATGAACTAGCAGGGTTGGCTGTGTTCACATGGGCTTCCTGAGCACATACACACACGAACAATGCAAGAGTACGCACACAGGTGCCCCCAGAGCCAAAGAAAATGCTGGCTCTTTTGTGTCCTGTATCAAGAAGGGGCTAGAAGCTCGGGGTGGACCTCTCTAATCCGCTAGTGGGGCCTTCTGGTCACCTGTACAGGCTTTCACTGTCTCCTTGACTTTGGCTGGTGCCTGTTGAGCAGCCATGGTTCAGACTGTCGATGATTAACCTTGGGAATACCCAGGCCAACCTTTTGTTTTATAAAAGGAGGAAAGGGAAGTCCAGAGTTTTGGGGACCTGTCCTAAGTTACAGGAGTTGGTGGCAGAGCTAAAACTCTAGACCGCCTTCATACTGCAACATGTCGAATAAAGTCCAACATTCTGTGCCCTAACAACTGTCACAGCAGCCAGTTCAAATATGGAAGCGTGACAGACTGTACACTATATCCTACAGAGCGAGACTACCTCAAGGCTGGCCATTCTGAAGACGGGAGCGATGACAGGGAGTCCATCTGTATCTTTTACATTTGAATGTGTCCATAATCTGTCTTCCTTTTTTTTTTTTTTTTAACACCGAAAATGTAGTTTATAGGGAGAAGTTAAGAGGCTTTCTAGGATTAAGGCATGACTTCCATGTGATAAATTAATTATATGCCAAAATAGTGGAATTCTAACTACTTTGGGGGGCTTATATGTTAGAGAACCTTTGCATTCTAGTTTGTAATAGGAATAAAGCACATATCTCCTGAGGCATGAGCACTGACAGGAATCATTACATGGAGTCAGAGAAGCAAAGACAGGCTCTCATCTCCCTACCATGCACCTGAAAACAACTCAGCTGTGACAAGAGATGTGTATGTGTATGCACAGGCTACACCTTCAGAGCCACACAAGTTCATGTGGCCAGCCCTTCCAGAAATACGAATGCCCAAAGGCTCAGGGCAGGAAGCCCCAGCCTCCTCACCGTCTTACTGCTGGGAACTCGCAGGTTAAGGACAAAGCAGGAGGCTCGTCAGGGTAGCTCAGAGCGCACCAGATGGAAACAGTGAATGTTAACAGGCACAACCGGGGACCTCCCGCAGTGCTGACCAAGAGCCTGTGCTAAGTGCTTATCTCTGTGCTCTGCTTTTCATCTGTCTCCTCTCTGTGGGTTCAAGATGTGATCCTCTCTCCCCACTGAAATCTTAAGTTTGTTTTGCACAGATAAAAGGTTTTAGTTAATCATAAAAATGTAAATACTGGCTAGAAAATAACTTTCATCCAGTCTGTTTTAAAGAGACAACAATCTACATGGGGACTGAGTAAAGCCTGTCAATACTGCGGTGTGTGACTGACGTGAGAGGAAACCATGTATGTTGTGAAATCAAGCCTTCCTCTAGGTCAGGTGTGTGCACACAGACTCACTCTGGGGTGATCCTTAAGGCCCCACAGCTCTGAGGCAAAGGAAGGCTGGCTGTCATTTTCCTGTGGCCCAGCATTTCTCAAGTATTTGACCAGGATGTGGTCAAAATATATATAGGAAAAGGGTGTGAAAGTCAAGTATTTTTGGAAATGCATCCCCTTCCCCACTGATGTATCTAGGGCTGTCCTAAACAGGCTTTCTTCAAAACCTCTTAGAGAAGCACTAGTCCCATTTAAAATTTCACTTAAATACTCCTTTAAGCAAAAAAAAATTATGTTTAAAGCCATAAATACCACACAGGAGTATATTCGTAGCATGACATACTGCGCAATAAAGAACCAAGTACTGACACATGCAAGCTGAAGGGACCTGAAGGAACTGAGTGATCAAGTCAATTTCAGAAGGTTACATTCAGTGGGATTTCATGTGTAAAACATTCTCGAAATGATGAAATCACGGAGATGGTCAGGAGAGTGGGCAGGGGGACGGGCAGCACAAGAGGCCCTGCATGAGAACGGTGCAGCTCTGCGCCCCACCTTTGCTGGCGGCCAGAGGGCTCTCACCACGGGGGGATATGATGAGACAGAACTGCATACACAAATGCCATTCTGTCAGTTATGACAGAAATGGTGCCAAGGGGGCAGTAGAACATCGCCGTACCATCTTTGCACTCTATTGTGAAGAAAAAACTACTTAACGATAAAAAATGAAAAAACTGCATAAACTCATAAGCTAATGAAGTAGCAGATTGTAGTCCATTTTCTGGTTTTGATAAAGTACAACAGGCACGAAAGCCAGCACCACTGGGGGAAGTGCTAATAGGCACGCCTTCTGGTAACTTCCAATGAATCTACAATTATTTCCAAATTTGAAATTAAGATTAATAAAGGCACAGAAAAAGACAAACAGAACATGAATGCACACACAAACATACCTGAAAAATTGGAGAACAGTCTTGTGTAGGAAGAAAATCTGTTTTTGAGCAGCCATTGTTGTGTTTCCTGGATCGTGGCTGAAGGCTGAAGTTGCTGTTTATGGGAAAAAAAGAAAATGAACATACTCAGAAGAAACTACTGAAATTTACAAAAAGTAACTGAAGTTAGTGGCATGTGATAAAGAAGTCCTCCAAGTACAAAGATACAAAGTAAAAAATATCCAAAACACAGGTCTGACTAACCCAAAATGACAAGCCCCTGTCAGAGTCTTCAAAAAAAAAAGGACTCCGAAAAGTATCTGATTGTTTTAGGAAAAAGACACTTACTTCACTAGAGGACAATGAAACTCCATCTCCCTGATGATTTGGGGAAGAAGAATTGCTGGGGAGAAGGAAGAAATGGATGATTATTATATTTACATTTCAGATCAAGACATTAAAGGCTAGGAAACGCGGTGAATTTAAAGTACGTTGGGTCAGAGCAAAGGAAATTTACACTAAGAATGTCAGCACAACAGGGAGTGGGGGTGACAATGAGATTAAAGCACAGAAGATTTGGTGCTGGTTTGTGTATCCTCCTCCATCTGTTGTAGTACAAAATTCATGTTTTATGAAACAAAAGGGCTTCAGGGGTGCCAGGACAATGAAAGATAGTCACTCAGTTTTATCAGTAAAAATAAGAGAAGGGAAGCAGATAAAAAGTAACTGCAGATAAAATCTACTTGAAGAAAATTAGCTGTAAGAGATGATCTAAGGATCTGAAATCCAAATTATCTCTTCAGTACAAAACCCATGTTTTAAGAGGGCAAAATCCAAGGGAGAAAAAGAGGGCAAATCAAACTTGTATTTCTAAGGTAAAATGAGGTGGTCAAATCCCTCCTACTTCTGAGTTCCAACTTCTGTCTTAGTGTCTCTACCCACAGTTACTTAGGTTTGTTACTGAATGCTTACCCTCCTTCTGCACCCAGGAAAATATAAGGTCCTTCGATAGGGCTCTTTCTGTCACTTATAAACCACAGCACCTGCAATGGTGCTGGAAACACAGTGGGCTTTTAGAACTATGAGGTTAAATAGTAGATACGTGAACTCATGGTTCACCTTTAAAATCAACATTTTCTAAGTTTATTAGGATGGAACTGTGGAACTGGAAGAGTCCCTGCCCGGATGTGGTCACACACTGTTCCGTCTCCTCTGAGCCTGTTCTTAAAATACAACAATTTACACAAAAACAAGCTGCTATCAAATCTATCCTTCTCAGGGAAAAGCATGTTTTTCTCTGTCTTCTCATCAGTACCTACTATGAACTGAATGTTTGTATTCCCTCAAAATTCCTATGTGGACGCCTTACCCTCAGCCCCCATGTGTGATAGAAAACTAGATAGAAGGCAGGACATTTGGGAATTAGCATGAGATGAGGGTGCAAGGGTAGAGCCCCCGAGAATGAGGTCAGCGCTCTTGCAAGAGTCCTGAGAGACCCTGCTCTCTGCCTCTGCCGTGTGTAGCTACTCGTAAGTCAGATCTGTGACCAGGAAAGATTTCTCACTGGAACCTGACACTCCTGACACCCTGATCTAGCCTCCAGAACTCTGAGGAATAAAGGTACTAGGAGCAAAATGGCTGGTAGGTAAAATGACCATTTCCCACCAAATGAAGGTATTGGCTATTTCTCAACACTACGTACTTTATATATGTGTATATAGCCACAGAGACAGCGAGAGGCTTGCTGTAAATGGAAAGGGAAATAGAGGCGCGTGAGCATCAGTGAGCTGCAGGCACACAATTATACAAACCAAATACCTGTCCGGGACACTGCAAGTGCTCTGCTGAGAGGAGGTGAAAGTGGGTGCTGTGGAAGGGCTGTTATTCACATAGGTTGTAGGGGCATCAGGCCATGGAGAACACTAAGGACAGAAACAAAAATAAATTAATGACATACCTTTAAAGCATGTGGAAGAATCACCTGTTTACAGTTTAGTCTGGTCAAATGCAAGATTATAAAACACAAAACACCTGACACTCATCAAGCACCCTCAAGCAATAAAAAATTATACCTGGAGGAGTCTAGACCCTAATTACTCTTAGAGAAGATGTGAAGTAATGATAGCAGCAAAAAAAATTTACAAAGGCAATTTAAGTGTGTACTTATGTACATTTCACTTTCGAGAACTTTCATCCCTATCTTTATTAGTTCCAACAGGCACCTCCAGGTTCAAGAGCAGAAGAGGTAAGAAAGGGTTTGTAATCAACACCTAACGTCACATGGTGACCAGTACAGTAACCCTGTCCTACAGTGCCCTCCCTTTCTGTCCTCCTTCCCGAGAATGCTTCAGTAGCACCCATCTGCTTCCTTCTGACCTTCCTGCCATTTGACCTTCTCTGGGGATATGCCCCAGGTGCATGCCACTGGCTATGTAGGGCACAGCCTATCTCTCCTTACGTGCACGCTTTTCTATTTCCTAGAAAGGTCATGGTGAACCTAAATATTTTCAGTTCCAGACACAATTCTGACCAAAGATGGTGCCAAGAATCAAAGACAAACTGACTGTGTGACTTGCTAGTCTTGCACTGAGCAGACCAGGGTGGTCTTCACAAGGAGGCCTTCACACCTGAGCTGTAGTGCTTCCATGCCATAAGGTGGTTGTTTTTCTACAAATGACCTGCCCGAGCATGCCTCTGCTTTCAAGGGTCCCCACTAAGTATCAGTCATCTCCCATTTCACACAAACAAGGCAATAAGGCATCACATTTCCTTATGGCTATGGGTATAAGACTCAAGCACTGGATTCTAATGCAAATAAGTAAAAAGCTTGACGTTTTTATTAAGAAGTTTTCTTTCAAGTCTTTACTTTCAAAACCTTACAGAAAGCTCAGGAGGACCTATTGTCAACTGAAACAACCTACTAGATCACACAAAAATAGGTCACTGGGATTTTGGAGAGATCACTCAAAAGGTGTTCTAAGACATGAGTAACACTGCTCAAAGACAAAAATCTAGTTTCTCATCAAAAAAGTTATAAATTGTGGTCTACCTTTCCTCCTCAAGATGCATCTCTAGTAACCTTTCCACATTTATAATTAACAATGTGTCAGAATTTGTATTATTTGTCACTTGGATAAATATATTGTAATAAGTTTACAGCTTCTCAAATGTATAAAGTGCCTACAAGTCACAGTAAATTTTACGAATTAGGTTTTAATTTATAAAAGTTTGTTGTAAAGAGTTAAGAGTGACAAAAGATTTTCAGGCATAAAAAGCATGCCATGTTAGGATACCATTGTTTAAAAGAAGATTATATATTAGATCAGGGAAGAGCAGCAGTGTGAAATTTCAGACTTAACTAAAGAGCCTGATCATCATCTTAAAAAATATTTAGATTCCTTAAGATACACTTCAAAGAAATATGCATGTTTTTATTTTTAATTGTAAATACAAATATTCACTATGACAGGAAACTCCCTCCTTTGCAATTATTTAAATTTATGATGCAAACTTTCAAATGTTATCTAAAAATGTGCAACTGATTTTGTCCAAAATTATTCTAAGTGTAGGAATATCAAAACCACAGTGGTATGGAGAAATTAGGAGATTGCAAACACACTTGAGGGCAGAAAGCACGTCTCTCTAATGATCACAGAGCCTAAAACACTTCTGACACCCATCAGAAACATGCATCCAAGGAGATAAGAGAAATTCCAAAATTTTAATGGAAAAGCTTTATGTATCTCCTCAAAATTAGGGGGAAATGACACACTTTACCGTTTCAACTATTAGTAAATTTTAAGAAAGAAATCTAGCTGGACAGCACTGCTACCTTACTACTTGACACAACAATTTCTCCAAAATACTATTTTACATATTGCCTAATATATATTTATATTTTTAAAGATTTATTTATTTGTACATACAGAACTGGGGTACAGGCCAGAGGCTCAGGGGCGGCAAGAGGCCTCACCAGAGAGGGGGGGCAGAACAGGCAGATCGATGAAGTACACTGCCGAGGGGAGCAGCGGGCGGGTCAGGAGAGGTCTGCCACGCCATGTGGTCACCTCCGGGGCAGACAGGGATAGAACTCATGTGGCAGTGGCTTTAGCTTCTCAGTGCTGTGCTTTAACCCGCTGCGCCACCAGGGAGGGCCATTGCCTATTATTTTTAAACTGCTGCCTCTGTCTTTCCGCCATAAGGAAAGAAACACAAACCCTAGTTTCTGTCTGAGCAACCCAGGACTGTATACGCCAAGTGGCATACTGAATATTTGGTGTCATGGGCTCATGGTTATTTCTACCAAATGGAAGATGTTCCTCCTGTGCCCCAGATAACAGAAATGACAACAGAGCCGAACAAAAACATTTAAATAAGGTAAACCTTTTAACACCAAGCCTCCTTAAATATGGTTTGGTAAAATTTGCCAGCTGTTTAGTTGAAGAAATGGACTCATCATAAACTTCTAATACCATACAGTAATATGGAGAAGACATCAAATTTGCTCAAACTGTACACATACTGGTATATCACATCTAGACTGTCAGTAGAAAAATAGGATGGTCAATAGTTGACACCTAAATGTTACTCACTAAATGAGACTAAAATCAGTGAGCACTGAAAAACTAGTTGTTAGCCCCACATTTGGAAAATGGCCTCCCAGTCCTCAAGTGGACAGACTGAATGAAACATCAAGACCTCCCTACTTTTGTACTGTAAGATCTCTCTTGCAGGCAACCCTGGACGACAAAGATGTACTTAGGAACATTTTCGCAGTAGTTCTACATTGTCATCCTTCCATCTTTAAAATTTAGCAACAGGGTCATGTCTATCTTCCTCAAGACAATCTATAAATCATACACTTTCCAGTAATACCGGGCCTGGACTCATTTTCATGGCTTTGGTATATTTACTGTGAACAGAGTCCCCCTCCAGGAAGATCAGAAAGCAATGACCCATCTTAGACTGCAGGAATTGGTAGCTCTGGTATAAGTCAATGAAACATAGCAAAGAGTTTTGCTATACAGCAGTTGATTTCCTACAGAATCAACAGCAGTGACTCTACTCAAGGTAGGGGCTTTCACAGCACCTTTTGAATTTTAACAGATAAACCTAGATATCCCTTTCTACTGAGAGCCAATTTAACTGTCAGCTCTAAGAAGCATTGGTCCTCCTTTGAAAGCACTTTAAGATGTATGAAATGCTGTAGATTTTCTTCTTTAAGGGATTAACCTGTACCTTGCTTTTTAAAAAATAGCTTTCCAAGGTGCTCTAACCACCCCTAGAAAGATATTAATCAAACCAAATGTAGCCAAGGGCAACAAGCAACATGCACTAAGAAGATGTGAAATCCCAGGCCAGTGAACTGCTGGCGTTTTGCATACTTTAGACTTCACGTAAAATCATCAGTAATATTGCAATAATTCTACTGTCTTCAGATTAATTCTGGACTATCACAAATTTTTTTCCATTTATGAACTATGAGAAACCATCTGTTTTAAGTAAATGGTTTGTACTGAGAGGGGAAATGTGACTGAGTTACCAGGGAGTCCCCCAAAAAGCTTACTAAGAACCATTTATGAGACTTCAGCTGAGAAGCCAGAAGAGTGTAAAACCTACATCTGGAGGGGTGGGCATTTGGGGGAGGGATTATCCGGTTGTTCCAAACCTTTGAGTTGAATTTTAAGAGCCCAGTTAAAGCAGATGTACATGGGTTCCCCAGCGTACTCAGGAGAGTACGTTTTCAGCTTTGTGGCATGAAGAAGCATTTAAAACAATTCCACTCAGTGCTTTAAGTTGAAAATCAGGTTCTTGTGATAGTGCTTGTGACTGCCAGTCTACAGATGACAGAATATTCCATCTGTGGCACCTGGACAGTACAGACACTGGAATGACGAATAGAGTCACCATTAATGCATAAACTGACTTAAAAAAAAATTCTTTAAAGTTCTATGTTTTCATTTTCTGTGGATTTTCTAGGGAATCAAAACCAGAAAAGTCCTTTGTGGGTTGTTAGAGGAAGTTGTGTCACAAAAATAAAGATTTGTGATACTTCAACAAAGTCCACATTGCACTAGAGGCCCCTGGCTGCATATGGGAAGCAGGTGAGTGAGTGGGTACCAACGTGCACTTGCTGGCCTACAAGCGGAAAGTCCTAAAGCAGCTGCTGAGCAGAAACACTAATGCAGTCAAAGGTTATTTTCTTACCTGTGCAGCCCATCAGGCTTTTATAAGCACAGACAGACACACATCCTTAGACTACATGCAGGAAATGTGACAGCTAGTAAGCTTGCTGCCATTTCTCTAAATAGGTATGAAATTTTATCAGTTATACATAAGAAAGCAAACCTTTTTAATTACATAAAAATGACAACTACTAAAAATATTTTCAGTGTTCTTAAAGAAAGTATGTGTGTGAAGGAGAGAGAGGGGGAGGAAGAGAGAAAGAGATGGGGACAGGGAGGGAACACAATTTGTGAGTGTTGTTTTCCTTTTCCCTCCAAAACCACCCAAAATGGTCAACATTGTTTTTGCTTTGTTTTGAAGTGTTAGATTTAGGAAATTTTCCTCAGCGAGGAACAAACAGAAAGTAGGAAGTCTAAGCAAAAGCAAATTAAATCAAGACAAGGACATCAAAAACAAATTTGGCTTTACTTTTCGGTGGAAGTTGATCCTATATCTAACACTGCACAAGGTTTCTTGCACAATGAAAAGAGAAGCAGAAGTCCCTTACACTGCCTCGCTTTGCCAGAGAATCACCGTAGTCTGCTGGCAAAGTCCGCTTGCTGGACTTTTTCTGCTCATGTTCAACTGCATCTTCAATTATAGGCTCAAGCCTCATCTGGACAAACACCAAAGATTGGGATCAATGTCTTTTCATTATACAAAGAAAGATCTAATACCCTGTTTATGTTTCTGCAGTCCAATTAAACAAATGTATGACTAGCATGATTCAAAGTTAAAGAAAATGCAAAACCCCAGCAGTGACAAAAAAAAACAAAACAAAACAAAACAAAACAAAAAACAAAAAAACAAACCAGACAGCTAGGCCCCAACTTAATTTCTTGCCAACCTTCAAAGGTTTTTAAGGTCTTTCTAAGACCTCATTGGGATTTCAGCATCTTCAGAATCCCACCCAGGAAACTAGTCCATTAAAATCCCAAATTTTAAATAAAATACTTTCCCCCCAAATTTCACAAAGAATATTGTCACTTTGTCCCAACCCCACTCACTGTAGCAAAAAACTACTCCTTAGTGAGAATGCTACTACTCAAACCTCTGCTCCTCTCTAGAAGCCAAAACAGAGCTCTGCATTACCTCCGTAAGGATTGTGGTGTCATAGGACGGCTGATACTTTTCTTTTTCATGAGCAGTTCTCTTCTCCATTTTTTCTCGGTCAGTTTTTTGTTTCCTGTCTGCACCCTTAGGCTTAAAAACAAGAGGATTTCATCTGTCAGACTATAGGCAAGTAGCTTTACAAGCAAGACTAGACCTTAATTACTGAAAGCCTGGTTTCCACCTCTTACCTTAAAAACTTTGATTTGGCAGCTAGCTGAGTGTAGATGATCTGTATACTCTCCATTTTCATTCTGCTTAAAGGTATCAACCTGTACCCTAAAAGGCACTCCCTTCTCACCTCCATGCTTCCGTGGGGTAAATTCTGTGCTGATGCAGTGCACCTAGAAAACAATTCAAGCTGAAATGGAATCACAGATCCACCCCACGATTACCCTTTTGCTTTGTTCCCACTTGGATATCCTGCCACCTCTATAAACCCAAGACCCTTTAAAATGAACCTCCACTTATTAACCAGATAAGAGTCATGAATTGGATTGTTTTCAATATATGTCTTCCCCCCCCAAAAAATCAAACTAAATCTTTCTGAACTTTCTGGACTGAGCGCTTTTCCTTTCAAATGCCTCTCCTTTAATACCGCATTTGCTTTGATCCTAGGTTTACCTGGACAATAGGTTCCTATGTCTGTCACCTTCTGCACCAGTACTGGATATTGCTCCCAAACTCGGGCTCTTCAGCCCTGCTGTGGCTCACGCACAGCAGTTCTCAGCTCATCATTCCGAGCTTCTGTTGCTTGTCCTCTTCTGTCATGCCCTACACCTCACTGCTGCCCCTGTATACATGAACACGTAAGCTTGTCTGGGGGCCTGCCACAGTCCAGAAAGTCTACTGCATGTTCCTGAGGATCCTGAGGGCCACACTCATGGTCCACCACTTCTGCTTCTTCTACTACCATGATGACAGGGAACGACAGGTTACTAGGAGTTTCTCACTGCTACACATCTCCGCTTTTAATGACTCAAAGTTAAAAATGATTATGACTCTGTATATCCTGAAATTTTAGGTCAAGCTTATTCATCTGCATTTACTATATTAACTAGTTAGTTACCCTGTTAGACAAAGAGTATGAAAAGATATTCCGCTAATATGAAACATGCCCCTGGTATTATTAATTGATGGGGGATATTTGGTAGACCACAAAAAATGCAAAATAGAAAATATTCTTTATCGTTCAAATAAGCCACAGCCTACCTGGGCTGGCCTACAATTAAGTGGTTTTCCTTTTTCACATGAAGATTATATGCTTATTTGTTCTCCCACAAATTATGAACTTGAATACAGTGGCTTTAGATTTACAATGATTTCATTTTACACTTAACAGTATTTTCAAAGATTCATCTCCTAGAACTACAAACTGCATACTTACAATGTAAAGTGAAATGCCTTTGAGTTATTTTAAAGGATTCTATCAATAATTAAAAAGGGGGAGATTACTACTAACAATTGAAACCATGGATACACAGAGGATTCATTATCTTGTGTGTGTAAGGGGTGGGGAGAGTTGAAAAATTTCAGATCAGAATTTTTTTTTGGATAATGCTAGAATCTTAAAACTATACTTTTCCCAATCAAATCCTTTAAAGTGGAAGTTTTGAGAAATTAATCTTACCCCAAAAATGGAAGTTTTGACTATTGCTACAACCCATAGTAAAGTTAATATTTGCAAAATGCTTTCCATATTGATTGTCTTTATATGTTAATAAGGGACAGTTTTAGTAGATTAATTCCAACTTAACAACAAATGTAAAATAAAATGGCATTACAAGATAACCTATACATAAGCATTTAGAAATGTATCAAGAAGTGTCAAGAATTCACTCTCATCCATGACCTTCTAAATGACTAGGTTAGCATGCTTCTAATAATGTAAACATCCAAACCTGAATGAAAGCAGATGTGCGTTTTGCAGGGTCCCAAAGAAATTCAACCGCATTTAACTGGCTTGGATTTGTCCTCGTGTCAATTATCCCCACAGACATTGGAATATCTATATTGCAAAAAAGAAGTTAAATAGAAACTCACCCACTATGAACAATTAGAATGCCTATAACTCACTATAATTATATCCTCATGAAATTAGAATTCTATTTCCATGCTCAATTTTTTTACCTTCATAGTTGACCACTTCAATGTCAAAACCCAACCAATGAGTATCACAGTTTCTTCTATTATGGTTTTCTATTTCATTTAATTACAAATGATGGGTGATGCCAATTAAGAACATAATAAAATGACTTCAAGCTCACTAAAGTTCTGTCTGTTTCCTTTAGAACCCAAAAACTCCTTTCTAACAATAAAACAACTCAGACACATGGCATCTGCTAACACCAAAACCCTCCACACAATTACACACAGTGCCCTTGTTAGAAGTAGAGCTAAAACGCTTTCATCTCTTTTCTGGTTTTGACAGCCTCGTGTACCTAAATCAAGAAGTCTATCTCCTGGACGATTCCACTTCCAACCTTCAAGTTGCTGATGCTCTGTATACTGCAGCCGTCTGTCATGAAATACAACTCTTATGATGCTCTACAAAATAAGTAAGGGAAACAAGTTATTTTAAAATTATTTCAGCTAAAATGCAGAAGCATTTGCAGCTTTTTTTATGCAATAAGCTATAACAGAAGAGCATACAAAAGCAAATTATATTTTAAATGCTTTTTAAGTAAAATGTTTTGCTCTTGGAAACCTGGATTATGGGTACCAATAATTATAACAAAAAATAAAATAAGATGGTTATATAGGTATAATTTTTATTTAAAAATCTGACATTGTAAATAAAAATGTACATGCTCATAAAATTAGTAAGCAAGAATTACATTTTTTGCAAAGAAAACACTGGATACACACAAGTATTACTATGACGAAAAGGTGGCATAAAGAGGAGACAGAAACCCAGGAACAGCGGTAAGACAGTGAATTTAAATCATTGGCTAATAAATTTTAGATAGACTGAACTACTCATTCTTAGATCTCCACTCACCTGTCCCCAACCTTGCAGACATTTGGGGTGCCAACCATTCCATTACAGTAAATACAGGCTCACTGAAATCATTTCAGATTCCAGATTTGCGTGAACATGTATTCCTGGCACATTCATATATTTATGGTTTCTCAGACCATGACATAGTAAGATAACTGTATTTCCAGAACACGCTGGTTTAAATAGGAAATAATCTGTACTCCTGCATCTCCTAACCATTAAATACTATGCAAGTGTAATGGATTTTGAAGGGAACCATTTGCAAGTGGCAATATTTTAACATTAGATAGATTAAAAATAAAAAAGAGGCAAATCAGCAGTTGGACCCTGAGGGAGGACTCATTAAGGCCATGTGGTCACTCTGATCCACCCTCTTCCCAGCTACACCCACATCAATTGGTGGCCCAGGCAGAACACCAACACCTACTTCATACCACCACTGCTGGCAGCAAAGCTTTCAGAAACAGGGCACAGGCTGGTGGTAGCACTGTGCACATTCATCAACAAGTGGATCTCAGAAGAAAAGTGAGCCAAGGAAAAATGCCATCATTTTGATTCTTCCCTATGTAGGAAAAAACTAAATTGACATACGCAGATGAAAATAGTATGAGAATGTGGATATCAGATTTAAGAGCTTTCTTAGTGCCCATCTGGAAGGTCAGTAAGCTACTGCAGCAAGGAACATGAAGGGAGGACACAGTTAAAAAAAACAGTAAGATAGAAAAACTTGCTTAAATGAACTTGGAAGGGAAAAAGTTCTCTGTATAGTCTGACTGAAAGGAGACTGAAGACAGCTAAGAACCAGCATCAGACATCAGGGACAAGCAATAACAAAAAAACCACTCCGAAACAAAAAAAGACAACTATAAACCAGAGACAGTGTGCAGGGGAGGGAGAAGCAAAGGGATTGAGATGGGGCAGGAGAAGCACAAGGGGCTGTGGTGATGGTGCACAGGTGAAATGGTAGTGGAAATTCTGGGGGACTACACCTGAGAAAAGAAAGCAAACACTGTTTAAAAAAAAATGGTGTGAAACACACAGTATTTTTAAATAATGGGAAAAAGGTAACAATTAAAAGTTTTATACCTTCAACAGGAAAACCAGTCACTGGTTACCATGCCAATGAGTCTATACAACAGTGACCATTTTAAAGAACTGTTTCTGTTGGATGCAATAAAATGCTACAAAGAAGTGGTAAGAAGTGAATCCATGGCATGAAAAAAATGTTATCTTGCCTAGATAGAAAATGGCTGTGGAGTGTCAACAACACATCCCTCTTGCACTTATAGCTAAATGGTTCACGATCTCAATGAAGAGTTGTTTTTAAAATTTTTTACATGTATTAATCTGGAACTAAATCCAGGGAAACTGAACTTATAGCAGTCATGCGTCAACTTAGTTGATGAATCCTGCCGTACCAGGAAGACCACCTAAATCTCACCACCTACTCAGGGTGGTGAGAAAGCCAGCTTGTCTTTACTGGTAAGTGGCAAACTGTGTCAGAATTCACTTTCTTCAAAGTCTTGACAGAAATTTAATTCTGTTATTTCTCTAGATGCCAAAGTTTGTTTTCCTCAGAACAAGGAGTAGCTATGAGTGACGTGCAAGTTAAAATTATTTTAAATGATTAAGGGTTAAAATTATGAATTAACAAGTATAAATTGCCCAGGGAAGTAAATTAAAAAAAAAAAAAGCACAAGGGAAAATAGTGGAAACAAGATTAGCAAATTGCTGAAGTATGTAGAACTTATTATGAGAATTCTTTATATAGACACCGTTTTGTACCACCATATCATCCTTTCTATTTCTACATATGCATAAGCAGCTTTAAAGTCTTCTCATTATTTTCAGATCTAGCTTTAATAACTCAATACAGTACCCATCAGCCCTATTTAATTTTTCAGAGGACTCTACAGTTAAAACAATTTTTCAATTGTCTGCTGATTCAATTGTACACTGAATTAAAAAAAAAATCAAAACAGCATGGTCATCAAATGTAACTTTCACAGTGACAGATGAGTTCATCCACATCTCTTATAAAGATATTACCAGGCTGAATTTTAAGTAGGTGTGGTACAATTAGTAGACTCTCCCAAAGGTGAGCCAAGGGCACCATGTGACTTGTCTAGCAATAATTAATCTGGGACCAGGACACACCAAGAGAATCTTCAACGTCTCTCAGCACCCTACGTGTTGGAAAAAGAGCTGTTAGTCTGGCTCCTTGACCAGAACATAGCTATTTGGCTTTAGAGCCCAGCAGACAACAATCTAAGTAGGGATTGCTCACTAAGAACAGAGATGGCTTCTTTTTTTTTTTTTTTTTAAAGATTTATTTATTTGTGCATACAGAACTGGGGTACAGGCCAGAGGCTCAGGGGCGGTGAGAGGCTTCACCAGAGACAAAGAGAGATGGCTTCTTTAAATGGTAGAGCCAACTGGTGCATGCTACCAGTCAGAATGTCAATGGGAAAGAATGGGGGGTGGAAAGTGCTTCTCAGTCCCCTCTAGGGATATGATGGACTTTAAGCACACCTGGCTAGGCAAGTAACCTCTTCCCTTTTTATCCCAACTATGTTTGGAGCCACAGAATTTAGAAAGGGAAATTTGGGAGCTCACTCTGGGTTGGCAAGACAAATGACCCAATGGGGACCATACACATTAACTTCCCTCAACTTCCATTAGTATTGGGGGCTTTTCATCCCCAAGGGTGGGAAAGACACTGAAAATCTCCCAAAGACTCTCAGGTCTCTGGTAAGATGCAGTTGGGTTCCCCAGTTAGGCCAAATCAGTTAACATTAGAATCAGTTCGAATATCCATTCAAATGCTCACACTTTTATAAAGCATATCACAAAGGAGAGGCTTTGTCCAATGAAAAGCTTCGTAAAAAAAGCCCAGCAGCACCAGGGCCTCCCCACACCTCTGTGGGAAGACAGAAGGCTCAAGAGAACTTAATGCCAGCTTTTCTCCTGCTTAACACTTATCCACATGAAATTTTGCATTTTCCCAACTAAGCTACTTCTATAGTCTTTGCCCTATAAAGCTATAAAATTTAAAATAAGCCATGGTGCATGACAGGCAGAGGCTACATGGGCCCCTCTACATGACAGTGAAGGTGTGCTCCAAAGATACCCTAAAAAGATGGTTTGGTCACCCACTGACTACAAGAATACCTGACTTCATTACTCAGATCTATCAGTAGGGTAAAAAGATTTCAAATTATAGAGAAACTTGAAGAAGTGAAACGAATTTTAAGGTTCATGTTAACATTTATACTTTCCCTCACATATTTTACTTTTAAAGAGAAACCTAACGTTTTTATCGTAGTGGTGGGTTTTCTCCCTACAACTCTTAACTAGTTTATGGTAATCACTGTAATATCAGTTAGGAATTAATACAGTTGACCTTACCTTCACCAGTTTTCCAGTGATCTCAGGCATATCTCCCATTTTCCGATTATCCAGCATACGAATTTCATAAGACTGACCTATTTAAAAATTGTGTATCAAAAATAATCCATATACAGACCGCTATTTTACATACAAATTCAGAACATACAATTACCTCATAATCATTTGCTAGACTGAGATAGATCTTTTCTTCCCTGTAAATCACACCAACCTTTCCTTCTTAAACTATCACTGAGCTTCTCTCAATTTATTTTTATTTGCTACTCTCACACTAAATGTTATTATGCATATAGGCATTTATCGAAGACTCAGGTTTTCTGATCAGTCAAACAGAAAAAACATACAAGAGGGGAAACACTTGCAAATCATGTTACACATAAATTGCTAATTTCCCGAATACAAAAACCTACTAACACTAATTTCCCTAATACAAAAACTCACTAATACTGAGTATACATAGAAGTACATGAACAAATGACAGTAACATCTAATTCCATCAAGTTCTTAATAAACATTCACCCTCTATCAGATAAATGCAAATTAAAATGACACAAATCTCTTTTTAGACTCTTCAGGTTAGCCTGAATCTCTCAGTTTGAATTGTCAAGGTTAAAGGGATACTGACAGTAGGAATGGAGATTGTAATAAGCACTTTGGAGGTATTTTAAAGGTAGAGCTCAAGCATTTTCTGCATGAGATATAAAGTGAGAGAAAAAGAATGGAGGGTTACATCTAATGTGTAGCCAAAGAACTTCCTGACATGGGCATAATCATGAGATATTGGGAAGGAAAATCAAGAGTTCAACTGAATACATTAAGTTTGTGATACCTAGTGGACACCAACATTCATAATCGAGTTGAATTACAAAATCTGTAGCTAAAAGAAAGAGGTATTATTTGCGAACTCTTTCAGGATATTGAAATAGCTTCACCTGTTGAAATGCAGGATCTAAAGGATAAGTGAAGAAAGAATGAAGAGGTGATACAGGTACTTCTCTGGGACAGAGAGTGACCAAAGACCCTCCTGAGCTGGAGGCAGCCACGCACGCACGCAGTGTCCTGGAAGGCAGAGGAAGTGTGAACACTCCTCTCACCAGGAGGATCTCATGACCCTCAGACTCAAAAATCCCAGGGCTGGGAGACCTGGGGGGTGTTGGTGGTGGTGTGTGTGTGTGGGTGTGTGTGAGAGAGAACCATAATTCTTTCAATAACACAATAATATGAGTCCTAATATATGAGTGAAGATTCTAAATGAAATAAAAACGTTTCATTAATGAAATATAAAGTTAACAGTTAAATAGCAGTATTTTGTCAGTTGTTAATCCTATTATTTTATCTTCAGAAATTGACCTTTCAATGCTTTGATTTTTGCTTAGATATGCAAAAACACTCAGAACTGAAACATATAACTTATGAATTCATGGTTCCAACTACCCTCTGCCTAAGTTCCAAGCATTTATTTCTAAGATCCTAATACAGAACCTGAATTTGTGAAAAGGACGAAGACCTCAAGAAATGAAATTATGAAAAATGAAATTAAAAAAAAAAAAGGTACTTTTCTTTTTGAAACTCATATCATTCAACAGTATTTTCTAGGGGCTAAAATCTGTTTGGTAAGGTAGCTAATACTGGTTAATTAAAAAAATTCTCCAAATAGAATGTGGCTTCCAAATGAACAGGTTATTTCTAATCCAACAGCAGTGAGAATATCTAGAGTAAGCAAGGGGTTAAGATCAGAAGTCTCACTTATCATCAAGAGTCTGTGTAAAAACAGCTGGAGCCACACACGCAAGGGCAGACAGTCTATTCCACACAGCTCCCTGCTCAAAGACTAGGCTGCTTTTACTCTACCCTCTCGATGTTGGAACAGCTTTTTTCTTAACTCTTCTTGTTACCCAAGAGAATAGGACAGTTGTTCAGGCATAACCAGGAAAATAAAAATAGAGTTTCTAAACTCTACTTCTATTATTCAAAACTGTATGAAGACAGATACTCTTAAGGCGTAAATACAACTTGGAAAACTTGTTTTAATTTCTACCTAAATTGAAATGCTACACTTGTTTTCTTCATGGTGTTATACACGACAAATCTTCTTTAACAGTTAGCTGAGCAATGAGATTTAAGGGGCAACTAGCAATGACTAAGCAATTGTCAAAGAATGGCGCACACCACCAGCTATGTGCTAACCCTCCTCTCTGAGGAAATCTATCATATTTAAGGCAAGCTCACATATTTGCCTGAATATATAGATCAATAAAAACTTATAGCATGATTTCCAAGCTAACAGATCAGGGCCACCTAGAATCCTGTCAGGAATAAAGGTGATTCAGCCTACTCCAGATTTACTTTGATCGTAAGTCATCACAATGCACCAAATAGCCATTCATCTTTTCACAGGATCAACAGTATAGACAGTTCTCACTCCATTATACAGCTTACATACACTTGAAAGTACATATATGCATGCACTGTTTTATACACATATATGCATAAGCAAGGGTTCAGGGTTCCCTAGATGATACTTCAGACCCAGCTGTACAAAGGCAAGCTAAAACTGACCCTTGAAAGCAGACCATAGATGTCAGACACTTGACGGTAAAGGTATGGGGGTGGGAAGGAGTGGAGGAGATGAGTAGAAAGGGGGGTTGAGAGCAGAGCATAGTGGAGGACTGTGAACACTTTGATAGTGGGATAACTATGTTGACTGCCCCTAAGGGGAAAAATCCTATAATGTGAAAAAATAAAAAAGGATCTTTTTGCTTATTTTTAAAAGACCCAGCTTTGACAGGACCACTGCTAAGCTAAGAGGCAGTACAGTAAAATACAACAAATTTGTTTAAAATCTTAAGACAAAATGAGAGCCACCCAATGGAAACTCCTCTCATACAAAGAGTGGTTCATCCTACACATTTTTGGAGGATCATCTACCTAGTACACACTTGCCTTGGTCCATGTGTTAGTTCCTATCTGCTGCTTTAGCATTATTTCTGCACTCCTTATGAAAGGACTAGGGGATAATCTATGTCCCTACCTTTTTCAACTTCCTGACGCAATCTACATTCTTGGCTTACTGTATCTTCCTCTACCTTCAAGATCAACTCCACAGAGCATCTTAAATCTCCGATTCCTATTTCCCTCTTTCACTTTTTTCCCCCCTCTTTCACTTTTATCATTTCATTGGCTTGTCCTGGATAGCCCAGTATACCCCTTATGTAAACATAAATTTTCTGCTCCTGGTCTGTAGGGCCAGGAACAAGTGAAAACCATCTTCACAGGCTCTTTCTGATAGGCAGGAATCTGCTGCCCAAAGGTGTAAATAAGATGTTCCAGGAAAAAAAAGGATTTAAAAATGGGTACCCAGTCTCATTTCACTAGATTAGCGTGGAAGAGGTCGGATCCCGCAGTGCACCTCCCTTTAGCATCTGTGTGTCTTTAGGGCAGAGCAATTTAGAACCAGAAGCCCCTATTATTAAGAGTAGCTACTACTTAATGTCAACGACCCACTGCTTTTACCTACATAAACTAAATTCAATTTGGGTTTACTGGAACAGCTCTCACGAACTCAAATCTGTTGGGGTATTTCCTAGTTACAACCTTCACTTTGATCATCTAATAAACTCTCTAACTATATTTTCAGTTAGCACTTCCAGCACCACACTCTTCATTTAATCACAATTTCTAGGCATCAAGACATAGTCATCTTTGGGGAACAATTTTTCTTCCTACAACAATTACTAAGCAGTGCAAACATGCGATTTCTGCAGCTCAAAACTGACTAGGACAGGCTTATTTGAAAGATTATAATCATACTTTCCAACACAGTTGGCAAAACTCCCAAGTCATTACACAAGAATGTAGTTCCAGGACTACATTCTAACCATTTGTAGAAATTACTCCTCTAGTTGTTTGGTCTACATAGTTGGTTTTCCAGTACAACCATGAATCATTAAAGCTACTTAGTTGTAAATAACAGTAAAAGCAGCAAAGGCTCGTGTGTTTATGTGCTGGTCAGCAAATAATATAATATGCATTAACTCATTTTTAATTCTTAGTTACTGTGAGTGGAGTGTATTAAATTAAAATTGGAACTTGCCTCAACAAGTAAAAATGGCAAAAAGAGATCAAAACACAGGCAGTGCATCTCAAGGGGGCTGCTAAGAATGCTCACTGCTACCCTATCTCCCAGACCGCACTCTGCAGCAGAGACGAATTTAAAACACTGGTCACTATGTTCAAACATTTTAAAGAAACAAAAAGGTGGATGAATAAAGTACATAGATATATCCCATACACAGCAGATGGGTATATACCTGGACAGTTCTATTTCATTGGCAACTATGTATGATCACTTTAAGATCTCTTTTACGCTCATAACAACTATACTTAAACATCTAAGTCACTCATGACAACACATTTATTCGAATAAATTCAATAAAATATTAACTCTAAAATACTTTAGTTATGTAACTGTCATAAAACATGGTTAGAATCTTTTCCTGGGTTTAAAATAGCTCTGAAGTGAGGACCCTCCCCAGTGGCCACAGCCACCTCGATCGCCGGCCCTGGAGGTAACCCACATGGTGCGGCAGACCTCTCCTGGCTCTCCTGCTGCTCCCCTCAGCAGTGTACTTCGTCTACCTGCCTGTTCTACTCCACACTCTGTCTCTGGTGAAGCTTTACACCGCCCCTGCACCTCTGGCTTGTACCCCAGTTCTGTATGAATAAATCTTAAAAAAAAAAAAAAGCTCTAAAATGAGCAGAACTAGGTAACTGGGCAACAGTTTTTATTCTATACCTTTCTCATACCTTTGATTTTTGTATCATATACATAAATCATAGTTTCAACTGAAATTATGTATGATGGCAATTAACTGGAAATACTTTATCCCCCCCCTCCCAAAAAAACCCATAAAAACAAACTTGGTGGTTAAGAAAATGAGATGCAGGGTCTCCCTGGGGGCACAATGGTTGAGTCATAGCACTATGAAGCTCTCTGCAGCCCTGCAAGGGTATGACCCACAGGGCACGGCAGACCTCTCCTGTTTCACCCGCTGCTCTCCTCCTCAACAGTGTTTCAGTAGATCCTACTTTTTTGCTCCCCACTCTGGTGAATCCTTTCACCCCTCATCTGGTCTGTTATCCCTGTTCTTGTATGCACAAATAAACATATCTTAAAAGAAAAAAAATAAAATGAGATCTGGAATCACGTAATCCTGAGTTTAAATAGTCTGTAATCGCATGGACAGTAACCAGAAATAGGTAACCTAAAAGAGAAATAACTCTTCTAAATGTTTGATGTAATAAAATGGGAATTATTGTACCTTCAATAATTATCACTATATTTCCAAGTAGTAAAGAGAAAGTGTTTAATTTCTGTCTCCTTTATTAGAATGGACATATGGAAGCTTGTATTACAAGGAAAGAAAATTTGTGCCAGTAAATGACAACTTCAAGTGTTCTATCTAATCTTTTCTTACCAAGTTCCCATATCCTTTTGTGATAAACAAGGCAATATTTCTATGAGGTTATTTTCCTTAGTTGAGCTACAAATTTCATGTGAATACAAGAAAACATTAAACCCGAACAATAATCTGACTCCTGGACTGTAGATTGGTGACTATTTTAACAGTTATACCATCAAAGTTGATGCACAGATTCTCTATTAAAATAGTGGCACTGGGCCCTCCCTGGTGGTGCAGCGGATTAAAGCACAGCACAAAGAAGCTTAAACCACTTCCGCATGAGTTCGAACCCTGCCTGCCCCAGAGGAGAGCCACATGGCGTGGCAGACCTCTCCTGACCCGCCCACTGCTCCCCTCAGCAGTGTACTTTGTCGATCTGCCTGTTCTGTACCCCACTCTGTCTCTGGTAAATCCTCTCAGCCTCCGCATCTCTGGCCTGTACCCAGTTCTGTACGAATAAATAAATAAATCTTTAAAAAAAAAAAAAAAGATAAAGCCACATTAAAAAAAAAAATAGTGGCACTGAAGTATATGTAATTTGCAAAGATTTTTCCATAGGAAAGAGTTAGAAAAAAAAAAAACTATAGTATTTTACTTGAATTCCTAGATAAAATCAATCAAGTATAAATACTATTTTGCATATAACTGGTTTTCTTTATACTATATATTGTTGGAAAGACTTAAAAAAAAATCAAAATTAAGTCCAAGCCTTTGTTTGCTTCATCATTTTAAAAGTTATAATGAAAGATGCTCAACAGGGGTTTGCCGACCAGCTTCCACAATATCTGGGGAAAAAATATTCTCCAACACAATTCAGCCAGCTCAATTTTCTCAAGTTTAATTCAATTCAGCTCAATTTTAACACTATCTACCTGGAATTAGTACCAAATTCCACAGGTTAAGGACTCTGTCTTCCAAGACCACCTTCCCTTCAGATGCTAGTAATAAGACCAGTTTGTTACTCTGCTTCTGACCAGAGCTTTCCAGGAACCCCTTGTCAAGTTTATTTAATTTGCCAGAACAGCTCAGAGAACTTGGGAACCCATTTACTCACTAGGTCAGTGATTTAGTAAATATTACAAAGGATACTGAAGGAAATGAATGAACAGCCAGAAAAGACGCACAGGGCAAGGCATGAGGGAAAGGGCAGAGAGCTTCCTTGCCTCTCTAGTCACACCACTCTCCCAACATCTCTAGAGAGAAAGATCTCTGACGCCCCTCCTTCTGGGTTTTTATGGAGCCTGCAATACTTAGGCACGACTGATAAAGGCACTGGCCTTTAGCAACTGAACTTAATCTTCAACCCTGCCCACCCCCCCAGAGGGTTGGGAGGCCCACCCTCTGATCACATGGTTTGTTCTCTAAGCAACCAGCTCCCATTCTGTAGATGTTCCCAAGAGTAACGTCATTCACATAACAAAAGACATATCTAATACATTCCTTTAAATAAGTGTGTACATCCTATGCTATGTATCTAACAAATGGCTACCCAAGTTCGGGGAATTAGATTATTTCCTTTTTTGTCATTAAAAATAAAGTTATTGTTACTACCCTTGCCCCTGCCTTGTGTCTTCTGATATTTTTATGTCTAAAACAGACTACCAAATAAACTCGTAAGGTTCTTTCAAACTTGAAACTTAAGTCACAACTAACTAAAGCCTAATACTAATTAAAAACAAAGATCCCAGGTGCTATATAATTACCTGAAATAAAACCTCATAAATTCTAAATATATATACATGAAATGAAAAGTCAGAGATAAGTTACTCTTCTGCATTTCAGAATTATTTTTAAGTATGTCAAAAAGTATACACGATTAAAGATTTAATGACAAAAATAACCACAGTATACAAGAGTAGGTATATAATTTAGTTGAAATAAGGTATGTATACACACTAGGAAATGTAACTACAATGCTATAATCTTGGTGGTATGTAACTGCAGTCAGTTTTCAGCTGTATCTTTTCATATAGTTTTCAATTTTTCTATAATGGCATAGGTACTTCTTTGTATTAAAAATGTTTGATTTACCAATTCATATGTAAATTGCTTGCCTAAAGTGTATAAGACAAACTTCTGCTGAAGGCAGAACAGGAAAACTTGCACCCCCCCAAAAAAAAGTTTGATTTATTTTTAGAAAAAGAATTCAACATGCCAATAAATTCATCTGCAAAACTAAGTATTTCTTTTACACTGGTATTTACTAAAAACAATTTATTTATGCACAGAGAACTGAGGCACAGGCCAGAGGTGCAGGAGGTGAGAGGATTCAACCAGAGACAGAGGGGAGCAGAACAGGCAGACTGACAAAGTACACAGCTGAGGAGAGCGGCGGGCGGGTCAGGAGAGGTCTGCTGACACCTCCTGGGTTAGGGAATGAACTCCCATGGAAGCAGCTGTGGCCAGCTTCGCAGTGCTGTGCTCTGACCTCTGTGCCACCAGGGAGGGCCCTACACTGGTATTTTATATTGGCCTGTGTGCAAAACGCTGATCATGATCACACTTCAACAGTTCCTTCTTCCTTCCAACTGTAAATTCACCCTCACACCTCTTATTTTCCAGCCGTGCTTTACTATTACCAAAATGTTAGCCTCCAAAGCATCAGGATATGAGCAGGTAAAATCTGACACACATGTTTTAGCCACAGACGCCATCTTGGTGTGCTTATGTCTATTTTCAGCATAAACCTGCTTCCTGCCCGAGGCCCAGGTTCTTTACTAGCTGGACTTCTGACTCACTCTCAAGTTTCACGTTGAAAACACTGTTCCTAAAAATAACTGACATCCTTTCCTACTTGCTCCTCCTTTGGATTTTTGTGATTTGCACTTGTTGGCTCACAGTACAAATTTTGCTAACCAAAGTTGTATCATGCAAAATAAAGAACCAAATTTTGAATTATTACCAGTAATCTAGGCTGCAATGCTCTTTTCGGTTTTCAGAAACTTCCATCCAAGTACAAAAGAGTCATACTCACCTTGGTTCAAGTAAGTGAGTGTTTCATCATGCAGTTTTACTGCTGGTGAGGTTGCAGCACACATCACATACTGAAAGGGTGGGTGTTTTGTTTCACCATCCAATGGAAGGCTGGAATCTTCCTGCTTGAAAATAGGCAATGCCAAGACATCACTACAAAGCAAAAAAATAACCAACATTTACCTCACTGTAGGTTTAAAAATATTATAGGTGTATACAACAAATATTTTAGGTTTGCATATTTAAGAAAACAAAAACATTTAGGGGTAGTTTGTTTTAAAATACAAGATCAGAAATGATATGTACAATAAAGGAACTATTCATACTTATCTGGCACACCTAAAAGACAATACTAATAAACCCATATCTCTGTCGGTGGGGAGAGTATGATGCTTATGATTAAGCAGATAGAATAAGAACAAAAACGGCAACCGAAAGAAAAACAAAAATTTACTAGTTAATAAAGTCCAGATTACTGATAAAGAGATTGCATTTATAATGATACCTAAATATTACTGTTGCTAACGACAAGGTCACTCAGGCACCAAATGGTACTTTACAAAAGCATCCCTGCTAGGTCTGGTCTGACCAGATTGGTGCGCATACAAGCCTGACTACAAGCTCAAAGCTTCCTCTAAAACAACGGCTCCCCCATCCACCTGTGCCTTTTCCAGGGCCTCTGCACCTAGACTACTCTCCTGCTGGACATCCTACTGGCTCTTTTAATTCAAAAATCACCATCTCTGTGATGACACTGCAGTCTTCCCACCCACAATCAATTTTTCTTTTCCTGTCCTGGTTATCCACAAAGCTTGTCATTTTCTGACTGCATATATGACTTAAAAATTTATATTCCGGCCCTCCCAGGTGGCACAGCGGGTTAAAGCACAGCACTGAAAAGCTAAAGCCACTTCCGCATGAGTTCGATTCCCGCCTGCCCCGGAGGAGACCACATGGCGAGCCAGACCTCTCCTGACCCGCTGGCTGCTCCCCTCAGCAGTGTACTTCGTAGATCTGCCTGTTCTGCTCCCCACTCTGTCTCTGGTGAAGCCTCTCACCGCCCCGAGCCTCTGGCCTATACCCCAGTTCTGTATGCACAAATAAATAAATAAATCTTTAAAAAAAATTTATATTCCCCATAAGTATATATCCACCACTTTTGTTTCTCTTCACTTTCTAAGCCCAGTTTCTAGCACCAAGGAGCTCAATATTTGCTGAATCAATGAACCAATTGCAACATTAATTATGAAAGCAGAAAACTAGATCTCCAGGTAATTTAATATCATAATTTCTACAAGGTTGAACTACAAGAAACTTTTAATCTTGGATATTTTTGTACTCCCAGACAGGTAGTTCTTCAGGAACCTGACAACAAATGCAAAGCCTTAGGCTTCAAATTATTCCAGTGATACTGAAATGCCAGTACCCAAAAATAACCAGGCATACCACGACAAACAAGACTCTAGGAGGAAGAACCAACAGCAAAAATAACAGATGGCATATCCCAGTTCCAGACTCTGTTGGTATTCAGCTCTTTTCTGCCTCTGATGCAGAGGATTAGAGGCCTGAAAACTACATATACAAGACTTCTGCCAGCTGGAGCCTGTCTTGGCTTGCTGCAAAGGGAAGCACCGGTGGGAAGTTCAACAGCAGGAGGAAAGGGCATTCAGGCAGCCTCAGTCTGCAGCTGCAGGACATTTCAGGGCAGCTAGCGCAGGACAGGGGCTACAGACCCTCCTTCCCCACTACCGCCTTTGCTATCAAGTCTTTGCAATCAAGTACTTCATTATATCCTTCTCAATGTGAAGTGCAAATCACATTTTGTTCATTGAAAAAGACTGGTATTCCAGACGTTAGAAGCTAGAACTGATTGAGCCATACTGTGAAGTTATGTGAACTCTGTTTAAGAAAATAAAGACTAGCCTGTAAAGATCTGCAAAGAACAGGAAAATTTAAGGACAAAAACAAAACAAAACAAAACTGAAAAGGAACCAAAAAAACTTCTAGAACTGGGAAATAAAAATTACTAACATTGAGAACTCACATTTAATAGCAACTGAGACAGAAGAGTAAATAAGGGACCTGGAATGTAAATAAAAAGATGTTATCCAGAAGGCAGCACATAGTAAATCATGGAAAATAGGAAAGTTAGGACAAAAAGAAGGTCTTACTCTCAAGTCCTAGGAGGGAAAAGGGACAGAAGCTTTTTAGAAAAAACTAAGGAAATTTCAAAGAATAAAATACACAAATTCACTAATTCAAGAATCCCAAATAATGAAAGCAGGGTAAATAAAAAGCTTATATCTAAATATATCATGAGGCCCTCCCTGGTGGTGCAACAGATAAGAACACAGCACTGCAAGCCAGCCGCGACTGCTTCAGCACGAGTTCAATTCAAGGCCCCTGAAGTGGCCCACATGGCGAGGCAGACCTCTCCTGACCCGCCCGCTGCTCCCCTCAGCAGTGTACTTCGTCAATCTGCCTGACCTGCTCCCCACTCTGTCTCTGGTGAATCCTCGCACCACCCCTGCACCTCTGGCCTGTACCCCAGTTCTGTATGCACAAATAAATCTTTAAAAATTGATTTAAAAAATCACAAGAAACAGGCCCTCCCTGGTGGCGCAGTGGGTTAAAGCACAGCACTGAGAATCTGAAGCCACTTCCGTATGAGTTCGATTCCCGCCTGCCGCCTGCCCGGGAGGAGACCACATGGCGAGGCAGACCTCTCCTGACCCGCCCGCTGCTCCCCTCAGCAGTGTACTTCGTCGATCTGCCTGTTCTGCTCCCCACTCTGTCTCTGGTGAATCCTCTCACCGCCCCTGCGCCTCTGGCCTGTACCCCAGTTCTGTACGCACAAATAAATAAATCTTTAAAAAAAAAAAAAAAAAAAATCACAAGAAACAAGCTTGTAAATGTTCAATATTCTCAATAAGGTACCATATAAGGGAAGCAGCTGACAACAGGCTGAAATAAAGAGGAAGGAGTTGAAGGGTGTGAACCCTAGAAGGGTAGCGGAGGGGATGGATGAGAACACTAAGGTTAAACTCCTGACCAGCAGAAAGATGCATCAAGAGTTGAGGGCATCAACTTGAAGTGAGAACAAAACAATGTTTTTCCAGAGACACCTTCCATTGCTTAGCTAATTTGAGACAAGGGTATATGCAAGGAAAGAATTATAATGACTGACCACAGAAAATTAAACTGGCTGGTGAAGAAAAAAGATACGAGGGTTAGGGACAGAGAGCAGAACCAATGACTGTAGATGAGTAAAATGATGGCAAAAAGTAGTAGTGAGGGGAGGGCAGGAAACAGCAGTCGGAGTTCCAACTCTGAATTTATGATAGCAGGCGGGGTGAATGCTTGGTAAAGCCAAGGTCTAAGGCATGACCACAGATTGAGTAACTGAAGGTATCATTGCAATCAAGGAAAGAGATTTTTAAAGGCCCCTTTAAGTATCTCCCAAAATCGCCAAGTAGCAGTGTTAAAATAACTCGACAGTGCTAGTGTTACACAATGAACCAGACTTAACATTTAAAAAATGAGTAAGACCAAGAAATCAGTGGATGTAATAACTGGGTAAGAGGTAGTATTCTGTGACATGAAACACAAAATTAGGGGTGGGGGGTTTACAGGGGAGGAATAAGGGAGAACAGCAACAAGAAGGATCCCTTCCCTTTCTTCTAGTGCAGTCTGATGACCTGGGAAGGCTTCAGAGAGAAGGGTATACCAGAGTCAGATGTCCTAAAGGACAAAGTAAGACATCACCAAAACTGGCCATGCCTCCAGGACTGTTTTATCAGCACCAAAAGCTGAGTGGCTTAAAGCACAGTACTTTATTGTCTCAGTTCTGGAGGCCAGAAGTCCAAAACAAAGGTGTCAGCAGAGTTAGGTCCTTCGAGGGCTGTGAGACATTCAATCACAGTTTCTCCCTGTGTGTCTTCACATACTCCTCTCCCTATGTATGTCTGTTCCCCTGTCCAAATTCTCCCCTCTAATAGGACATCAGTAAAGTCAATTAATGCTATACCCTGATGACCTCATTAACTTGATTCCATCTATAAAGAGCTATTTTTCCAAAGTGACTTTCTGAGCTACTGGGGATTAGGAAGTCAACACAACTTTTGAGAAGGATACAATTCAGCCAATAACACTGACCATTTATCGGGGATTTTCAGGTAACATATCTAGGAGGCAGAGGGCAAAGATTTTAGGAACTGATAGTAGTGATGGCTACAAAAGAAGTCTGATCCCCTATGTGGATCAGAATGCAGAAGGAAGGATTGTCCTGAAAATCTAGAACATCTCCTAGTAACAAAGATTAAGGGCACACAAAAGAACTGGTCTACTATACCCTAAAAACAGAGATCTGTACCCTCTCTCTCTCTCTCTTTTTAAATCAATTTCTCTAGGCACAGAAATATGAATAAGAGGTACAATTAATGATATAAAAATTAAAAAGATGAGAATTATACTTACCTTCATATTAACATGCCTGAAAATATGGGTAAGAGGAATAATTTCCTACAAAAATAATTTATCAAGACTTCCTTTAAAGTATAAAAAGCTTTCCAAATAACCCCACACAAACAGATACTATGATTAAAAACACCCCCTCCCCAAAAGAAAATGCATGGCCTAGAATGGCTTACAGGCAAGTTCTACCAAACTTTTTAATGACTGCTCCTATACAAACTCTTCAGGAACAGAAGCACAGGAAATACTTCCTAACTCATTTTATGAGGTTAATGTAATTATTAGGTTAAAACTAGATATGAAAAGAACTAGAAAATGAAAAGCTCATTTCCAGTCACAAATATAGATGTAAAACCCTAAATTAAGTACTAACAAATCAAACCCATGATAATGACAAGCTATGATTCACCTTTGTGTTCCCCAAGAACCCACAGAAGTTGCGAAGGGGAAAGATGTCCTAAAAGAACTCTGCAGAATTTGGTGGACTCCACTCCTATACTCCAGCTTTCTGGATCCCACACCCTACTCCAGTGATTGGAAACTACAACTCCCAGCAGTACCAGGGAGAGAACTGTGAGGACCCAAGGGAGGAGCTAAGCAGGCATTCTGGGACTTTGGGGGCTAAATAGAGAGCTGTTTTCCCACTGTAGCTCTGGAGAGGTAACAGTTCTCTCTCTGGAGCAACGGCTCTCAGACAAGTGAGGGGGTGGGGGGCCCTAGCAGTTAGTTTGTGACTAGAGCTCCAAGTTAGCCGAGCTAGTAACATATTCCAGTTACTTTGTATCCCTCTCTCTTTCTCTAGGTTGTTTCCTTTTCCTTTCCCCTTTTGTAAATAAACCCATTACCCTTTTGTGTGTGTCTGCAGAAAACTGTATTTTAAGCATAAGCACCAGGGTGAGGACCCACAGACGGGCAGCCCAAGTTCACTCTGGGCTACCCTGTAAACAAGACGACACCCTGGAAACAGAATGCCACATTTATGGGCACCTGTTTGACAACTGAATGGCACTAAATAGAGGTGAGAATCAAATCATCTTTTCAATAGGTGATTCTCAGCTATACTCACTATTTATGCAGGAAAAACCACAATTACCCTCATAACTCGCAAACCAAAATCAAAAGAAAATCAAGTCTAGACAGACTAAACTGGTGTAAAGTAATATATCTCAGCCCTTTCTGGCGGCACAACAGGTTAAAGTGCAGCAC
The DNA here is from genome assembly GCF_000260355.1 of Condylura cristata. Lineage (NCBI taxonomy): Eukaryota > Metazoa > Chordata > Mammalia > Eulipotyphla > Talpidae > Condylura > Condylura cristata. Next base: position 70,840,502 of record NW_004567105.1, on the reverse strand, counting down.
TGCAGGTGAGCCACAGTTGCTTCAGTGCGAGTTTGCTCCCCGGCCCCAGAAGTGATCCACATGGCACCGCAGACCTCTTGGGACCCACCTGCTGCTCCCTTCAGCAGTGTACTCTGTCAATCTGTCTGTTCTGCTCCCCATTCTGTCTCTGGTGAATCCTCTCACCACCCCTGCACCCCAGTTCTGTATGCATAAATAAATAAATCTTTTTTTTTTGACGATTTATTTATTTGTGCATACTGAGCTGGGGTACAGGCCAGAGGATCAGGGGCGGTGAAAGGCTTCACCAGAGACATAGTGGGGAGCAGAACAGGCAGATCGACGAAGTACACTGCTGAGGGGAGCAGCGGGCGGGTCAGGAGAGGTCTGCCATGCCATGTGGTCACCTCCAGGGGAGGTGGGAATTGAACTCATGTGAAAGTGGCTTTAGCTTCTCAGTGCTGTGCTTTAACCCGCTGCGCCACCAGGGAGGGCCTAAATAAATAAATCTTTAAAAAAAAAAAGTAATGAATCTCTTAGGAGAGTCTACAAGAATACCTTAATACATTTAGAATAGAAAGACTAACTATAAAAGAAAAGACTGGTGAATGTGGCCTTATCAAAATCGTTAACTTCCATAAAAAGAATGAAAAGACAAGTCACGGGGTAGAAGAAAGCAAGTGTACATATAGAACCCAAAACTATTCAGCATATATAAAGAACTACAATAACAAAGAAAATAATTCAAACTGAATGAAGCAAAGGTGATGACTTTAAAATTTGGGAGAAAGACTTAATGGCACTTACAGATAAATATACGTCTATTAGATACACATCTAGTAGAGATATCTATCAAAAAATAAGAAAAATGCATCCACCTCAGATGGAAGAGTAACAACAAAAAGATTAAGATTACATAAAACAAAAATTAATAGGAGAAATAAACTCCAAATTTGGAAATTCTAAAAAAACTCTTGATAGAAAACCAGATAAGCTTCTGAAATAAAGAAATGATAAAATGGTACAAAGAAGGAAAAGGAAATAAGCATAAACACCGTAGTAATCTTCTGGAAATATGTAAGTTAAAATAGATACTTTTCTATGAAAATAAAAATCACAACTAACATATAGAATCTTAGTATTCCTATGTCCATTAAATAACATATAATCACATCTACTACTAATATAAAATAATAAAAATCACCAAATCCAAGCTGTATTCCAGGTACGCGTTATAGAACTCTCAAGAAAGTTAAGTCATCTCATAAAATACCTTCAGCCCATAAAGAGAAAGCTATCTAACTCACTTGAACTCATAAAGCTTTAAAAAAAAAAAAATGACAGGTGTACACAAAAAGAAAGCTGAGGTTCAATCTCATCTAGGAACAAAGACAGCCAATTTATGAAATGCTGAAGCATTCTCCAAAATCAGCATAAATAAGCAGTCAGTGAAGACAAAAAAATGAAATGTAAGTATTACACAGAAGATACAAATCTACCATTAAGGAGACTGTTGACACAGAAATTTGAGATCCTACAAATTACTTGAATTATTAAGTTCAGAGGAATTCCAGGGGAAAAAAAAAAGATACAAGAATAAAAAAATAGCATTTCCAACTGATTTTCCTCCCATTCAGAAAGATCACATTCTACACCTTGAGAAGAATTCTTAACTGGTAGGAAACGAAGGGTGCAAGGGAAATGAGTGGGGTGACAGAGCTCATAGAGTTTCAAATTCCATTTCTGCCCAATCCCACTGTGGCAAAATACTTAGCTCCACTGAGCTGTAAAAATGGGTTTGATTTAAATGTAAGCACACATTACACAGAGATTCTCAAAATGTGGTCTGTGGAATCGTGTGGGGAGCCTCCTTTAGGGAAATCAAGTGGTCAAACCTCTTTTCAGAGTAACGCTAAAACATTATTTGCCTTTTTAACTTTGTTGATAATCTGCACTCATGCAAATGAAACACAAAACCAAAATGTACTTTGGTGTGAATCAAGGCAGCAGAACCAAACTGAATTAACAGTCACTGTGTTCTTTATGAATGACATTCACAATAAAATTGATGTGTAAGCTGATGTAGCAACTGCTCAAGCAACATCATTTTTACTTGCAAGAAAAACTGATAAACCAAACATTCAAACCTGCACAAGTGACAAAAATTTCTTCAAAGATGAAGTGAGTCTATCATTGCAAAGAAAAACAAAGTGTGATATTTGGTGCCAATGATAAAATCAGAACCGTCCACTATGTGCTATCTCTGAAGAAAGTGACAATATAAAGAAAGCCGTTTTTTGACACATTAATCAAAAGTGAAAAACACTTAAAAGATCTGCATAGCTCAGGAAACTTCAAGCACCTAATGCATGCATTTTAAACCAATCAAAGTACAAGACTAACTGATTCTAATTTAACAGTACCAAAAGTACATTGATATTTTCAAATTCTACACTGCAGCTAATCTTTAAGAAAGCACCACCTGTCAAGTGCTGATTGATATAGCATCAAAGAATATTTCAAATTACTTAAGAGGATTTAAAAAAAAAAAGATTTATTTATTTGTGCATACAGAACTGAGGTACAGGCCAGAGGTGCAGGGGCGGTGAGAGGCTTCACCAGAGACAGAGTGGGGAGCAGAACAGGCATAGTCATGAAGTACACTGCTGAGGGGAGCAGCAGGCGGGTCAGGAGAGGTCTGCCGTGCCATGTTGATCTCCTCGGGGCAGGTGGGGATTGAACTCTTGTGGAAGTGGCTTTAGCTTCTCAGTGCTGTGCTTTAACCCACAGAGACACCAGGGAGGGTCCTGAGAGGATTATTAAAATGCGTTTTTTTTTAAACCACAAAACTACACTAGGCTGTATTTTCTTCATATTTATCAACCAAAACAACATGTTTCAGTGTAAAGAGAATCAAGTACTTTTCTAAGTGAGATACTAAAGAGGTTTGTGAAAATATAAGGTAATGAACTCTTTACTGTTTTGTTTTTGAAAAGTAGTTTTTAATAGAAAACATTAATGGTAACATACAATGCTCTATAATGGCCATTTTAGTTTCACAAATATTTTTAAAATTTCTTGATTATGAAGTGACAACAGAACACAAAACATACTAACTACTCAGACAGATGGAGACAGTGACCCATAAAGCAATGACACCAACAGGGAGCCTACTCAAAATAATTCTGCAGATATCTTAAGCCAAATAAAGAGCATTCATAAATGTACCTCTTTTCCCTCGAGAAAAACTTAAAAGCAGTTATGACCACTCCATATCAAAAGTACTGATTTAAAGGAGAAGACTAAACAACTGCTAAACACGGGGCGAAAAAAGCTAAATCCAAATGGGATCCTAACCTGGAAACCACTTTACAAAGAGGCCAGTATGGGGAAAAACGGTAAGATCCAAGTCAATTTTGTATTTTAAATGATGGCACTGCACCAAGGCACTTTTGAAAACTGTTCTCTAGTTGTGTAAGTAGGAGTAAGCTGGGTGAAGGGTGTATGTCAACTTATAAATTGAAAATTATTTAAAAACAAAATTTTTAAAGTAAAAAAACTCATCTACCAATACATAAATACATGAATTAAAACTAGCTGTCATATTTTCTAACAAGAAAACAACTTACACTCTCCAAAGTTAACCCTCACCCCCAAGAAAAGACTACCACTACGGTCAACACAGAACAGTTTCACATTTGTCAATCAGGTATCTGCCAAAGTAAGGTAAGCAAAATAAATGAGAACTTTTTATAAATTTAGTTACAGAACCTAAAGCAAAACAAGTAAGGAATCGGACGGTATTTCAACCAACAGCAAATGTTGCAGCGTGTCCCAGCAAGCTGAGAAATAATGGAATATACCAAGTTTTATGACCATTATCAGTAAACTGCCAAGTTCCAAACAGTCCTGCTTAAGGTTATAAACTATATCGAATCTACTTGAGTGGGAGGAGGGAACAACATACTTTTAAAAACTGAATACAAAAAAATCTAAGGAAAAATGAAAGGATACCTGTAAATTAGTTGAGTCCTTTATACCAAATTTCTTGTTTATAAGATTTCAATACTCAGCATTTTTTTTTCCCAACGCAAGCAAAGTATATTATTAGAGTCTACCTGAGAGAAGGGGTGGAGGCAAGTCACTGGCCCAGGTCAAGTCCTGGCAGCCTGCTTTTGGAGGACCATGATCTATGAGTGGTTTTAACATTTTTAAAAGGGTTTTTAAAAGGTGACAAAGACCTACTGGTGGCAAAACCTTCTATGTTTACTATCTGGTCTTTTCACAGCAAAGGTGAAAATCCCTGTTTAAGATAATACATTTGAAACCAACATGGACTAAAATGTCAATACTTTTCAATCAACAATTACATTATTTTGTGTATTGTAACCAAAATTGAACCAGAAAAGTTTCTGAATTTTGAAATGAGTAGTTTTGTCCATCACTACCAATTCTGGAGACAGTCTCAGGATCATTATCTTTTTTTGAAATTTTACCAATCCTAAACGCTAATATCACCTACTCAGGGGCATTCTGTTGCAGCATAAAATGAAAAGAAACTCATGATTAACAGCTATATAATAAACCACGTCCTTAGTAATTTTCTCCTAACTTAATATTGATCAAAGCTAAATGTTCCTGGATATGTAAACTGACAGCTTAAACCTTTCAATTAACTGGGCCCTCCCTGGTGCAACGGATTAAGGCACAGCACTGCAAGCGAGCCACAACCGTTTCAGCACATGTTGGATCCCCAATCCCGAGGTGATCCACATGGCGTGGCAGACCTCTCCTGTCTTGCCAGCTGCTCCCCTCAGCAGTGTACTTCATGACTATGCCTGTTCTGCTCCCCACTCGGTCTCTGGTGAACCCTCTCACTGCTCCTGCACCTCTGGCCTGTATCCCAATTCTATATGCATAAATAAATAAATCTTAAAAAAAAAAAAAACCCTTTCAATTAATATAGGAAATTTGTCCTTGTCTCAAAGATGTTTCGATTTTGCAAATTATCTGAAAACTATGGATGAACCTCCCACTTCAGGAAATGCAAGGTATACCCCTTCTGTTTCAAAATATCTTTATACCACAGGGCTCAGATAAATGCCCTTTTGTACTATAATAACATAAAAGACATCATTATCTCTTAAGTCCTGAAAATCAGCTTGCTGTAGATAATAAACTGCAAGTGAACACTAAGAAAGCATATTTATAGGTGCCCCAAGAATCCTCTCAGAAGAGTTTTAATTTTAAAAGTGATTTGGTTATCTCCTTACTTCCAAAACATGAATGACCCAGATTACAAGTTACAAGGGGTTTTGGATTTCGTTCAGTGAAGGGGAATTCAGCCTTTATCTAGACTGGTAGTGCCCAGACAGATGGCCAACCACTTTACCATTCATAAGCCTTGGGTTTACTGACATATAAGGAAAGGATTAGTCTGAAAGTTTCTTAGGTCTCCTCACCCATCTTTAGAATCCTGATCTGTAACTAAGATTTTAAAAACCACTTATAACCTTGCCTCATTTCAAATAGACTACAGCAGCTCAGACCTCACCTATAAATGCAATACAACCAATATACAGAGCGTACACACAAGGAAAACTAGAGCAAAGAGGACAGGAACAAAGGCATTTTCAGAAATTGGCTTCAACATACCCCAATAATGTCAGCCTTTAAGTCGAATGCAAACATTTTTGAAGTCAGACTATGAAGAGAAACCATATCTTTAAAGCTATCTTCTCCCCAAATCAGACCATATTTCAATCAACCATTCCCTGAAAGAAGTTTTTAAATACCTTGTTTTAAATCACCCAGAAAGGCAAATGCAGTAAGCATACTTCACATGAAAAGAAAAATGGAAGGGGCTTACAAAGTAAATTTTTTAAAAGATTTATTTATTTATGCTTACAGAACTGGGGTACGAGCCAGAGGTGTGGTGGATGAGAGGATTCACCAGAGACAGAGTGGGGAGCAGTGGGCAAGATAGGAGAGGTCTGCTGCGCCATGTGGGTCACTCCCTGGTCCAGGTTCAACTCCATAATGCGGTGCTTTAACCCACTGCCCCACCAGGGAGAGCCCCTGAAAGTAAATTTTTATCAAGAAATCACTTTCCCAAAAGTGTCAAGTTCAACATTGAGTTTACTTCTTGAACACTGAGAGGACAAATGGAAGAAAAAGACAAGCATCCACTCTTCCTTCCTATCTGATGCCAGAGAAAAGACTGCCAGCCCATGCAGAGAAAAGACCTGGGTACCCAGGTGAGCAGACCCTCCATAGTCTCAGGACCCGGATCCGGAAGTTTAAGTGCAATAAAAGGAGGCCTGCAATAGCCTAAAGCCGCCTTCAGACTTTCTCCTTAACAAAGTCAATTTTCGCTTTCACAGACTTTCTCCTTAGTAAGTATGAATTTCAGTTTGCAAGAGACAACAAGTACCTCATTAATTCCTCTAAGTTTTTGAGGCCCCAAATGAATATGGGAACAAAACAAGCTGCTTAAAAATGGTATCTGCCTTCCAAGATAATTAGAGGATTACAAAAGATGCCAGGTATTACTTTAAACACAACATCACCAAAAGGTTTAATGTCAAGATTTTATTTCCTTTATGCAGAATAAATCATAACCAACAGTTAATTCATTGGTTGCATCACTAAGCTCGCAGGGAAAAAAGTAAATGCTTAAAACAATCTGCAATAGGCAAAGTCTCCACCACAAACTTTCATGTTACTGTAACAGAACTAAGCAAGGAGCGACCAGACACTGCATTTGCCTCACAAGCCCTCATGTATCCCACTGCAAGTCCAAGGTCTCAAGGAGTGAGGCACTTGAGGCCCATGTTTCCACCAGGGAATCACTGCTTCCAAAACTCCCTTCTGGGGCCATGCTATGATTTCAGTAGTTTAATTTCCTCAACAACTGACACAGTTGTTCTAGAAAACAAGCCACCTCATCTAGAGAACTCCCATTGCACAACTGCAGAGAGAGGAAGTGCCAAGTACTGGGAGAAGCAGACCCCAGTAGCTGATGAGAGCTCTCCTCTGGCGCTTCCAAACTCAAACAGCACCTTTCTCAGAGTTCTTCAATTCCTAGTGTTTTTCTTTATCGTTTAGAAGCTAGATTACTCCAGGATCAGCTCTCCCTACCATTTCAGGCCTGCTCTGACCCAAGTCTTTCCCAGGACATTTAAGCTCCCGTCTGGCACCCAGCATCTGGCACCTCCCACCCCCAGCTGCAGTGAGATGAATGAAAGCTACTGGAAAACTGGAAAGCACTTCAAAGACATCAGCATTACTTTAAAAAAACATATTTGGAAAATCTCAATTCACAATAACGAAAAGCTGCCAAATCATCAAATGCTTGCACTCTAATTGAGTGAACTTAAAGGACATAAGCTGTATTTAAACAAATATGCTAATAACAGATAAAAGTGTGCCAAACGGATAGTTTAAAAACAGTATTCTTCACAATAAAGACCAGAGACTAAGCTTAGCTGTCTCAACTTCTAAAAATTAAGATTAAGTGAAGGCTGCCGGTTCAGACAGCAGAGACTGCCCAAACTATCGTTTGTGGTGCAATTAACTGCATTTTAAAACCGTCTTCAAAGGTTTGGGGACTGCGGGGGTAGTCCCCCAAACGAAATGTTTCACTTTGAGACGATCAAAAAACCTAACTAAGTCAGTGTGCTTTTTCTTTCCCCCATGCGACTTTCACTTAAGATATAATTACTATTGTAATATCGACTGCTTAAAAATTGCAACGGGGAAAGCCTAAAATGTAGGACAACAGAGTAGAAACTGGTATCAAAACCTTGGGGAATATCTCCCCAGCACAAGTCCTGCCATTTTCTGCAGTGTATTCCAGCAGTAAAGTGCCATGTAAATCACTCGCAAGGAAAGGAATCCCCTTCCCCCATCAACTCAAGCCATACTAACAGCGGGGCGTGTGAAAATAAAGCCCTTAGGAGCTATTCCCCGGCCAGAGGCAGCCGGGCCGCCCTCGCCCGCCCGCTTCTACCCTGGGCAGCGGCCTGCGGGGCTCTGCGGGCTCCAAGGCCCCGGGCGCCACGCGGCAGGGCCCCGACCCCGCGGCCAGGGCACCGCTGGGCGCAGCCACGCCTGGCCGAGGCCCAGGGTCCCCCCAAGTCTTTGCCAAGGAGACGGAGGCTTCCTCCCGCCCGCCCCGGCGCCTGGTACCTCATGCTGTAGGCGCCGGCGCCCAGCTCCTGCCCAATGCCCGAGAGGCTGGCGTCGAAGTCGTGCACCAGCCCGGACTCGATCACCTCGTCCATCTTGAGCACCCAGGCCATCTTCCGGCCTCGCCGCCGCCCGGCGCGCAGCGCGGCCTCCGCGAGCGGGGCGAAGGGGCCGGAGCTCCGCGGGAGCGTCCTGGGGGAGGACGCGGGTGAAGCCT
>NW_004567105.1:70823361-70831746 GCF_000260355.1 Condylura cristata | reverse complement strand
CGCCCCGCCGCCCCGGCCAACCCCGCCGACGCCGCTCCGCGGGCCCGGACGCTGGCTTCTATATGGCTCCGGCCAGAGCTCGCTCGCCGCTTCCGCCTCCTCCGGCCCCGCCCTAGCTCCGCCCCCGCGCTCGCCCTCCACCCGGGCCCGCCCCGTTCGGCGCTGCACTCGGGGCACCACCAGCCCTGGGAGGCCGAGAAACTGTCCGGGTCGGCCAGAGCGGCCCCGCCCACGCGGCTGGTTCCCAGCCTTTGCAGCCTGGAGACACCTCGCGAGCCAGCCCAGGAAGAGGCGGGGCCAAGAGACTGCAAGGCCCCGCCCATCCAGAGGGGCGGGCCGACGGAGTAGCCGACCCAACTGTAGTGACGGGACTTGATCCAGCTCCGGTGAATATCTGTGGCCCTGGACTAAACCAATCAGAACGTTTCTCCTCTTGGGCGGGCTCAAGGGTTGGATTTGCGGCCCCAAAGAGAATTCATTGGACCACTCTCAAGGAAGACGCTCTAGCGTCACTTCCGGGGGTGCCAGACTCTTGTGGCTGTCTCAGGTTTTTGCCTACACTACGGAGGTGAGACCGGTTGTGCTTCCTGCCAATAGGCTCGCACCCTTCCAGGGCACGGGAACGCCCATTGAGCAGACTGTCTTGTTTGACATGTGAGCCAATCATAGCTCTCAGGAAAGGGCTCCAGACTCTCGTCCGAAATAGCGAATTGCCTGCAGAGTTAAAGTCGGGGTGCAGTCGCACTTAGAGCGGGCATTCGTGTAATCGCTGGTGGTTCTGGAGGTTCACTAGGCTTAGCTAGTGAACGAATTAGCTAGTTAATCACCCTAGCCGACTCTTTTAGGGTCTCTCTTGTGGGTGCATTCATAATAACCAGGACTAAAGTCATCCCAAGGACATGCGCATGTTTATTGCTGACTGGTCTGTACCTCAGCTGAGGCTGCTGAAATACCTGCAAATGGCTTTTCTGTGTGGTCTTGATTTGCACAGCGTAGCAGCGGGTTTTGAAAGCAGGCGTCCCCAAAAACAGGAAATAAAAAACCGCTAATTTCTTAAGATAAAGGCTCATGAACAAGTTAGACCCCCTAACCTGCTGCTGGGACCACCTTGCACTTCCTTGTAAAACCCAATTTAGCGTTAACCCCCCTCTTCATGTCTGATAGTTTTCCAACCCTCAACCAGGTGGTGTCAGATCATCCTGCCCTACTTTCAACAAAAATCTGTCTAGGTCGGTTTATTGCGAATCCCTTTTACCCTTGGTGATTCCTCTTACTAACACCTAACCCCCAGCTCCTTGTGGCTACATTTCTACTTACCCTTACTGTTTTCAGATTTGAACCCATCTCTCCTACTTTGCACAGTCCCATTGCAGTGGCCTGACCTCCTGTGATGGTCCTGAGTAAAGTGTGCCTTGCCATCTTTAATAGTATCGAATATATGAATATTTATTCTTTAACTCATAAGACCTGGAACCAGAACCTAATACAGCCTTAAGTTCTGTATTCTGTTAATTAAGCAATAACAGAATCATTGTATTTATTATTAAAGATTCATTTATGCGTATAACAACTGGGATGTAAGTCAGAGATGTGTGTGTGGGGGGAGGTTTCGCCAGGGACAGAATGGGGAGCAGATGACTGAAATACACTGTTGAGGGAAGCAGCGGTCAGACAGGAGAGGTCTGCTGTGCCATATGGATTGGTTCCCTGGCACAGGATCAAACTCAAGTTTCAGTGGCTGCAGGTAGCTTGATAATGTTGTCTGTGGAGAGGGCCCCAATTACAGAATCGTTTTGATGGAAGAAAGTTAAGTAATTTGGTGTCATGATTTAAAACTTCCAAAATTCACTCTCTGGCCACTAATGTTACACCTTTTTTTTCCACATACAAAGTACATTTATCTGCTCTCCAGAGTCTCATTCCTTTAAAGCATTAAAATCCATTGTCATGTGAGGTCCTTCAGCAAATGAGTTTTCTGGGATACAGTCCTTGGGTGTAACTCTTTAAGTGGTTCCTCTCCATATGAAGATGTCGTATTGTACAATTCTGTGGATTTTGACATGCGTAATTTCTTGTGTCCACAATTACAGTATCACAAAGAATAGCTTCACTGACTTAAAGTCATTGCTCCTCCAATTCATCCCTCACTTCTCCCCAAACCACTGATTTTTTGCTATCTCTATAGGTTTGCATTTTCCATGGTGTTATATAGAGATGGAAACTTACAGCATATTACTTTTGAACTGACTTCTTCCACTTAGTTATATATATTTAAGACTCCTACATGCCTTTTTCTGTCTTGAGAACTCATTTTTCTTGCTGAATAATATTTCATTGTATAGCTGTACCTCTGTTAGTGAAATAAGTCAGACTGAAAGACAAACACTATATGATTTCATTCACATGTGGTCTGCAGTGAAACCAAACATATGAACTGAATAAAACAAAAATAAACATTTAGACTATAAGAACATTCAGTAGTTGTCAGAAGGGAGAGGGAAAATAGGAGGTTGGGTATTTGATAAACCAAATAAATATGAACACTATTTTTCAGTTTTGTTCCTTTATTCTTTGCTTGTATTGAATATTGTGTTAAAGTTACTTCTGGTAAGTGTATCCGTAATTATATTATTTTGGATATATAACTAGGTTTATTTGATTATGTGTGCATTTTATTTTGGTGTCTGCTAACTTTATCCTTTTAAATTTTATTCTCTGAATTTTTAAACTGTTTACATGGCTCAAGAGCCAAATCTATCTTGAACAAGTGTATTTAGAGAAGACTTCCTTCCACCTTTAGTTTCTTCCCTCATTATCATTCACTTCATATTTAAAGAAGTTAATGCATATATAGACTTATCTCACATTTTTCCCTTACAGAAAACGCAGCATGCAATATAATTCATGCTGCTTTTTCTTCCTGTTGAACAATATGTTCTGGAAGTCACCTCACATCAGTTCACGGACATTTTCCCAAAATTTTACTGTTGCATGGAACTTCATACTAAGAACATTGCACAGGTTTTACAGTCTCCTATGGCTAGAAGACTATTTTTTGCTATTACAAGTAAAGTTTTAATAAATAGTTTTGTGCAAAAGTTACGTCAGACTAGCATCAGAATCCCAATTTTCCTGTAGGCTGCATTCTCTTGACTACCTCAACCTATTGTTTTCATTTTTAGCCCTTTATTTTTTTCACTTATGTCAATCACAGCAACTGTGTGTGAAACAATCTGCACGTATTTTTTTTTCCTTTTAACAAATTTTTTATGCCATTTATGCAATTCGATATGACAGGTATGCAAAGGTTAGTCTCAACCATCACATAATTATTGTAAATTTAATACTTACAACTTATTCTTTTTTTAAAAAATATATTCATAATTGAAGGTAGCCTGGCTCCCACTTAATGTCTTTTAGTTCATACAAATATATCCTCTTAAGTTCTAGAGGCCACAAATTTGACACTGGTATCACCAGGTTAAATTCAGCTACTGGTTCAGAGGGTTCTTTACTGGAGCAAATAATACATTATATTATTGTACATTTTACCGTTCTGGCAACCCCCGTGTTCCAGTAATCAACTTCCAGAAACAGTTTGTCTTCATTTGTCAGGGTCAGTAGTACATGTTGACTTTTCCTAGAGGTATGTCAGCTCAACTCCCTGTTCAGTCTGCACTTCATTCAACAAGTCTACATTGTTTTACAACAGTGATGAAGTTAAGGTGGTTAAAACTGGCGAGCAGGGCCCTCCCTGGTGGCGCAGTGGGTTAAAGCACAGCACTGAGAATCTAAAGCCGCTTCTGCATGAGTTCGATTCCCGCCTGCCCCGGAGGTGACCACATGGCGAGGCAGACCTCTCCTGACCCGCCCGCTGCTCCCCTCAGCAGTGTACTTCCTCGATCTGCCTGTTCTGCTCCCCACTCTGTCTCTGGTGAGGCCTCTCGCCGCCCCTGAGCCTCTGGCCTGTACCCCAGTTCTGTATGCAAAAATAAATAAATCTTTAAAAAAAAAAACAAAAAAACTGGCGAGCAATAAGCAGATGTCCTCAGGTAAGTGTGTGACATAAGATGGCTGAGAATATTACAGTTACACTTTCAGTATTGAAGAGTACACAACTCAAGAGAGGTGGTTTACACAGTGAGTGTATTTCTAGAAAGCAAAGTTGAACCTGCAGCTTCTCTGTAGTCCATGGAAGCTTCAGCTCCTAGACATTTGGATCTTCAAGCAAGGATTGATTTAGTCTCAACTCAGAATTTCAGAAGGAACCATTTTCTTTTGGAAGGATAGCAGAACAGAATCTCAGTGCTTAAGTGTCCAAGAACTGTAGGGCGCAGCGCAGGCATGGAAGGACGGACTCACTTGTCAAAAAAAATTTCCCCCACATTTCATAGCAAGGAAATCAGGAAAGAACTCTGGCTTCTCATTCTTAAAAGAGGAATTCTTCCTTAGACAAGATTGGCAAGTGTTCAGTAACAGGGTAGCCATTTAGTAACTTGGCCAATGGAACCTGGGTGATGAAGATAATTTCCCAGAAATACTGAGAAATAGAATTACTAATAAGATGTGTATGCACATTAATACTCTTCTGAAAATAACTTCCAACAAAGGCATGTCAAATTCAAAGAACATTGGTCTGATGATAGCTATTTCCATGTTGTCTCTGGCTCTGTTTTCAGGTTGTATATTCTGTTCTGGTGTGGCGTATCAATCAGCTATCCATGGTCACTGGCCCTCCCTTAACACTTCTGTGCTCTCGGTTAGGTTTTCTTATTGGATATTATTTAGGGTCCTGTGTTTGTGAATCAAACACTGTAGACACATGGATGGGGTGCTGGCCGGGGCTCTGCCAGCAAGGAAGGTAAATTCCTCATTATATGTGTGGCCCTCCCAGGATGGAAAGGCTCAGTGTGGTCAATTTGCCATCAAGTGATTGGTTGATCTCCTGAAAAAAATGATGCTGTCCTGGTTGCTAAGCATTGATCTCTGTCTGGCAAAGGTGGATCTCAGTGAGAGCAGTACAAGGTCAGCTCTGATAAATGAGTCCATGCAGGCAGCCCGTGGGGCCCCCATCTCTGCCACCAGTTTTTATTCATGTGCCCTTTGTGCCAAGCAACAAATGTGGCTCATGACAGAGGCTACCTGACATCAATGGACTGTTTGCCAACTTGATTTCTCAGTGCCTCTTCTGGAATGGCTGAACTCTGGTGAGTGTTAATGTACCGTACAAAGATTCTCAGGGCTCACTCCCATTTGACATGTCTCTACCCCAGGACTGCTTGTTCTTGATCTTTAGATTGCTATATTATCTAATAAAAATGCAAGATACTCAATTGGCTTGCCCCGCCATCATTTTGTAATGTATTGAGAAAAAGCTGAATACAGGACACTTAGATTATTCTGGCCAAGTTAATGGGTCATGACAAAAATCATTACACACAGGATGTAAATGTATTCATAGAATACCTGACAACCCTGCCTATCTTCTAGTATCTTCTCCCATCAGGGAGAGACAGGCCATACACTGCCCATGAGTATTGTGTACTGTGTGTGAACTACATTTTACACACATTTACATTTGTGAATTGATAAACTATTAATAATTAGGAATAAAATTAACATTAAATACATTATATACAACATATTACATAATATGAAGGAAGGAAGTATATATTCAGATATACTAATCTCAGACCCATTTCTTTCCCCGTGGGGAGGATTTCCTTTCACTGCTACCTGTGGAAGGCTATCGCCACTGTCCAAGGTGTCAGCACTAAAGCATCATCTATGGAGCATCAGGCTGTGCCTAGGAGAAGATGGCGTTATTTCGTTTAACCACGACACCAATCTTAAGTGACAAATGCTACTGATTTTGCTTTTCTGACATGAAGAATAGAAGCATTGAGAGACTGTATAACTTGTGATAAAGGCAGTGATTTTTGTATTTGAGACTGATCACCCATTCTCTGAACCACTCTGCCAGCATACCTCTTGTGGGAAGGTGAGGAAATCTGTGGGCCACATGCCAAGCAGTCGCTGCAACACTAGAAGGCAAGGGTGAGGACAAGAGGCAGAGGGTGGTAGGTCTGAGTATGGAGAAGCATTAAGGGAGGCAGAGTTGAGACAAAATGGGTCTGAGTCTCTGTCAAATTTAGAAGAACGAGATCAGTGAAATTAATATGGGCAGAGTGAGCAGAGTGTGAGTATGAGAGAGGAAGCAATGACTGAAAGGTCACAACTTCTGAGGGCAAGTGAGGTCAATGTATTTTGCCACCTGCTTTTTAGAGTTGCTTCTATTGGCCTATTCTGTTTTTATATATAGTTTGTTGTGCACACACACACACACACACACAGTAGCATCATATATAGCATCACATATCTATCTGAACATCTTTACATATAGTCATTCATAGTAATCAGATGATGAGCAGATTTCTAGTCATTTTTATAATTTGATTTTACCTTAATATCCTCAAAAAAAATAAAAACAGAGCTATCATGATGCAGCAATTTCAGCTCTGGGCAATAACTTGAAGAATATTAAAACACTAATTCAAAAAAATACATGCACACCTGTATTTGCTGAACTCCCCCCCCCCATTTGCACAATTAGTGCAGGATTATTTACAACAGCCAAAATATGGAAACAATCAAGTACCTGATGATGATGATGATGGACAATTGGATAAAAATGTGAGACAAAAACACAATATGGGACACTGCTCACTTTTATCAGGCCACTTGCAGGAATATGAATGTACATTGAGGGGATTATACTGTAAAATAAGTCAGAAGGACAAACAAAAATACAGTAAGATTTCACTCATTTGTAGAATAGAAAGAGTCTAAATCCTTAGACTCTGACAACAGAATGATGGTTACCAGAAGGTGACCAGAAGAGGAGAGGGCGGAGCAGGTAAGGAGGTCAACTGGCTGGTAGCCAGAGTCGGGTGCTGGGTGTGGTGGGATATATAGTTGTGGAGGTGAGAATCTGTAAACCTGAAACCTACAGTGTTGCAAACCATTACAGCAATAAAAAGAAAGTAAGGAAAAAGAATACTCAGTGAAGGTTCCACAGGGTTACGCTACAGACACATACAGGAATACTTTGCTGGCACTCATGGTCACCCTATTGAAGAAAAAAGGATTGATGTATTAAAAATGTACTTTTAAATACATGCATAAGAGAACAGAAGCATTCAAAATGTTAAGCAATTCTAGTCTTGTTACCCTCTGGCTAACACAATTTAATGTTTTCCTTACAGTTTTCAGTATTAAATTCATTACCTCAATATACCACAAAATAGCAACACAGATAGCTTTTTCTTCTATTGTCTTCCATTATTTTCCAATAGAGATACCTTCCAGTAGAGCTAGATTGCTTTCATCAATTTTTTTGAAAAGTTAATTTCTAGAAATTTCTTTTGCATACCAATAAAATTGTGCTGATTAACTGCAATAAAATGGACATACAGGAAGTGGCTGCTCTCTTGGCCACTTCTGACTATGCAGGTGTTTCTTTTCACAAACCTTTTCCTGTTACAAAGCAGCAGCGGCAGCTCTTTCTGCCCACTTTTGCCTGTGCAAGCTGTTGCTTCTCTTTTATTTTTCCTAGTAAACCTGTCCTTTTAAAGTGTAAAACAGAAAAAAATACGAAAAGCAAAGATGTCGAAGATTAAAAAGAACCATACATATAGAGATTAATGTGAACCTTGATTTATATTTACTATGGTATTCTAATATACATTAATTTACAAAGAGATCTGGTCTGATAAGGTTCTAATCTTTTACTCTAAGATATAACTTAGAAGCAATTTTGACCTGGATCTTAAGAATAAAATATGAACACAGTAATAAATTTACTTCAAATTTGAAGCTTTTAAGTTAAACTTACCTGGAAATGTTAAAAGTTTACTATAGATTTTGAAAACTCACAAAAGGCATGGTGTATTATCTGGAGTTATAGGCTTTTAATTAGTTCTGGGTAGTGCAATCAGTGATTGACACTGATAATTAGTTTGGGGGAGAAAAGAGAAAAATTTAACCAATAGTTTTTTAAATCTTGACTCCTTAATAGCTAACACCTACGTGTTTCTTGCTGAACAAATTAAGGGTGTGTCAAGCACAGTAATCTGAATTGTTAATAATTCTTATAGTCTTATCACCTTAAATTTTTAAACGCGACTTTTCTCATATTTTTATATATTGACTTTAACTTTGTCACATTAGTCACTCTATGAGTGCTGGCCTTCAGATACCAGGTACTTGACTTAAATTTTCAAACACAGCAAAAGAGACATTACTAAAAACAAACAGAAAGATCACTAATTGGGAAAACATTTTCTCACACAAAAGTAGCGATAAAGGACTGATCACAAAAATATA
>NW_004567105.1:70746335-70822504 GCF_000260355.1 Condylura cristata | reverse complement strand
TTAATTCATCTTAAGTCATTTAGTTGTTAGTGGTAATTAAAGTAAGCCCTTATCATGTAAGGCAATTTTAATCAGTATGTAGAATCAAATGATTATTAAACATACCAAAGGTAATAGAACATAAAACATTACTGACATGAATTCAATGTTTAAAACACCTTTTATACATTATATACATGCATTCTAGCTATATATATTTGATTTCGGTTGCCACTCATCTTTTCTCCTCAGATATAAAATAAGAATACCTATGGGAAGAATACCTAAAGATCTTTTTTAAAACCTGCCTACATTACTCAGCACACAGTGAGTCAGAAACACAAGTGATATACATTGTTAATTTTTCAAGTAATGTTATGTACAGTTTTATTGCCAGTATATGCATAACAGTAAGCATAGAACTATAAATACACAATGTAATTAACAGTAGAAAACAAAATTGTTACAGGTAAAGGGGAGCGGTAGAGAAACTATTTTCCTGCTGCTAGAACAGAAACAAAGGAAGGTAAAGCCTATGACAAATCATCCATTCCATACTCTTGTCTTAAGTTCTTTACATACATTTCTACATTTTTTCCATTGAACAAAGGAAGTACAGATAACTCTGTAACAATAGCAAATGGCTTCCTAATAGCTATTTGCCTCTCCAGTCAAATTCACTTTATGTTAAGATTAAAAATAAAGTCAAGATGAGAAATCATTAGTATCCTGGTTCCAAATTATCTAATTTGCCTTTCACCGAAACGGATTAATGAAAGTTGGCTGCACATGAAAAAAAACAGGTGTAGCAAAAGGTGATTAAAAAAATTGTTAAAAAGTAACAGAAAATCACCCTTTTTAATAGTTTTCCAAAAGACAGTATAGGCGGCAGCTCAGTTAAAAGTATTAGCCCTGAAGAGGTAGAGAATTTGCGCCTATCATACAAAGATAATAGCCTTGGCACCCTCTTCTCTCTCATCAGGATCACATTTTCAAGTAAGACAATTTCATGGTAAAAGGAAACCAGGTTCCACCATTTAAGTAAAAGGTGCTGGTTGACTTCCATGTCTCAATAATTAGTTTGTTTATTAAATGAGAAACAGAAGACGGTCAAGGACACACATGCACTTGATTTTTTTTTTGTCTGTTTCCATTATCAAGTTTATTCATAAGTGAATTTGAATATTAATAAATATAAAAAAAAGCATCATTCACAACAAAGATAAACAAACCAAAAAACCCTGCAATGAAACCTTCTATCTTAATAAGCATCAAGAAAAAAACAGATGATTTGGTGCAGCTTTCTTAAGGGATCAGAGAGGGGACATGGTTTTAAATAAAGATGGCAAGTCAATAACCAACAAACAGTATCAGTTTTACAGAACTGGCTGATTCTGTAACATTTGTCTTTGAGGTCTTAGTTTTAAACTACAGATCGCCCCAAAGAGGTCGCAAATAATGACATATATCACCGTCACATCAACAGAGTCCAGCTGTAGTGCGAATGAGTCCTGCTTTGTTTCACATCATTTCAATATTTCTAGCATAGGACATGATACGGAACAAAACTCAAAAGAGCAATAAAAATATTCTGCATTTGAATAAAAGCAAAACGAAGTTTTAGACTGTTAAACTTAAAAGCTTTAAGCATTCCTGTTTAACCAGCATTTAAAAAAATTTATACAATCTTAACACTGGCAAAGGTTAATGGGAAGACAAAGAAGTACAAACATGTGAAATGATGAATCAGATTAAAAATTACTTTGTATTGATCAAATGATGTTAATACTGCTTCTTCTTGAATTTGGAATAACTATCATAAAAGTTACATGCAGACTGAGGATAGCCCTCTGTTACAGAAATTACAAAACAAAACAAAAACTAAAACTGGGAAACAATGGTAAGTTCCAAATGATGTAGTTGAAATTTTCTTTTCAATGATGAGGGTGGTCTGTCTGTCCTTTCTTTGAGAGACCTGGTTTACTTTGATTAGCTTCACTAACTTTGTCCAGTAACGTCAGTAGTGGGATCTGCTCCTCCAGAACCTGTTTGTGCACGTTTGATATAGAGATTCAGTAGCTTCATCTGTAGATTCAAGACAAATATATGTCATTTGAGCAAGTGTCTCTAAATGACAGCAAGATGTTCATTTAAAACAGTACATACATGGATGTGAACTTTAAGAGGTAGTATTTTATACTGAGGAGTTGTTATATTGCGTAAGATTTTGAACATAATTAGATATTACCCAAAAAAATGTTAAGCCTTAATTATTCATGACCAAGCATTCTCAGATGCCTTTTCAAACAATGGTATAGTGGTAACATACAAGATTTAATGCAGAAATGACAAGGGTTGAGCACGATGTGCTATCTAATATGCTAACTGCTTTACATCATTTCTTCTCATATACACATTTTATAAAGGGGGGCACCTGAGATACAGAACGTGTAAGTCATTGCCTAAGGTGCAGGTAAGAAGTGAGCAGGTTGGAAATTCAGCACTTGGTTCCACAGGACCCAAGTCTTGGACAATTATGCCACTGCCCCCTTTTGTGAGTGTCCTGTCATCTTGTAGCCTTTACTGTAAGATTATTTGTAAGAAGTCTAATCAATGCATATACAATTCTGAATTCTACTTCATCAAATGTCATTTGCAAATTTTTTCCCCACCTAATCACTGTCTTTGTATGCAAGTTATTACTGGCTGCTTAATATCCTGATAAGGTTATTAATTCTATAAACAACGCAATTATTACAATTTAACTTGAGTTATTAACAAAAGTTGGGATTTCCTCCCCCCCCCCCGAATTGGAGCACACTTTGTTTTGTTGTTGAGTTTTTTTCCCCCCAAATAACATTAATCCTTTGGTCCAAGAATTAAACCTGGCATTCCTGAGGTTGAGGAGCTCACTGAACCCTTTCTAACTATGTGGAAAATTTTTTTATTGGAGTGAAAGTATACCTAAGTCTCTTACGTGTTCTGTAATCCAGAAAAGGTTAAGAATTACTACTTTGATCTGTTTATAACTTATTTAGTTATTTGACACAAGGTATGCATCTGCACTTATTTTAACTACCCAGCCATTTTAAGGTAAATTTGAACACAGTACTGACACTCATTATAATTTTGGAAAGCTCTTTAACAGGTGAGTAGCTCTTGCACACAGGTTCACAAGTCATGATTCAACAAGCAGAGTTTATCCTCACTCCCTAGGACAAATGTCAAGATTTTCAGTTATCAAAGAAATAAGAAAAAGCAAGACTTTTTTAAGTCTTAAGGAGTAATTGGCAATTTTATTTTCATATACCAAATCAAAGTTGTACATTTATCTGGGTCATGGGACTAGAAAGAGAAGAAGCATTTGATTATTACAGCTCACAGGGAATAATTTAATAAATGTTCAGGTAATTCATATTTGGAGAGATATTAAAGTAATCATGAATATAAAACAATCTGTTTATTCCTAGTTAATTGTCATGTAAGGGTTTGGATGTGGGAAAGAAGTCAGCTGGCTATTATGAATAACCAGAAACTGAAGGCATTGGTTTTTGCTTTATTTTTTAAACTTATTTATACAGACAAGAACTGGGGTACAGGCCAGAGGTGTGGGAGGCGAGAGGACTCACCAGAGACAGAGTTGGGAACGTAACAGGAGGATCTACTGAAATACACTGCTGAGGGGAGGAGTGGGTGAGACAGGAGAGGTCTGCTGCACGATGTGGGTCAGCTCCCTGGCCAGGGATCGAACTTGTGCTGCAGTTACTGTGGATAGCTTTATAGTGCTAAGACTTAACCCCTGCACCATCAGGGAGGCCCTGAAGGCATTTCTTTCATAGCAACCTACCAACCATTCTACCAGAACACTGTTTACTCACCAGAGAATAGAAACAGCTAAAATGTAAATGCAAGGAAAAGGAATCTGGATGCTCAAAGTCTGAGTTATTAGAAGCCAAGTAACACATCTGCTCTCTCATGCACATAAAGAATTAAACTACTATAGCCACCATCTTTAGAACAAAGCAACACTACTTACTTTACTGCCAGTGAGCTGACTGAGATGTGGTTTTAGTTCATCACCAATTACTGCATGAACAGCCACCAGACAGAAGACACAAGCTTTCCGAACACTGCTCTCTGAATTATCATAACCCTAGGGAGAAAAGCCTGTGTTAGCACTCCTGTGGGATCTGAAAAAGGTACCTTTCCAAGAAACAGAGATGCAATCAAAGCCATGATCTCAAGCGCACCAAAGAGAAAGTTCTATTGAGGAAAGTTAACTTTTCACCCTTTTTCAAGCAGAGATATGCTCTGTGTCCTTCCATCTCACCGTGGCATCTCCACTCTGCTGTCAGCTTTCCTTACAAGGGTCTTTCTTATTTAGTCTGGACTAATATTTTGCTAACCAACCACCCTGCAAAAAGTCTTCAGATTAACCCTCCTAAAGTATTTGGCTTTAGGCAGTACTTCTCACTATTAATTAAAATCTGAATGCTTTGACCTGGCCATCAATGTTCTCCTCTAACCTAGGCTGAATTAAGCATAAATCAGTCTAAGTTATTTCTTCAGCAAACACTTACAGTCATGTAGCACTTCTGCCATCAGGTGACTGTCATGTGTGACTGTCACAACCCTGGGTGCTGTAGCTAGCCTCACATTTACATTAGCCCACGGGACTACCACTGGGTATGCAGTCTGTTGGTAACTGAAAATTTGTGATACATGACTAGTCAGCAACCACTATATGTATGACATGAACATACATATATATATTTAGTACTTCTTAGTACTAAAGCAGAAAGAAGATGATTTGGATGTTATCTTCTAGGTCCTCACAGTTTACTGAGTAACATTAGGTTTAGAATAGACTACAAAGATATGCACATATGACTGATTAATCCTCATCCAGGTCTACACAAACACACACACACACACACACACACACACACACACACACACACACACACACACACTATGTAACCAAACTATATAGCATATAAACTATATCATTAAATTATCTATGTTAAAATTAAATTACATTTTAAATAAATTCAAATGACACAAAAGGGTATTATTTACTGGGTGGAAAAAGTTTAAAATCTAAGATTAAACAGCACATCAATAAAACATCCCATTTTAGTTGAAATGTTTATAGGAATAGGTTTGTGTGCTCACAAAAACACATTATAAGATACTCATCTTGTTTTTAAAAGATTTTATTTACTTTTTGCATAGACAAACGGCGGGGATGGGCGGGAGTGAGGATTCACTTGAGATAGAATGGGAAGCAGAGCAGGCAGAATTACTCAAGTAGATGGCTAAGGAAGGAGGCAAAAAGACAGGAGAAGTCTGCTGCACAGTATGTGGGTTAACTCCCTGGCCAGGTATCAAACTCAGGCTGTTGGGGTGATAGTGCTGACACTTAACCCCTAGACCACCAGTGAAACCATTTTGGACAGAAATCTGGTAATACCTAATTTCTAGACATAGACATAAGTGCAAGAAGCTATTGTAAGGAATGTCACTGCAATATTTATATTAATAAAAAATAGGAAATAACTCATATCCATCAACAGATAAGGGAAACAAACTCTGGTATATACATAAATGAAATATTACTCAATCACAAAAAGGACTGAAATTGTAATACATGTTACAACATAAAAAACTATAAAAATATGATAAGGGAAATAACCCAGCCACAAAATGACAAATGTATGATTCCATTTATATGAGAGACCTAGAAAGTATAATAGAGAAAGAAAGTAAGATAGAGGTTACCAGGTGCTAGGAGGAGGGAGGTGCTAGAATGGGAGATTATTAATTAATGATAGCATTTCTGTTTGGGATGACAAAAATGTTCTGGAAATCAGTAGTGGCAGTGGTGTACAGCACTGCAAGTTTATTTAATGCCACGTAGTTAAGGAAGGACCTAAAAATGGGTAAATGGTAAATTTTGTGTTATATTTTGCCCTCCCCCCCCCCCACCACCACACATACACACAGAGCTCACAGCCAGTTATAGGGAGCCCTTGCTCTTCACAGCCAAGACAGCAGGAAGGCTTGTGTATGCCATCAGTGTGGCCTGGAAAAGGCTCTAAAATCACTGAATCCCAAATGTATCCCAGTTTATTCTCCCAAGCCTTGTCGCTTACCTGTATTAGGCCTGGCATAATCTCTGGCAAAAGCAGGTTAAGTGTTTCCTTGGACACTCTCTCTATCACTTTTGTTTGCATTTTGATTGCAGCCAGATTGATCGGGTAATCTGCAGTTTGTATGATAGGACAAAGCACTTTGATGCACTGCTCTGGACTGATGGAAGTAGCCAACACTGATGCAGCTTCCTCAGCAGATCTCACCACCTAAAACAAGGAAATTAAAACGGGGAGTGATTTTTAGAATATTTTACTGTGCAGGCCTTCCCTGATGGCGTAACGTAGCCACTGTGAAGCTATGGTAGCCATTGCAGCATGAGTTCTGTCCCTGTGTGGGAGCTGACCCACATGGTGTGGCAGACCTCTCCTGACCTTCCCGCTGCTCCCTCAGCAGTGTATTTCAGTACATCTGCCTGTTCTTCCCCCCACCCCCACTCTGTCTCTGGTGAATCCTCTCACCTCCCACACCTCTGGCCTATATCTCAGTTCTGTATATATAAATAAATCTTAAAAAATATATATTATATTGTGCCCAGATGTACAAACTCCCTTGAAATATATAGTTGGACATGATAGCTGGAATTTGCTTTGAAAACTACAGTACACAAAGGTTACAGTCAAAATGGGATTGAAAAAATGTCAGTAATTATTGAAGGCGAAAGATGAATATATGGGGTGTTATTTTATCATTTGTTTTTGGTGTGTTGCACTTAATATTGGCTAAAAATAACTTTTTTTTAAAAGATTTATTTTATTTATTCATACAGAACTGGGGTACAGGCCAGAGATGCAGAGGGTGAGAGGATTCACCAGGGACAGAATGGGGAGCAGAACAGGGTGAGAGGATTCACCAGGGTTAACTCCCTGTGGGGAGCAGAACAGGCAGATCGACAGATCAGATCAACGAAGTACACTGCTGAGGGGAGCAGCGGGAGGAGGATCCACCCATGTGGATCTCCTCCGGGGAGGCGGGATCGAACTCATGCGGAAGTGGCTTAAGCTTCTTAGTGCAGTGCTTTAACCTGCTGCGCCTCCAGGGAGGGCCAAAATAACTTTTAAATTATACTGTGGTCTAGTAGTATTGGGGCACAAGGGTGCTATTTACCTAGACCATAATGTGAACGGAGTTTTCTGCATCAACCATGCCAGCCTACTCATCGTTAGTATTTTATTTATGCATACAACAACTGGGATCTAGGCCAGAGGTGAGGGGGTGTGTGGAGTGGTAAAAGGATTCACCAGAGACAGAGTGGGGAGAAGAGATGAATCTACTGAAATGCACTACTGAGGGGAGCAGCAGGACAGGACAGGCCTGCCGCTCCTTGGCTATGGGTCACTGTGGACTGAGCTTATGCCACAGGGATGGGCAATAGTGCTGAGACTTTTACCCCTGCACCACCAGGGAGGCCCTTATTGGTGGTATTTTAAACTGAAGGAGTGCTTATGTTTTTTTAATCACATTATTACAAGACTAGACAAATAAAAATTCAAAGTAATATTTGAAAATGTTATAAAGTTAACATGCATTTCAACTCTGATTCAAAATGATTTTCCTTCCTCCTGCACTGGTTTGGGGAGTATAAGACACCAGCTTTACACTGAAGAAAAAAAATGGCAATTTTCTTATAATCTGTGATCTAGTAAAACCATGTAAAAATGATTGCTTTTGATGGTACTTTGTTAGTGTCATTTATTATCTCAACTGGCAAGAGATGCTTACAATGATGCAGTGGAAAATACACTGGAAGTCAGAAGATCCAGCACTAATTTTAGCAGTGAAACCTTTAAGAGTGTCAATTTTGGCAGCTCTCATCCCAAAACTGCCTGCCTGTGTCTATGCTGGTGTCTCTTTTAACAAACTTGTCTCTTTCCGAGGCAGCTCTCCTGTCTATGACTATGTAAATACCTCTCTTGTATTTTTCTCCTTTTCCTAATAAACCCACCATTTAGGATATATATAAAACAGGAGTATCAATTTTATCTTTTGTAAAAATACAAAATATGGGTGCTATAGCCCTTACTTGTGTAAAAGGGTTAGTTTTAAAAACCATCTATAGATGATACACTGAATAAGAGTCCAGGAAGGTTTATGACACTCTTAAAAGATTGAGACATGGTGGTGCAGCGGGTTAAAGCATAGCACTAAGAAGCTAAAGCCACTTTAGCATGAGTTCGATCCCCGCCTGCCCCGGAGGTGACCAAATGGCGCAGCAGACCTCTCCTGACCCGCCCGCTGCTCCCCTCAGCAGTGTACTTCGTGGATCTGCCTGTTCTGCTCCCCACTCTGTCTCTGGTGAAGCCACTCGCCGCCCCTGAGCCTCTGGCCTGTATCCCAGTTCTGTATGCACAAATAAATAAATCTTTTAAAAAAAGAAAAAAAAGATTGAGACACATCTTTTAAAACATGGGGATTTAAATTTCTTCACATACTGGCCAGTATTTCTCACTGTCTTTCTTCCTATGGGTATGAAGTGGTATCTCACTGTGGTTGCATTTTTCTAATGACTAATGTGCTTAGAGGCCATTTGTGTATCTTCTTTGAATATGTATTCATATATATATTTATCTGAATATACTTCTATTCAGATCCTTTTGCCCATTTTTTAGTTGGGTTGTATATATTATGTACATACATATAAAGAGTCCTTTATATTATTACTTATCTCTTATCAGACTTAAAATTTGCAATAATTTTTCCCTGTTCCATGTACTGTCTTTCATTTTCTTGAAAAGCCATTTGAAGACTGAATTTTACATTTTGATTAAGTTCAATTTGTCATTTTTGTTATTGCTGATTACTTCTGCTTTTGGCATTCTACCTAAGAAACTACTCCCTGATCAAGACTAACAAAAATTTACACTTCTGCTTTTTTGGGGGGAGTTGTAGATCTAGTCCTTATATTTAGCTTATTTGGTCTCACTGCTATTGTAACTTTCATTTTTGACTTGTCTTTTGCTTATACCATGGTTCTATCAGAGATAACTAACATTACCTCCATGATATAATCCTTTAGAATTGCTATCCCTATTTGAAATTTCCAGGTCAAATTATTTCTAAGACCTTAATAAAAATTATCATGGTAATCTCATCAATATCTTTGGTGGTGATGGTGGTGTAATCATGACTATAAAGTTATGGACACACTTATAGGGCTCTGTTAGGAAAGGTGTCCTCATTTTGTTGAACAAAATGTTTTTTAAAAAAAGATTATTTACGCATACAGAACTGGGGTACAGGCCAGAGGTGCAGGAGTGGTGAGAGACTTCACCAGAGATAGACTGGGGAACAGAACAAGCCGACTGACAAGTACACTGCTGAGGGGAGCAGCGGGCAGGTCAGGAGAGGTCTGCTGCGACATGTGGTCTCCTTTGGGGCAGGCAGGGATCAAACTCATGCTGAAGTGGCTTTAGCTTCTTAGTGCTGTGCTTTAATCCGTTGTGCCACCAGGGAGGGCCATTGTTGAACAAACTTTTAACAGACATTTAGCTTTTATAGTAAATATACTACTTTAGAATAACAATGATATTACTTTTTGTTATCAGTTATTTACAAAAAACCAAGTTCTTACTGGTAAATGCAAAGTAAAGACTGGTGAAATCTAAGAAGAAAACTAAAAGTGAAATGGAGAAAAAGAAGTCAGATAAACTGCTTTCTAGACCTGGCTATTTTAGGTAAAACAGAAAGATACTACTTTTTTATATATATCCTAAAACAGAAAGAAAAACATAAGCACTCCTTCAGTTTAAAATACTAATAATGCCCACAAGTCAATCAGATATTACTTTGAACCTTAAGGTTTATGCTCATTAAGGAAATGATTGATTAGGGTACTTTTCAAACAATGTTTTAATGTTTCATGCATTAATATCAGAAGTACTGAGAATCAAATAAAACTTAATTTTCAAGTAACTTACCTCCTTGTGAGGATCTTTATGTGCTTCCAATGTTTTCATGACAGTTAGTTCTGCATAGTTTTTAAATCTTGCTGGTTGATGCCTTAGGATTTCTCTCAAAACCTTTAGTGCCAAAGCCCTAATTGTAGGCTAAGAAGAAACATTTTGATACTTTTAGTATTTTGAGTACTGACAGTATTTTTCATTTTTAATTTCCATAACTTAAGTGGGGAACTGCAGACAGCTGTGGCATCACAAAGTACATGGCATGTTACATAATTATGGTTTCACATCTCTACTTGAAAATTCAGATCACACTTTTAATGTTTATAAGAAATTAAGGCCAATGACACTATTAAAAAGTATGTTTAACTTCTGAGCAACTAATTTAAATAGGCAAAAGAATTAACCTGTACACTTGTATAAAAATCCTATCAGTAACCTTTCATTATCCCATTGTTAATTATTCAAAATTGTTGAGCTACTTCATTTAGAAGTACCTTACAGTGAAAATTTCATGCAAAAATGCAGCCCCAAGAGAGACTCATATTCTCAATTTACAAATCAATAAAGTGCTTGACTAGTAGGCAATGACTGGAAAGCTAAAAGAGGAAAAGAGGCTATTCTTTGTCTACATATTGTATAATTTACCTCTTTATCTCCTAGGGTTTCGAGCAATAAAAGCAATATTGTTTTGAAATGTTCATCCCAAACACTGAAAGATTCTTCCTGTGTCAGTTTCATGAGTTCATAGAGGGCAATTTTTCTTTCTTCTACACGTTCATTGTGGTTAGACAATTCCTTCAACAGCTCTGCTACCAGGTCAGAATGGTCTAGGGAAAGATCTATCACAGGACAGGATATTATAGGTGACTTTATAGGTCAGCTCTCACAGGTATGGGGTGACTTTGGAAATACAATGTTAATTATAAAACAAAACAAAGAAAAATGACTATTTTCTTTTCCATTTGTCATTCCCAAAACACCAGTACTAATTTTCATTAAAGAAATGCATGAGAATAGCGAACCATCCCCCCATGCCCCATCACCTGAGATTTAACAACAGCCAATACTTTATTTTTACTTCATCTCTTCTCCCCTCTAGCAAATTCCAAATATGTCATTTTACACACCTCAGTATGCATTTCCATGGTATCATGTCAGGAGACATACAATGTCTAGGTACTCCATTTTCAAAAATAATTTAATTACATATATATTTTACTTCATTTTTCCTTTTTGTACAATGCATGATGTCTCCTTTTGAGTGTAGTCCCTGCAAAACTTCCATCACCAATTTACCGGTGCACTGTCCCATAGCCCTTTGTGTAAGAACACATTTCTTCCATTTTGATCTCTTTCTCCCCCACTCTCTCAACAGAGTATCTCTGTTGTCTGTTAATTTTCTTTTTTAATTTATTGTATTCTCCCCCTGCCCCTTGGTCCCTTATTGGGTTCTCCTACATTAGGTATTCCAGTGGGGGAGCAGAACAGGCAGACTGACCAAAATACACTGCTGAGGGGAGCAATGGGTGACAGGAGAGGTCTGTGCACCATGTGGGTCACCTCCGTGGCCAGGGATTGAACTTGTGCTACAGTGGCTGCGGACAGCTTCATAGTGCTATGCTTTAACCCCCTGCACCACCAGGGAGGACCAGAGAATCAATTATTTTGTTAGGAGTTTAAAAAAGTGACTACCTAATTACACTATACCTTCATAGGCTAGAATTCTTCCAGTAATTTTTTAACCAAAGCTATTTTGACTTTTTTGAAACTACTTTGCTACTTTGATAGCAAAGACAATAAATGCTTAATATACTTCTGTTTAAATTTCAGAATCAGGAGTTGGTTGCTAAGGAGTTTTCATTTGTTTTTGCTTTCTTTTTAAAAATATAACTATGAATTCATAAATTTTATGAAAGTTAGAGGATACTTAATGTTTATTTTTCAATAACAATCATCTGATAGTCCTTTGGATCGTTTTTGTAGGAAAAGAGTTAAATCAGTAAACTCATAAGAACACTATAGAATACCAAATATTTTTCCAAATTCTTTTGATAATATAACACACGGTAAATTCAAGTCCTGGGGAACTTAGGAAGGCAGTGGTCTTAGTTTGTGTCATAGATTCTTGTGTGCTCAAATAATGGAATATTCTTTTAACTTGGCAAGTTTTGATATGTGTCTCTTCTGAATAACTGCATCACCATCACTAGAAGCTGTACAGCTCCCAATAAACTTTACAAAGGTCACACTTAGATATGGACATTAATGGAGTTACTCTAGATTTGTTAACTTTGATAAAATTATCACTAATGTATATGCCTATACATTGTATACAGAAATACTGAAGAGAGATACTTAGTAAGTGTCCGAGTATAAAGTTTTGTTTTATAGAAACTACTTGAAACAAAATAATTATCTCCTAAAATTGAGTTATAGATTTTAAAAACAAAACAGGAAGAGATATTTTAGATGGAGGGGCATGAAAGAAAAATCAAAACAAACAGAGGTCAATAAATTAAAAGGAAATGATAAAGTTTGCAATCTTCACAATAAAATAATACAAGCCAAAATCTTTCCTCTCCGAAAAGAATAAAAATAAACAATAAATGAAATCAATTGCTTTACAAAGCTTGGAGCAACTATTATTTTGGCTTAACTGAGGTCTAGTCATGTTCAAAGAGTGTTAACTCAACATAAAATGGCTGCCTTAGAAACCATTTGACTGGAAACCAGGCAAGTACTATCCTGTGAATAAATGAACACACTTTTCTGTTTCTCAAAATTATGTGGGACCATGCCTTAGGATACAGACTGTCTAGCAGTGTAAAAGGAGGGTTTCCATACACAAGAGTGGCAGGACGGCATTTCTGAGCTCAGCCAGGATGAGAAGGGTGTCCATGTGGAGGGCTGAGCAGGCGTCACTTGTCAGGGCGCAAGCAGAACAACATGACCTTTGACACTGGGTGGAATACAAACCACTTTACCAGGGTATACAATTTAGTGTTAAGAATTTAGACCTGAGCCAATTCCAAACCCTAAAGGTAGTCTTCCCCATATTCAATATTAAATTTTGTTTATGACATCACACTTTAAAAGACCACTATAAAGAATGAACATTCCATCAAAGGGTTTTGCTATTCTGGTAGAAAATTGTGCTTTTAATTGCAATATTATTAACAAATGAATTGTGCTTAGAGATAAGCTAAATTTATAAGCTGTAACTGACTTCAGGTGTTTCTGGGAGGTCACTAAGTTTTTATTGATTCCAGGATGAGTACCCTATTTCTCATTCTGGAGAACAGTGCTACCAAATCATTAGAAAAAAGCTCCTGGAAATGGGAAAAAATGTTTCAATTCCAAAGATCCTTTCAGGGAGTTATATCTCATTTAATTTACTGATTACTGGTCCTCAGAACATACCATCAGGAAACTGGTCAGCATCATCATCAAACATGGCTTCCTTGAGGGCAGACTTATTAAAGGGACTGATACTATCTGAGTAGTTGTATGGATTATAGTCTCGAGAGCGTGGAGAAGAGTGAGCAGGCATCGAGTGGAGCAATGAAGTTTTATTATCAAGGGCTGTTTGGCTTGAGTCAGTAGCATCACCTCCAGCTCTTGGGTCAGACATCCCAGGACCGCCACACATCTGTTAATGGGAAGGGTAAGGCAGAGCCAATTAATCGAGTTTTAAAAATCTCTTCAGAATTCAAAAAAATGTTTTTTCTACTACTGAAAGGCTATTTTAAAAAAGGTCATGATAAGCAGCTAAAAAAAATTAAGTACTGGTAATCAACATGATGAGTGAAAACACACTCAAAATGTCAAAGCTTATAGTAAAGATGTGAAGAAGCCAGTTGCTGTCTCTAGTGGTTCTTATGGTTCCCTTGGAAATGACTTGACCAAACAATATAGATTAGTGTGATTAGCTCAGTTTCTTTATGCGAGTTAAACATACAAAAGGATTTCCCCTAGCAACACAGAGCTAAATGTTGTCAGATTCTATTATTAAGATAGTAAGAAAACCAAATTGTAAAGATCTGTTTAAAAAAAAAAAAAGGTGTATAACATTTGGAAGGCTATCTGATAGAATTTCAGCACACTAATATACTTATCAAAGTAGCAATACTAACTCAGATACTACTCATAATATGAAAATCATTACTACCACTAGTATCACCATCACTCCAACTTACTGCACAACAAGGCACTAAGTCATTAACTAGGCACTTCAATAACATTCTTTAAATATTTACTGTGTACCTGTTACATATCAGGCATTATTCTGTCACTGTAGATCTATTAGTGGGTACAAAAGAATGACGTTTACCCTCCTGAAGTTTACATTACAGTCAAGGGACAGAGGCATTACAAGTCGGAGCAGGAGCAGAGTGCACAGCAGAGTGGAATAGGGTTCAAGTTTGGGATACAGTAAGTATGAAAGGGATCAGTAAGTGCAGAGGTGGAGGCAGAAAGTTGCAGACTAAAAAGGGTGGTCAGAGTAGGATTTACTGAGAAGCCATTGAGCAAAGACTTACAGAGGAAAGGAATTAGCCATGGAGCTACCTGGACGAAGAATGGTCCAAGCAGAGGAAATAGCCAAGACAGAAACTCTGAGGGCGAAAGCATGCCTAGAAGTTTAAGGAACAGCAAGGAGGCCGATGTGGTAGGAGCAGCAAGACTAGGAAAAAAGTAGCAGATGAGGCCATGAAGGTACCAAGGGAAAAAGTCTAGTGTATAGTCTATTATCCTTTGCTTTTAACTCTTAAGACAGGGATCTCTTAAGACAGTTATAAAAGTGAGAGTAGATACTGGAGGCTGGTCTGACTACTATTTAATAATCCTGGCGAAAGAACTAATAATAATGGCTCAAATCAGAAAGGCAACCGTGAGCAGTAGTTGAACTTTAGCTATATTTTGAAGATAGAGTTAAGACATGAGAAAATAACCAGCTCAAAGACAAGTCTTTTGTCTAAAGTTTTTGGCTGAGCAACCAGTGTTGCTATGAAGTGAAACAGCAAAGAATAAGTTTAGGTGAAAAGATCAGGAGTTTAAAACAGAGCTGTATTATGACTTCGGACGTGAGAAGTTTGGATTGGATCAAGTCATGATTTATTACACTTATAACTTTTTTTTAAAGATTTAATTATTCATGCATACAACAATTGGGGCACAGGCCAGAGGTGCAGGGGGTGACAGCATTCCCAGAGACAAGAGTGGGGAGCCCAACAGTCAGATCTACTGAAATACATTGCTGAGGGGAGCAGAGGGTAATACAGGAAAGGTCTGTTGCGCCATGTGGGTCACCTCCCTGGCAGGGGATTGAAGTTGTGCTGCAATGGCTGTGGATAACTTTATAGTGCTGCGCTTTAACCCCTTGTGCCACTAGGGAGGTCCATGCCCTAGTCTCTCTTTTTTTAAAAGATACTTACAATGTATTGGGTTTTCTCGGTTTGTTTTTCTTTATTTTATGCATACAGAACTGGATACAGACCAGAGGTGCAGGGAGTGAGAGGCTCCACTACAGAAAAGGCAAATTGGGTGAAATACACTGCTGAGGGGAGCAGCGGGCAAGACAGGAGAGGTCTCCCTCACCAAGTAGGTCACCTCCCTGGCTGGCCAGGGACCGAACTAGCTTCATAGTGCTGCGCTTTAACCTGTTGTGCCACCAGGAAGGGCTCTACCCTATTCTCTTAATGAAGATACTGAGGTTGAGAAGTGATAATCTGGTTAGATGATAATTGCTAAGCAGGGTCAAGCTACTGAGCTTCCTGCTGTCATTTTTGTACCCTAATATTAGTGGGGGGAAACCTAGATGAAAAATGTTTAATTAAGCAGTAATTCTTATTAATCTATTATTCTTACTGTTGTAACCTATTATTGTTATGCAGCTTTTGGGGAATGCTAAATATGAGTGACAAGCTGGCTTTTGGCATCCAGTTTTCTAGGCCACTCTGCCATATGGCCATGGGAGAAAAACAACAGCAGGAAAGAAGTCAGGAAGGTAAAAGGTACCCTTTCGAGATGCACTGAAGCACTGCAATGCTCTACAATCTCACAAACACTGAGCACAGTCTATTGTACAACAGATTCCATAAAAAGTTGTGGGATGGCTTGTTTTGTAAAAAATCTAAGCTGTCAGAAAAAAGTCTAAGAAGAACCAAAATAAAAGCAACTACTGTATAAATTGTTTAGAGGGTAGAAGTGACAAACTGAACAGTGTTAGTCACAAATGTCAGGAAAATGGTCAAAAAATTCTAAATTGGAACCACACAAGTTGATGATTCAAATTCCTATGGCGACACTAAAAGGGGAGTGGGGAGGGTGCTGACTGTCTTATTTTGTCTTATGTGGTCTTACCCATATTTACTTTTCTACTCTTTCCTAATTTGATGAATACTTTGGCTTCCATCCTAGTCTCAATCATACACAACTGTTTCCATCTATATGCACTTGCACTTGCTATTACATTTACGAAATTCTCATCTCCTAGATCTTGAATAGCTTTATGTAGGCCACAGTGAAAATACCACCTTCTCAGTGAGGCCTTTCCTGAACACTTAATCTAAAAGAGATTCACTTTACTCCAAGGAACATTATACTCTAAAATGTCATACTCATCATTATCTGAGAATCTACAGGGGACTTGCAGCCACTCTCATAAATCAGATTCTGACAGGCTTCTCGATGGTTGGTGCTCAATAAGTACTCATAAAGTGACTGATTCCTAAAAATTGTAATTGAGTTAACAGAAAGCAATTTTTAAAAAGAAAACATTCTTAGTAAAAAAAATCTATAAAAATATTAAAATACTCACTGAATCACCATCATCTTTTTTAGACTCTCTTTTCACTGGTTCATTCATATCTTCTTGACTACGAAAGCTGAAATTCTGAATTGCTTCAGTGACACCTCTAAGTGAGCTATAAATATCTTCAGAGTTCATATTTTCTGTGTCATAATCAAATGCACTATGAAAAAGAAAGCAAGCACTTTTTGATCTTTAGTTTTAAAATATATATACATTTGGAACAATATGTAGGGTATTTATAAAGACAGGATTAGAGAATAGCTAGCAAAACAAAATCTGACAGTACCAGTAAATGAGATGTAGTCCCCTTGTCCACTCCTCATGGGCAGCTGATCATGACACTAGGCTACATACTCTTAGCAACTGGTTTGTCTTTTTACTTAAGACTGTTCTGACTAATCGGGAGTCAGCAAACTATGACCTCCGAAAGCTCAACATGTTTCTTACATTTTTAAATGGTTGAGATAAAGGTCAAATAGTAACATTTCACAACACATTTTAGTGTTGACAAATAGAGCAATGCACTTTACTTGAGTATTGTTTGTGGCTCTTCTCAGAGTGTTAACAGCAGAGGTGAGTGGAGGTGACAAAGAATACTACATGGCCTGCACAGCTTACAGTGTTCACTGTATCACTCTTTACAGAAACTGTCAACTCCTGTGATTAACTCACACTAATTGAGTTGAAGTAGAGGAAAATTATTTTACACAAATTTAAAAGAAAGCAAATTTAAACATAAATGCTATTGACATGAATTCTATAATCAAATTGTAAAATTCACCTGAGGCTGGAATTAGCCATTAAAAACTACAGAACACAGAACAGGCTATAGATAAGTTACAATTTTTTTTCTTACATATTGATAGATTATCCTACAGTTGAAATGAATATGATAAAGCATGCTAAATGTAAGGTAATAACAAAAATCAAGCTAATAATCACGAACATATACTATTGTTATGCAAACTTTTAAAGGACCAGGAAAAGGGAAAAAATACTAGTTCATTAATGAGTGAGAACTTCATGTGAAATATGTGAATATTACACATTTTTTATTTTTCGTAGGAAGGACTAATTTTGCAGTCATAATTTTTCCTAAATTATATACATGCTAGATTTTATTTTTCCTTCTATATTTTTCTTTATTTTTACATTTTTGTCAATAAGCTTAATTTTTCTCATTTTTAGAGGTGGCTGCCTGTTATTAGATCTAAACATCCAACATAACTTAACCTCTCTGTTTATACTGAATAGTACAGTTGAAAAATAATTCATATTCTTTACATTATTATCTATTATCATTTAAAGGGTTTGTTTTAGAATAAACTTAAATTTTTGAATCTGTTAAGTGTCTATGTGTCTAAGACCTTTCCAGTCAAGTAGAAAACAACTGGAGTTGTATTAATATCTGTTTTTCTAAGATTGAGAATCTGTTAATAAATGGCCACGATGGAAAACTTTACATTTATTTATTACCTTGGAGATAAAGTATTCTGGGATGTATTGGTAGGAGAAGTAAGAGGACTGGACCAATTGGCTGGTGAACGTGGTGTTGGTCTTGTCAAAGGACTTCCCATAGAACCCTAACAGAGAGCAACAAATAAATATTAAGTATGATAGGTAAGTTCAACTAACTAAAAAGCACTTAAGGAAGTCAGACAATCAAGAAGTTGAACAAAATAAAAAAGCCAAATTTATATGTCAATATTTTGAATATTAATATACATATTTGTGGTTGCTGTGAAGGAAAACTTTTCTTCCCATTCAGAACTCTTTACTCTGTTCTCCACACCCATTTCCAGCTCTGAGCTATTATCAACATTTCTCCACAAAGATTTGATACCAAACCAACAAATTTAAATTAGCTACCAGTTCTGAGACAATTTCCATATCCCTCAACCATTACTACTACTCAAATTTTATTTTTCATTGTGTTTGCTTGACAAATGATTTTCAGAAACACCAAAGGAGTAAAATTTAGTCATATTAATTTGCCTTCTCTCTGTTTAAAAAAAGTGACTTTGGTCCCAAGAAATTGTTCTCAGATTGTTTTTAACACTTATAGATTTTATCTTAAGCCCACCATAAATGTATCTACTTCTCTTTTCTCCATTATCAAAAGCCTTTTTCAAGCCTGAAATTATGAAATGGGAACATCTTTGGACTTTAACTGGTAGCTCTGTAATAAGTAATCTCTGCTAGATCATAGATAAAGATTTGTTCCTCTCAAGGATATGTCTTAATTCTGCTGGCTTGCAAAGCTGATGTCTTTACCTAAGTTCTGCTCATATTGCCCTGGGAACATTTCACCACTACTTACTGTACACCAAATTGTAATGTAAACATGACAGCTTACAGATTATTTTCCCAGGTCAACATTTAATTATCCTCAAGAAGTACTGTTGAATGCAAACACAATTTATTCCACATAACAGAAACAACTGTTATTAAACCAACCACTACATTATACAATTGTCAGAAAAACTCAAAAATACCTGGGTTCCATTGCCAGTGTTTCGAAGGTGATTATGAAGAAGCTTTGTAGCACCATCCTGAAAGGTTTTTGGTAAAGCTCCTAGTAACATTGTAAACTCAGGGGTATTGAGTTCAAATAAGGAAATCAGCACTGACTGTGCTGCCTAGAAAACATAGAAGTAGTAGAGGAATATATTTTGATTACTCAATGGAGCTCATTTTCTTCATTCAATATTTCTGCTCAACAGAACAAGACCATTTTTCCAAATGATATTTTTTTTGAAGAATTAAAAAAGTATGTGGGGGTCCTCTCCAACGCAACTGGTTAAAGCAAGTGAGCTGCAGCCACTTCAGTGCGAGTTCAATCCTGGCCCCATAGGTGATCCATATGGTGCAGCAGACCTCTCCTGAGCTGCCACCCACTGCTCCCCATGGATCTGCCTATTCTGCTCCCCATTCTGTCTCTGGTGAATCCTTTCACCTCTCCTGCAGTTCCTCAGTTCTGTATGCATAAATAAATAAACCTTTCAAAAAAAAAGTATTTGCATTATTAATATTTAATTTTTGAAGTCTATAAAAAGGAAGGTGAAAAGCATAACATGTATGGCCTAACAATCAATGATAAATCTTAACTAGATAGTTTTAGGGTTACTCTATCAGTATATGTGACTACTTTGATTTTTCTAAAAAATATTATAAGGGCAAACATGGAAGGAAAGATGACTATAAGGAATTCTATCCCTAAGCTACATATAGTCCATCCAAAGAAACTTAGCACTTTAATTTCCATTATTTCAACATAAGACTCTTAAATTAGCCAAATGAGGCGTGCCCTCAAATAACTAATTTAACAAGTATATGATCTGAAGCTAAAATCGGATCTAATTTTTTTGTGGAAATACGAACAAATCAGTTAAGATCAGTTAAGGAAAGTTAAATATTTCCTTTCTTTTCCTAAAAAAGCAAAATGTTGAAATTTCAATTATATAAAAATGTGAGAGGAAAAAGAAACCCAAATGGGTCATATTTGTCATGACTTACATCCAAATGTGTTCATCTTGTTCTAGACCTTTCCTGACCCCACTCTTACAAAATGTCTTGTGTATGGCATCTGAATATATAACACTAAGCGAATAGTTAAATTATTTCCTATTAGAACAATGACAAACCATGTAGTACAGTCTTGTTCTATATGAGAGAAGTCTACTATAAACTGTTGAAGAGAACATAAAGACAGCAGCAATAACCTAAATCGATTTTGTTAGTAACAACAACAAAGTATATATTGTGTGGATATGCACTCTAAAATGCTAACAGCGTTTAAATAAAATTATTTTTAATTTGAAGCAAACCTTTATGATCTTGTGGCTTCTTTGGAACCACAATACTGAAGACCTCAAGTTAATTCGAGTAACTGAATTGATAATTGTTAAGGAATACTAGAGTATTATTTTGGTTTATGAGATTCAGCTTTATTTTCCCCTAGAGACAGACAACCCAATTGCCCCTAAAACATTTGCCAAAGCGGGTATCATTTCTTCACAACTGGGGTGACATTCCTACTATGAACCAAACTCCTCTATAAACCTGAGTCTCTGGACCTGTTTTTTTTTTATTCATTCCATTGATCTGTATGTCCAATTCTCAACTAAATACTACAGATTTAAACTGCTATAGCTTTAGAATATTTTGATGAAGTCCTTCACGCCTGGTACATTTTAATGTCAATGGGAGAAGTTTTTCTAATTCTCAAATCCTGTTTAGTTCTTCAGAGTTCCTCTTTGTAATGTTTGTTTTTTACTGTTTTACTGGTAGTTAGACAATCATAGCTTATAAAATTATTGTTTATCAGTTTAAGACATTTGCTAGTAGTTTCCTACAATAAATGAAAACTTAAGGCTTCCTTTCAGTATCGGGCCTTTCCTGTCCTCTCTTTTACAACATAGAAACAGTCCATTTTTGTCATATTAGCTAGAATAATCTTTAAAAATCAGAAATCAGAGCATTATTACTCCTTTACTTAATAGTTTCTACAGTCACATCAATGTTCTTTGAATATGTTCAATTCTTAATTTTGATGCAATTCAATTTATCTATTTTTCCTTTTATTGTGTTTTTGGAAGCATTTTTAAGAATCCACGGACAGATCCAGGTTATACCATTTTTCTTTTAAGTCTTATGATTTAGCTTGTTTCTTTTAGAATTAATTTTTATGTATGGTATGAGGCAAGTTTTTAACTTCATTCTTTTGCATGTGGCTCTATAGTTATGCTAGCACCACTTGTTCAAAGATTATTTCCTTATTGAATTATCTTGTTGAAGATGCCTTGATGCCTTGTTGAAGATTAGTTGGTCATAGTGCATAGATTTACTTCTGGAATCTCAAGTCCATTTTATTGGTCTTTATGGTTCTATTTATACCAGTACCACTCTATTCTGATTACTATTGCTTTGCACTAAATACTGAGATCATACCTTTCGAACATCAGAACTTTTGGGTTCTGTTGTCCAAGTGATAACCCGAGACACTGCCAGGCGAGTTTCACTAGAATTTATAAAGTCTCCTGGATCCATCTGCTTGGCCAGAGTTTCTATATATTTGAGGATAGCAACCTTCACCTGCAGACGGGAGCACAATGAAAGGACAGTCAGATGATCACTGAGGGACACTGGACAACACATCAGAAACAATTAGGCGCTTATTTTTTTGACACACAGAAAAAAGAACCAGTAGCAATAAAGAAATTATATAGTCACCTATCTACTTGAGGTCCAAGTATCTGATACTGTGGGCTTTAATTTTTCAAATATATAACTTGTACATCCCAATCATTTTATTTCCTGTATTTGAACAAATGCTGCAGATTTCATAGACACAATTATAGTAGTTCCTCCCTTCAATTACCCAAGGTCAACCTTGGTTAGAGGATATAATGTACAATCATGTAATCTGTGAAAGATATTCACACAATTTTTACTATAGTATACTGTTATTCTTGTTTGATTTTATTATTAGTTATTATTGTAAACTATGCCTAATTTATCACTGAAATTTATCATAGGTGTGGATGTACAGGAAAAAATAACAGTCTCTATAGTTTAGTACTACCAAAGTTACAATATTCAGGGGTTTTGGAAAGTCTCCCTTGCAGATAAGAGGGGGCTATTGTAAATACTTTTTTGAGCCTGCCTTCAGAACTTATAGCTGAAAGTCATCTAGAACTTATAGATGACAGCTCATCTTTATCAAGCTTTTGAGGAAATAAGCTGGAGTAGCTTTTAAATAATATATCATCAGTCAAGTGGCTAGCAAAGGGGAATGACATAGGTCTTTCTGTCAAACATACAGAACAGTCACACCGTGAGATCAGATTTTCTTCAAAGATCCATCCTTCCAAAAGAAGTGTCACAAAAACATTTTACATAAGAACTACTGGACATAAGAACTACCATATATAGGTTTAAGCAGTCTCATTATTCTTTCAGGATTTTCTATGTGTAGACACACAGTGGGCAGATGTTTGTTGGGATCAGGCCTCAAAATCAGCGGATGGTACGGCAAAGTTGACAGATTTCTTCCTGAGATTCAGCTTATTTTTCTGCATATAAACCCCTTTTCTCAGATATGCTGGGGCAGGGAAAAAGTTGAAAAGAACTGTTTTAAGTCATACTTTGTTACTATTCTAGGGTTTCTAGGTGTGCTTTAAAAATGGCACTTAGCAGAGTGCGCAGTCCTTTAATACAGCAGATGCTAAACAAATATTAAATGCTGAGCTACTGACTTAGAAAAAGGAAGGCTTAATTGTGTGATTAAAATATTAACTTAGGGCCCTCCCTGGTGGCGCAGCGGGTTAAAGCACTGCACTAAGAAGCTTAAGCCACTTCCACATGAGTTCGATACCCGCCTGCCCCGGAGGTGACCACATGGTGAGGCAGACCTCTCCTGACCCGCCCACTGCTCTCCTCAGCAGTGTACTTTGTCCATCTGCCTGTTCTGCTCCTTACTCTGCCTCTGGTGAATCCTCTCACCCTCCGCATCTCTGGCCTGTACCCCAGTTCTGTATGAATAAATAAATAAATCTTTAAAAAATTTAACTTAAAAAATATTGCTAAACAATAAGGTAATCAGTTTTTCCATGCTGTTTTTTTCCCCTTATTACTGATCTGAGGTCTTATTTTTGTCTACTCAATCCAAATGAGAGCTCTGAGAAGTGCCATGCCAGTTAATATATAGGAAATAAAATACTAAAATTAGGTTCTGACTTTTGCTCATTTCCCTTTGATTTCAATAAAACAAGACCAAAACAAAATAGGGTCCAATTATACTCTTCACTCTATTGTGAAGGAATTTTAAGAAGTAATCATAACTTTAAGAAATGCATTGAAAACAATTAAAGATTAACATAATAGTCATCCTGGGTAAAATGCACAGTGGAGAGGAAAAGGGACTTATGGTGAATTTTGCTGTAGCAGGGCCAAATAACTAATAGCAGTACATAATAATCTGGATTTTTGCTTAGTGCAAACAGCTGAAAAGTAAGTAGAATAATTCAAAGAATGAATGTCAAAGTGTTCTTTTTCTCAATTTGCCATTATCAGTAATCTCACATTGTGAGATTCATTTCAGTATCTTGGCAATATAGAGGCATGCAAAGCTTTAGAAAGGTTTCATGGCATATGTTTACTACAGTAATAGGCAAAAAAAACACTACTTGAAAGTTTACATTTTAGTAGGATATTTTACAAGATTATATATATTGTCTGCAATTTCACAAACATGCATTCTTCTTCAGAAAAAGAAAAATAATCTGGTTGCATAGTATAATTCTATAAAATGCCTCTGAAACTCAGAATGGTCAATAAAAATACATTTATTTTGGCCCTCCCTGGTGGTGCAGCGGGTTAAAGCATAGCACTGAGAAGCTAAAGCCACTTCCGCATGAGTTCGATTCCCGCCTACCCGACCACATGGAGTGGCAGAGCTCTCCTGACCCGCCCTCTGCTCCCCTCAGCAGTGTACTTCGTGGATCTGCCTGTTCTGCTCCCTACTCTGTCTCTGGTGAAGCCTCTCACTGCCCCTGAGCCTCTGACCTGTACTCCAGCTCTGTATGCACAAATAAATAAATCTTTAAAAAAACGAAAACATTTATTTTAAAAATTGTTATTTACTCAAAATCACTTTGTATTGTAACTTCCCTTATTCTAATCTTCTTTTCTGACACTTATCCTCATGATACACTGTGTCCCTCTGTCAGAGAATGATAATTTTATACAAATAGCCCTTCTACTTGTACAAAAGTGGAAGAAGAATTATTTGTTCAATAAAGAATGTTTACAGACCTCATACTCGAGCTATTGTTTTCTATAACCTGTTAATTTTTAAATCTAAACCCTATTACCCATGTGAAAGACACTTTGTCATAAGGTAAAGTTATTATTACTTCTCCCTGCTTTCCCAAAACACCCATTTAAGAGTTGAAAAGGGGCCTCTCCAGTGGTCTAGTTGCTAGGTCTCAGTGCTATCACTATGACAGCCTTCCATGATGGCCTCAGATTGATCCCTGGCCAGGGAGATGGCTGACATATGGCCTGGCAGACATATCATGTCCTGCCCACTGCTGCCCTTTGCAGTGTATTTTGGCAGATCTGCCTGCTCTGCTGCTTTGGTGAACCTATGGCTTATACCCCAGTTCTTTTATGCAAAAATAAATAAAAACTTAAAAAAAAAGTTGAAGAAGGGTTTTTTGTTATAGCTTTGCATGTATGTACCTGAGTATATGTATACAGACAACATAAATATGTACGTATGTAATACAATTTATTATAGAAATATCTGTTTCTAGTTTCCATTATAATATTTTCCAATAGAAAAACTCATTTTAAATTTGTGTGCTTTCCTCCTCTCTTTGTTTTTCTTTTTACGACGTTTAGCAACTTATTAATAGTTCTTTCTTGCACTTACCTATCACTCTTATTGCTTAAGCTAATGGTTTAGACATCCATTTCCACTGGTCCATGAAACATCTCTACAAACTTGGGTACTTGAATGCCTACCATCAGTACTTCACTCATAAAACCCTTTTTACAATTTACAGTTTATCATGCATTGTAGATAATGATAAAAATTATGTTTTATATTCTTAGAAATGTCTAGTATAATGGTTTGGATAAGAATGAACTACAATATTCATCAATAATATTAAATAATTATTCTCTTGTAGGTCACTTTTCAAAAATCAAAACAGATGAAAGCCATTTCACAATGCAGCTCTAAGAAATAACATCATGTTGTAAGTCAACCCTGGGAAGAAACATAATTGTAATTTTAAGGCAAAATCATATTCAGAAACTTAAAGGAAGATCAATTCTGGCCAATAATGCTATGGAAACATACTTCGTGCAGAATAGAGCAGAAAATATAAGGTTTATCAGTGCACATATGCTTGTTATTTCCCTGAACTTAGTCTCACTTAATAAACCTCAGAAAAATCTTTACTAAAGAATTCAGGGGTTCTTATAAGTTTTTTCTTTTATATTATATTTATAATAATTTTTATCATAAATTGGAGTTCCACCTAGTTTTCATACTAATTTACTGTAAAAACGTGTGCTAATAACAATTGGGAAAGTTAATTTGATTCTAAATTTTATGCACACATCAGAAATATCACACTATTAGAAGACTAAAGCCATCATTGCAGTTAAGGAGAACTAGAGGACAGCACTAATATTAAAGTTAAATTTTATTTACTAAAATACATACTCAGGCCAAAACTGAACTAGAATTTTGTCCAAAATATCTACCCCAACTCTAAAACTTAAAAGAAAAAGTATTGGGAAATCACAAACATAAAATTAAACAAGACTCTAGAGAGCAAACTTGCATTTCCAGCTGAGGGTTAGACGGCCATACTTGCGTTGCTTTTTAAATGGGATTCCCCAGTAAGCTTCTCCAGAGGGTAGTCTGGCATTTGAATAATACATGAGATCAATCTGTGCATGCTTAAAAGGCTTGCAAAGGTTAGTAGTTGAATACAGATGCATACAAACATTATTGGGAATACTACAGAGTTTGTAAAGAAAGTAAAGAATAATGCAAATCAAAACAAAACCAAAAAAAACCTTGGAGCTCCAAAAAGAGTGAAGCTGGTCCCGCAGTGCTGGCTTGGCTGTCTGAAAGTTTATAAAAACAAAATCCACTGATTGAACAGCTTCTCGTGTGACAGCAAGATAAATATCAACATAGATTTATTAATAAAATACTTCAGTTCCTTATAATACCTTCAAAGACTTGCAATGTTTACCTTCAAGCTTGGTGTTTGGGTCTGATCAACGGTAAATCTCATTAGAATATTAAACTGAAGATCATTTGGAAAAGATTCTCTGAAATAAGAAAAAGACGAAAGTAAAACAAAACAAAACTAAGCCAGCAAGTAAGCTTTAGCAAACTTAACAGAATATTATGCCTAATACCAAAACATATCTTTCAAAAAAGCATGCATGAAGTAGCATCAGTGGAGCATCCTAAGTGGTAGTATACATTAAGAACTATTCCCAGGAGGGTCTGAGCCTTTGAACTTAAACCCTGTAGGGGGTTAAAAAGGAAACCTGTACATTTTAGACTACCTTGCCTCAACTACAGCTTTAATCAGAAAAACGCTTTTGGTAAAAAGTTTAACATTATCAGCTGTTTCCCCACACCTAATATCTGAATTCTAGACTCACCTCAACTTAGTAAATGGATATTTGAAATAAGTCACTTCAACAATCTATACAAGAAAGTAGAAATATAGCATTGGTTCAAAATCTTCTGAAAACAGATTCTGATATTTAAATACATAAAAAAAAATTTCAAACTTAGGAAATATTTTTATTTTTACTTTAGCTAGAATAACATTTTCAATCCAGTTTATAAAGATTTATCTTAAGAAGGATAAAATACCACTTTACTCAACCAACATCAACAAAAATCTTATAAAAAGAAATGCAATGCTTAATACATTAAATATACTTCATGAATGAGCATCACGAACAATTTTCAAAAGGTGTCCACATTGTCTAAATGGTTTGAAAGGACTCAAACTTCTGCCCTTTTAACATAGAAACTATTCCTGATTCCTATTAGGTGGACTTGAAATATATAATGAAAATATTACCTTGTCACATCAAGGGCTTTCTGAACTTTTGCCTGAACAGAACCAAGCAAATCAGCACCCATTTTTTTTAGGAGTTGTGTCAGTAGTACAAACAACCAATCTTGAAGATCGTCTTTGTGGACTTGTATGAAGTCCACTAGAGTCTCCAAAAACATGCTGAACACCTATAGTTGATAAACAGGATGGGGGTGGGAAGAAAAGGAGGAAATATTGATCTTTATGATAAATTCAAAATGGAAATAGAAAGGAATACAGGAATCAGAGGCACAGCGATTGGCAGCCAAGCGGAAAAACAATCTCTCTTGCTTTTCATTGGACTCTGTGATACAAGTACATTTGAACTGTTATCCAACTTCTGCCGAAGTTCGACAATTAGCTATTCCATGCAGCATCACTTGGTAAAGAAACTTTGGCCATGATGGCTGGCACACCTAATGCTTTCAGCAATGTCACTTCTTAACCTGGTAAAACTGCAACACATTTTATCTGAAATTTACAGTTAGGAGCTACCTGTGGTCTCACTGGCCTTCACCTCTTTGGAAGAGTGGCACCCAGTTAATCAGAGGGTTACTGTGAGACAGACACCTTATAAGATACCTTATAAGGTATAAGGCTGACATAATAGGCTAGTTAGAGACTCTTTATTTTCCTCAAAATATCAGCCATCACAATTTTATGTTTTCGCATGATATACTGTTTACTAAAACTGCCCCAAAAGTAATAACAAATGATC
This sequence comes from Condylura cristata, assembly GCF_000260355.1. Lineage (NCBI taxonomy): Eukaryota > Metazoa > Chordata > Mammalia > Eulipotyphla > Talpidae > Condylura > Condylura cristata. The sequence goes on along the minus strand of NW_004567105.1, from coordinate 70,794,295 downwards.
TATAATTAGGATCTATACTTAATCTATAGGATAAAATAAAACCAATATATAAATCAACATAAAGTTTTAGAGATTTCTAAAATGTTCTAATTAGTCTCCATTTCTATTGACTGGTTTCATGCTTGGTTCCAATATTAATGTAATAGTTAAAAGATCTTTATATTTATAAGGTGAAAAAAAATCTTAAGGGAAGAGAAGCTTGCCCATTAAAATACTTTAGAAAAAGTTTTGCTATCACTATAGTTTACTTCTTGTGTTTATTTTATATAGTATAAAAAAATTCTGATTTTTTTCCATCTTATGATAGAAATAAAGGATTTTCTCTATCAGAACTCAAACATTTGAATTTGGGTTAGAAAAAGTACACTTTTCAAGCATTTGGTCAAGATGCTCTAGATTTGTACAAGCAGAAACAAGGACTATCAATTTTCTAGCACTCTTTGAATTCCCACACAGCATCTGCTTCAACATTGTTCTTTATTTGCAATTAACCCACCCTGGCTATCCCTAGATTCAAAGATTGCTGACTGCTTTACTTAAATTATCTCTTATTCTCTCCCTCAGAACCCAGACTACTACTTAGCTTCCATAAACCTATGACAAATTTAGAACTCATTCTCACTTATAAGCTTGCAAGTAAGTCCAGGGGTGTGCTGCAGTCATTACCTGCCTAGTAAGTTCACTTAAGCATTCAGAAATTTTGTGAGCTGACTGGTAGATTGGAATCAGCCATGGAGGGAACATTTACACCTCAGAAATTACCAAACACTACAGTCAGGGCTTACTGTCCTTTTCTCAAATCTTATCTTATCACCCTGCGTTACAACCCTAACTCTGGTGTTCATTTTCATTTTTACTTCCCCCCTTCCAAAGATTTCTAAGTTTTCAATATACCAAAATCTAAGTTTTCAATATACAGCTTTTAGAACAATGAAGTCAACTCTCCCATTTTATCTGCTTTCTAGGAAAATGAAAATTAGAGATTTAAGGACTTGCCCCAAGTTTCCAAAACTAATCAAAGGTTGGGCTAGGACTTAAAAGAAGTCACTTAGTTTTCAGTTCTGTTTTACCCATTATATTACTAGCTAACTCATCTACATTACGATCAAAATCAAATCCTCCCACTGACTTCCCCCCACTTGATTTCCTCCACAGCTAGTACTCTAACAATCATTCTCCCCAGAAGGAGTCAATTTCTTCCCTTTTAAAATGCATCTTTCTAGTCTATATTCTTGCTCTCTTAAGTTTCATTTTTTATCTTTACTCTTGACCTATATCCTTTGTTTACAGATGCAGAACATACTGTCTCAAGAATTTCTTCTTTACTTTCCATCTTACTGTTCTCTCCAATTACCAGCTAATGGTAAAATTAATAAATTTTGTTGACCAGCTTAAGATATGTGGTCATTGTGTAGCTTGAATCTGTTTTCCTCTTATTTCCCTTCTTTCTTTCATTTTCATTGCCATGCATTTTCCTTCTATATCCTACATGTGGGGTTAGATTCTAGAACCAGTTTTAAACATGATTTTCTTTTCAGTGGAAGTATGCTCTCCTTGACAAGGCTGTGTTAGCCTGCTAAGCCGCACAACCTCTAGAATGGCTCTCTCTCTTGACCTGTTATTGACTTACAGACATCATTTGAAAGCACCCAGCATCTCTTACTTCAAGTATAGATACTTCAGTATAAAGATTTTCTCTTAGGTGAAACACCCTATTACTGTAGCCAACCCTTTTTTCTTAATGCAAGGGTATATATATATATAAGGCCTTTCCTTCATCTCAGTTAATGTTCTTTCTTTCTTTCTTTTTTTTTTAAGACTTATTTATTTGTGCATACAGAACTGGGGGACAGGCCAGAGGTGCAGGGATGGTGAGAGGATTCACCAGAGACAGAGTAGGGAGCAGAATAGGCAGATCATCAAAGTGCACTGCTGAGGGGAGCAGCGGGTGGGTCAGGAGAGGTCTGCTGCGCCATGTGGTTACCTCCGGAGCAAGCAGGGATCAAACTCATGTGGAAGTGGCTTTAGCTCCTTAGTGCTGTGCTTTAACCTGTTGTTCCACCAGGGAGGGCCCCTAATGTTCTTTCTAATAAATTTTCATCTCCCACTTCTCTGGCATCATTCTAGTCATTTATGGGAGGTCATTTCTTCTGATATCATATCCAAAGTTTATGTTCCTGTCAATATTAGAAATATTTCAAGATTTCTTTGTGTCCCCTAAGAATAGCTTTTTATTAAATAAGATGTGAGTATAACTTAATTTTAAATATAGACTTGTAATGTAAACTGTACTATTAATTTTTAAAATAAAAATTAAAATAAAATAATAAAATACATCTTATCAATGGTACCTTTTAAATGATAACACATGTGCATGCATATATATGTATATATGTATACATACATACACATATACATATATATCTAAACTTTCACATAAAATTTCTTACTTGACTGCTTACACACAGAGTTTCCTGGCAAATTTACTGATATGCTTTTGTTTCTTCATCTAAGATTAAGAAGAAAGTGGAAAGTGAACATTGATAATTAAGATAATAGTGCTAAAAGTTTGCTTTCAAAAGAGAAAGTTGAAAATGACAGCTCAGTCTACTGTTATGTTTGCTTTTACAGAGCAACATTAATACTAGAAAGTACATAACAAAAAACTGAAACTAAATTTAAAAAAATTGTGAAACATGAGAGTATTTTTTAAATAACTCAATGAAACTACCCTTCAATAGAATTAATTTATAATCCCACACATCTTATAACTGCCAATATTTGGAAAAGGATTATAACTTTCAGCTATTACAATTGAGGCAGACTTTTTTAACCTCACTTCTACCTTAGGTGTGCCAGTCATCAAAAATAGAACAGAAGAACATAATCAAATTAGATTAATTAGTAGATTAAAAGCACATCTCCAAACAGAATGACAGTCTGCATAACTGCAAATAGCATTTCGTGGATTGCAAAGGGTCCATCACTGCATGAACTCTTCAGGAGAGAAAAATAGAGAAAAAGGGTTAATTTCACAGTCATGCAGCAAAGTTAGGTTTCCAACAAATATTGAACCAACTTACTCTCTATTGAGAGTTCCAACACAGGGGACAGCATGCAAAAAGAAAAAAAGAAAAAAAAGAAAAACACACAAATTAGTCGCCATCAATGCAAAGTTCCTGTATGGAAGAAAAACACTTAAAATAAAAATGACGAATGTTTTTCAAAGTTTTATGATTAAACTCAAATAGTTTTAAAAACAAAGGGTTAAATGAATAGTACGGGAGAAGAACATGAGAGTTTCCCTTACTTCCCTGACAAGGAAATTTAAAAACAAACAAAAACAACAAACACACACACACACACACACACACACACAAATCCCCTTTCTCTTCTAGAATCTACTATTCTTCAACTTACAGAATCTAATCTATCTAATCTTCTAGAATCTACTATTCTTCAACTTACAGAACAAATCTAAGACTCACCTGCCCCCATCTGCTGAACCATGTCAATAACTGCTCCAAAGCACAGTATTGAGGAAATTATCTCTTCTCCTCTGAGCAGAACTACATTCACAAGTTAGTCTGGAACAACTACTATTGCTTGAAGGTAAAATGTAACTGTTTATAGCACAACTTTTTATTTTCCCTAGGTAAGATATGTGTTATGACCTCCTGATCCTATGACTGCAGACAGCTTAGATGCCTAGAACACTCCAGGAGACTAGACTTGATCTATTAAATAAGGCACTCAGCTGTGTCCCATTCTGGTAGCTATCTACTGAATTCCTATATTCAAGACCCAAAGCAAAACATCAAGAGTAAAACTACATAGACCATAAAATGCCAATTCAAAGCATACACCTCAGTGAAGGTGGCTCTTTTCAAATAGTTCCTTCAGAGTCAAATGCCAGGACAACATGGGATAGCTTCTGGTATCTGACACCCCTTCCATCTGAGGGGAAGAGTATAGAAGAGTCAAAATAAAAAACTACCCTCAGAGCCCTTCCTGGCCCTTCCTGTGAAGCTAGCTGCAGAACTTCAATGATCCCCAGCCAGAAGGGTGACCCCCATGGCACAGCAGACCTCTCCTGTTTCACCCACTGCTCCCCTCAGCAGTGTATTTCAGTAGATCCCCGTTCTGCTCCCCACTGTTTCTAGTGAATCCTCTCACTGCCCCACACCATTGGCCTGTACCCCAGTTCTGTATACATAAGTAAGTCTTTTAAGAAATAAATTTAAAAAATTCTGTAGATCCTTTAAAAAAAACCTGCCTTCAACTCTTTAATTTTTCAAATTTAGCAAGGTACATACTACGATTAAGAGTTGGAGGTAGATTTTGAATCCAAGCAATCTAGTTACAATGAACATATTTGTTAACACTGCATTGAACTGTTTCTCTTCTAAAACTATTAACAGGTTTTGAATTACAATTTGCAGCTTTATGGCCTAAATGTTACATAAACATATCATGGTTGGATTATTTTCATATTGGTATCTCAAGTAGAAAAGCTAATTTGTCAAATTATAGCATCAAATAATTTCAGTTTACAAACTATATGTACTAATCATGTTTACTTGAAAGAGTTTAAGAGGATAACAACTGGGGTCCTGGAAAGTGATATTAGTTAATGGGAGCTGGCTCTGCTGCTTAAAAACTTTTTCTCTATGTAAGTTAATTTTTTTTATTATTTTAAAGATTTATTTTATTTATTGATGCATATAAGAGCTGGGGTGCAGGCCAGAGAGACAAGGATTCACGAGAGACAGAGTAGGGAGCAGAATGGGCAGACTGACTGAAATACACTGCTGAGGGGAGCAGTGGGTGAGACAGAAGAGGTCTGCTGTGGCATGTGGGTCACCTCCCTGGCAAGTTGAACTGTGCTGCTGTGGCTGCCAACAGGTTCATAGTGCTGAGGCTTAACCTCTTGTGCCACAAGGGGAGATCTTAATTATCTTTTTTTTTTGGGGGGGGGAATAGCAGGTGGTCTTAATTATTCTGGGGAGAAGTATAAACAACTTTTAGTTATCACAGAATCCAGATATTATCAGATCCTCATAACACAGACCAAAATGTTGACTTCAACCTAAAAGGACAAGAGGAAATCTACCCAACCAAGCTCATGGTATGACTTAACTCCTTCATACATTTTTCCCCTGTGAGCTTAGGAAAATTGAATTTACAGGGAAGTGACTTCAATTCAGAGTGGAGAAAGTCAAGCTTGAGGAAGACATACTATCCTAGCAAAGACTAGAATGAGGAAGAAAGATAAATGTTCCTGAAAGCGTTTTCAAGGCTATAAGGCTAAGTGCATGGCACTTTTGGGGAAATAAACATAGTTGAAGCTGGGTTGAAAAGAGAGAGACTACTGGACACTGTCTCTATGAATCAGAAGAGACAGAGAAGAGCAATGGATTACCAGGCAGCACAGAATACTTAAGACAAAAGTGACAGATAAGAAATGGAGAATGATGAAATACACATAGCTGATTTCATGCAGCAGGGACCATCACATTGCTTCCCTGAGCAGTCCTAACCTTCAATCAGTGGCATGAGCTCCACAAGCAGAGGTTCTTGAACACGTTTCTATTTTAGTGTAAATGAGCAGGAGTTGATTATATAGAACCAAGGGTTGGCAAACTATGGTCTGCAAACTAAGAATGATTTTATATTTTTAAATGGTGTTTTAAGAAATCAAAAGAAAAATGCTATTTAGTGAGACATGAAAATTAAAACTTCACTGTTCATAAAGTTTAAATGCCCCTCCAAGCAACATTAATTTGACTACATATTTTCTATGGCTACCTTCATGTAGAAATGGCCAAGATCATTATGCTTGTCTTTTACAGAGGAAAAAAAAAGCCAACTCTTGATAAGGAACAAATTATATTTAGAAAAATGACAAAAATATCAAAACCAGTTGCTAATTTCTGAAGATGTTTGTACTTTATAAAGATACTATAAAATGATAGACCTAAGATTTAAAAATTCAAAGCAAACCCTGACATTTTCAGCTCAACAAATTATGGTGGTGATGTGTCCAGTTTAATCTCAACAAATCACATTATTGGCAGAGTACCAGATGGACAGTCATCAAACAAACAAAAGCATAACAAATATGAATTAAAAATCTTCCAAACCACAGAAAACCAGATGAGACTGTAGTAATTGTGACCCAAATATAAAACCCTACAAAGAAAACGCTAAAAGTAACCTTCCTGACATTTCAAGGGAGGACTATAACTGGTTCCCCATATCTATTAAGGGAGGCAAAACATTTCTGCTCAGTTCATTGCTTTACCAAGATCAAACTCAACTTTTCTATTTATCTCTAAAAACACTAAAAAAGTATTTCTCTTTACTACTTAGTAAATCCTAGCATCCGAATAAATTACATTATTTATTGCCTTAACAGAAAATTAACAAAGGGGGGGTCATAAAGAAATAACCCAGCCTTAGCCTTTTATATTTCTGTAGGGAAGAGTTATATCACTTACTGAGGATGTTTTAAAATTGTTTTTAAAAGTTGGATAGATTATTAGTTAAAATATTACCCAGATCATAACTGCTTCATCTGTTGACTTAGATTGCCAACAAGAAGTATACCAAAATTTAATATGTTCAGAATTTATCTGAAAAAATGTACTAAAGCAAGTTACTACAATGTTGTGGAAACATTATCAGTATAAAATGTCTACATGTCAGTCTGAAGCTTATCAATGTTAAATATTATTACTTGGTACTGCTTACCAAGTACATTTTAATCTTTGTGTTTAATGGGATCTTGCTTTCCTGAATAACATACATTTACCTTCTGATAGAACATGACTTTTGAAAATTATTGTTTTAAAGTATAAGCAATTTACAACCTTTAGCTGGATTTCAGTTTATATATAAAGTAGGGTTTTAATTCTTTTAAGTAGTATTGCTAGTAGTGAAAATACCAAGATGAAAAAAGGGAGTAAACAATGAGTACAACAAAGTGAAAACAATAATTAAAAGAAAAAAGTGAAATTCATTGCTATTTTCTTATAATTTACTTCCACATCTCTCTCTCACTTAAATCAGAAATTCTCGTGTAGACATTTGGTGTCCCAAAGAAAGAAACTTAGTTTTACCACTGAGAAACACATTGCTAGAAACAGAATAAATATATTTTATAAAAGTATACTATCCATAAAGGTAAACCAAAATTTGAAAGTTCACATGCTGATTATGTATGAGTAAAATATATTTTAATCAACGTTAAAAGTTGAGCAACATTCAAGAAATTTTAGGGACTCTGTCAATGCACAAAATACTTCTTTTATATTATTATCTAACTATGGCCACAGACGTATTTCTTTCTACAAAATTATTAAACAACATATTTACATTAATTTACATTAATGTAGTAATCAGAAGATAAAGTTAGAAACTGTTTTAACTTACCCCAATTACTTCCTGTGTAAATAATAAAGTATGCATAGCAATTAAAACAAACTCATCCTGACTAACTATATAAGCGTTGTACTTATTATTATTTCCTTCAGTTTTAAAGTCTTTGATTTCTTTTTCTGAAGAAGATTCAATGGTTGACGAAGATCAGTTAAATGACAACAAACATTTAATTTCAATTATGTCAGAAAAGATCGTTATATTTTAGAATAGTAATAAAGCAAAAATGGTTTACAGTTTTAAGCTATTATTTAACATGGTTTTGGAGCAATAATCTTAAATACTAAAACATACCTTGCCATGTGGATCAGCAAACATTCTTGTGAAAATTTCGCATAATCTTTTTAGTTCAACTCGACTGTCAAAATAATAAAGGGCTAATTAATATCTTGCTGTAAAAAGTAATTTAAAAGCAACCTGACAGTTAACTGGACTTGTCAGAATTAAACACAAAATTATTAAATATAACAATAATAATTCTTTTGCAACCCACATTGTTTCAAGGTTGAAAAGTTATATTAAATGAAATTATAGTCATGTTAATGTAATATGAAAGGGGAAAATGTATACATGACTTTTCCCTGAACATGAACCTAATCCTTTAAAAGGTAAGATGTTGGGGCCTCCCTGGTGATGCAGGAGGTTAAGTCTCAGCACTGAAAAGCTACTGGTAGCCACTGCAGCACCAGTTCGACCCCCGGCCAGGGATCTAATAACCCATATAGTGCAGGGATCTAATAACCCTGTTTTGCCTGCTGCTCCCCTCAGCACCCTCAGCACTTATTTCAGTAAATCCGCCTGTTCTGTTGCCTACTCTGTCTCCAGTGACTGCTCTTATCCACCTGCACCCCAGCTCTTGTATGCATAAATAAAATAAGTCTTAAAAAAAAAAGCGAAGATACTTTTTTTTTTAAAGATAAGTTCTTAAGTTGCTCCACCTGTGGCCAAACCTTTTTAAACTATTCCTACCCACATGCCACTTAGAATGAAATTTTTAACTTACTATTCCCGTAGTTTGGATGGGCATGTGAACAGTATTATGATGACTATTGCAGTTGTTCATTAGGTGTGATATGTACACATTAAAATATATCAGGTAGTATATAGATAAACATTTATTTTAAATTAAATAGTTCTTATACTTCCTAAAATAAAAGCAGCTTATAAATGAAATACTGATTTCAGGTACGAATGAAATCAGAGGTAGTTCTATATTTTAGTCCTATATAGTCAAAATTATGAATCGTCTAAAAATAGGTTTCCTACTTTTCCTATAGAGGTTTAAAACATTATACAGATAAAGACAATAAAGTAATTAGGAAGGCAAAAGTCATTAGGAAATTAAACCAAACCAAAACAAAACAAAAAACCAATCTAAACTTCCATTCTTAGAGACATTCACTACAATTCCATTTCATGTACACAAACACATTATACAAAAACTAAGAATGTATTTTCATTTTTACATGTGCATAAACATCTTTCCTCCAGTAAGCATGAATTGTTAATAAACCACTCAGCTTTAATATTATATGCATATTTAATTATTTACTAATCAAAAAAAAAAAGATTAATTTTTCACTTAACTTCTATTTGGAATTTCCTTTAAAACTGTTTCTTTAGGCCCTCCCTGGTGGCGCAGTGGGTTAAAGCACAGCACTGAGAAGCTAAAGCCACTTCTGCATGAGTTCAATTCCCGCCTGCCCCGGAGGTGACCACATGGCGTGGCAGACCTCTCCTGACCCGCCCGCTGCTCCCCTCAGCAGTGTACTTCGTAGATCTGCCTGTTCTGCTCCCCACTCTGTCTCTGGTGAAGCCTCTCACCGCCCCTGAGCCTCTGGCCTGTACCCCAGTTCTGTATGAATAAATCTTTAAAAAAAAAAATGTTTCTTTAGCACTCTCCTGCACTGCTGGTGGGAATGCAAACTAGTACAACCACTATGGAAAACTGTTTAGAGGTTTCTCAAACTGCTAAAATGGAGCTTCCCTATGACCCAGCAATCCCATTCCTAGGTATCTACCCAAAAGACACAAAAACACTGATTCAAAGACACCTATATCCCTGTGCTTATTGTTGCTTTATTTACAATGGGAAAGACAAGGAATCAAAAATGCCCTAAAGTAGATGACTGGATTAAAAAGATGTGGTACATAAACACAATGGAATATTACTAAGTGATCAAAAAAGTTACTCATGCTTTTGCAGCAACATGGATGGAGCTGGAAGGGATCATGCTTAGTGAACTAAGCCAGAAAGAAAAAGAAAAATACCCAATGTTTTCACTCATAGCAGGAGCATAAAGGACCAGGGTGGGTAAAATAATAACGAACAACTATATACCAGAGACATTTCATGGCAGTGGAATGGGGAATGGGATCAAAAATGAGGAGGTGGAGTGGGGGAAGTGCATGGGACTATGGTGACGGTGCATGGATGAATTGGTGATGGGAAGTCCACAGGGAGTATAACTGAAATGGAAAAAGGACAAAATGATGTAAAAATAAATTATAATAATAATTTAAAAAGTTAAAAAAAAAGTGTTTCTTTAAATAGAGCAAGTGAATTAAGCTTTCTTTAATAGTGTAGAGCTCTTTTTTTCTTTTTTTCACACCTATCATAACATGACTTCATAGGGAGTGGGTTCCAGCAGCTCAGGTTCCTTTCCATTCGTTCTCACAGTGCTTCTCTAGGTGGAGCAGGCTGGTGCATTGGTTGAAACTGTACTTTTCTCTTTGGGTTCCTTTTTTTTTCCTAGTCATTTTCTTTCACACGTTTCAGGAAGCTATCTTAGCTCTTAGAGTGCTTAATGTGCTCAATATGAACATTAATTCTCTCTGCAAGAATCCTGCCCTTTACCTGTTTGTTTACAACAAATGTCAACTGCATTTTGGGTAACATTACATACTCTTCCAGTTTTGCCATGGTAACATTTGTGGGGCATTCCTTTTTGAACAGTGCCCATCCCCTTGATGTCTACAATATCACCTTTTTTGTAGATTTGCATGTATGTAGCCAAAGGAACAACTCCATGTTTTCTAAAAGGCCTAGAGAACATATAGTGGGTCCCTCTTCTCTTTCCTTTTGTATTGGTCATGCTTGGAGACATACTGGAGATGGCAGTTCGGGCCAAAAGGTGAATTAAACTTTTAACTAATGTAAACGTATATGGTCCTAAAGAACTGAGGCTTGGGAAAACTTCTGGATGCTACTTGCTGAATTCAGGCTAAGTCTGTTCCCTACCAGTATCTCTAAAGTGCTATGGAAACAAAGTCAAGTTGAAAAGTGCTAACCTGACAGGACACATCAAGACAACACAACTCACCTTAGTGTTCTCTGATTTTTTAGTAAGTTCTGCAGACCAAGGAGACCTTCCTTCCTTTCTGACCAATTGGAACTAGCACATCTGTTGAGGACTTCTGCCACATCTTCTGTCTGCCTCATATATGTAGGGATACTACCATTTCGAGAACTATAGGAGCGCTCTGAACAAGCACTAGATGCATCGCTGTTGGCATCATCATCTGAATGCATTCCATAAGATTCGTATCTCCTTCGAGCAGGTTTTTTCTGTTATACATAAAGAGTCTAGTTAGCATTAGCTAAAAGAATATACCAGTCCTTCACAATTTCTACTGGCCTCAAGTATACTGCTTTTGTTTTAAAATCAGTATCAAGCATGCTGCTAATCATTATAATGAAATGTCAATATTTAGTTTTTCTTCAGAAAATTGTTTAGAAGTTAGTAGAGGATGAACTATTCTTTAACTATGGGAAATAGTAGAAGCAGAGTAAGGCTACATGGAAGTTCAAATACATAAATGGGAAGTGCTAAAAAAATGTGGGTATTTCCACATTTCTTTCCTTTTCAAAGAAAACCAGTACTACTAGAGTACAAGTGAACTGGGCTGTACTGGATATTTAATTTGATAAGAGGAAAATATTACCTTTTTTTAAATAATGAGAATAGCAGAAAATGGATCATGTATCAGAAAAACACGTATTTCAGGCCCTCCCTGGTGGCGCAACAGGTTAAAGCACAGCACTATGAAACTATAGCAGCCACTGCAGCACAAGTTTGATCCCTGGCCAGGGAGGTGACCCACATGGCGCAGAAGACCTCTCCTGACCCGCCTGCTGCTCCCCTCAGCAGCATATTTCAGTCAATCTGCCTGCTCTGCTCTCCACTCTGTCTCTGGTGAATCCTCTCATTCACCGCACCTGTGGCCTGTACCCTAGTTCTGTATGTATGTATAAATAAATAAGTAAAAGAGTAATGTTTACCCTTACAAAAAGTTCCATTTGCTCTTATCTACCTTCTCTTTCCTCTATTCTCCTGTTTTCTTCTACTATCACCTTTCTTTAATCCCTTCTATCTAATCATTATGTCCCTAGAGAAGTGAAATACAAAGAATGACAAGAACCTGTTTTGCATGCCATGGTTTTTAGGACCCAAGTTTCTTGAAGTCCTCCATGTTTTTTCAAATGTATGTACCATCTATTTCAATAAATGTGAGTAAGCATTTTCAGATTTGTTCCATTTCTTTACATGTCAACTGTATCATTTAATATATGTAAATATCAATTAAACCTTCCACATTAAAAGTGAAATGAGAGTAAATATAGCTTATCTCAGATTTCCCTGGAATAATTTGAACAAACCTTTAATAATATTTGGATTTAGATTGGTGAGCAAAGAAAACTGTAGAAACAAAAAACACTGATAAAAATTACTATGTGTAAAACAAATAACAAAAACAGTAATTATAGACAGTTACAGATTTTCTAAAGTCTAAAATCTAAAATAAATATAACTTGAACTTAATTCCAAAATTCTATAAATGTTTCCATTACTAAATGCCTCATATTGACTTAGAGACATCAACTTAATTTAAATTGGGGATGTGATTATTTCTTATTTTGGCCTTCAAGATCAGCTTTGTTACAGATGTCAGTGTGAATGACATTTCATTTGCAAGAATTAACTGGGTTTAAAAGTGAGAACTCCTATTAGGACCACTATCTAATCAGTACTTCCTTATTGATAATTATATATGCAGTAAAAAAGGATTATAACTAAGAATCTTATTACTTCCACTCTAACTTTTTATAGAAGACTATCATCTGTTAAACTGATGAAAGCAAAGAAAAAAGTTACGGTATCACAAGATTGTCAGAAAATAGCAATGTCTATACCTTAGTCCGTATGTCTCCTAAGAGCTGAGAGCAGTAAATTTTTAAAGAGAAAAATTGAAAATAATGAAGAACATTTTGCCAAACAGCACAGTGAAGTAGGCATAATGCCCATAGTCAAAAACATTAAACTTTTAATATATAGATAAATAAGCACTGCTTATTAGCAGATTTTAACTTTAATCCTACCAACATCCCTTAGTCTGAAGAGAAATATCTGGGCTACAAAAATATTCCCACAACTAGTTTTCTCAGAAGTTCAAGTCTTCTATTTGGATCCAAAGTTGTTGTTTCAAAGTTTCCCCCAGATCAAAATTAGGCTTAATATATGGAAATTTTTTCTCTAAAATTGATAGCTATCATGGTAATAGATAAGCTATGCAAATAATGGAAGTAGACAAAACCAAATTATTGGGATTCAAAATTAAACCTTGATTGTTAAATATCCCTTATATAATTGAAACACATCTTAGTATACAGTAGTTCAAGAATAACCTATTCAGTTCATAAAATTTATGTGAACAGAATGTAACTAGTAAATAATCCATTTTAAAAGGAACTAGAAACCATGACTTGAGAAATATATCAATGAGGAATAATAAATTCAAAACATCTAAGTGATTTAATTTCATCAGAATAAAATGTAATCAATATATCCCATCCATAAGAGGGCAAGTTCCTTCATTTACAACAAAATAATCAAATGCCTGAGTGAAAGGGGAAAATTCTGCACATACAGACTATCAGAGCAGAACTACATATCTGATTACATTTAATGTAGTATAGCTATGACCAATGAATGTTTGTAAAAACTTGCTTTCCAAATTTATATCACAAAAACTATACTATATCACCATAGGTTAAAATGTGATATATAATTTTAGAAGGCATAATGTAGTTTATTTCAAAACAAAGATGGTCTTTTATGAATTCTGTGTAAGAAACTGAGTAAATGATTCTCTGACAAAGAACTAATACCATAATTTGAAAGAGGATATGTCATACTGAATTGATTTGGAAAACTGCAAAGGTCATCTTCAATTCATTCAATTCTTCAATGATACTTAATAATTTAAGTGAGAAAAACAACAATGATATATGCGCCACACTTTCTGACAAACCATAATGGATATATGGACTGTATTTTGAAACTTCACTGTTAATATGTTAGGCATAAACGGCCAGGGAAATATCTTAATTATATTTTTTGTCTATAAGTCTTATATCCTCCTCAGTTCAGAAAAAACAAAAAACTAAACAAAACCTATCCCAAACTAAAACAATATGTAGATACTGAAACTTAATAACTAGTTTTGAAATGACAACTGTAGAGAACACACATATATAAAAATCTATCTACTCTGACTTTACTATAGTGGTATAAGACATGTTACCATATTAAAATTATAAATATTTATATTCCTGATATCCCATCTATTATTATTGGGCCCTGGCTTAAAGTTATGACAAATAAACTTCAAGAATTAATTACACTGCTCTTCATTTTCACACTGCTAACTTCTGACTTTCCTAGATTTAATAAATAAGAATTGACCCATCTTCTTTCCTACACTGGTGAATTGTTTATGCATACATTCGTTTCAGAACTGGAGCATCTACAAAAATAAGGAAATTGAGAAGAGTACCAGGGCATCTGCTACTGCTTCCTCCACGTCAGAACCTGTGTTCAGGACTCTCATGGCACTGACAGAAGATGACAGTCGGCTTGATTGGCTGATCCCATACCCTGGACCTAATTCATCATCAGAAGAAAAAAAAGCTTTGAGAAAGCGATAAAAGCAACAGTGTCAGACTGAAAATTCTAAGACCCTTTGGGGGAGAAAAAAAAAACCAATGGGGCAAAGCATTTTAAAAGCAATACTGTATATTCTGGGTGCATTTAGTTTTTGGTCAAGTAAAAGGGCAAAGGCAATTAAAATTATGACAATGTGTGGAAAATAAATTTAAAGAATAGGAAGTATGACACATTTACCAGAAAATAGAAGAAAGCACTGCTAGCCAGCAAGGGCTTGCAAGTCTACAGTCCTAGAGTTAATCCAGATTTATTAGTCAGGCAAATCTCACCCATACAGGTGGGCCACAAAGTAGCCCAGAGCAAAGATCAAACTGCAAACCAGTAATGACTAGGGAGCACAGTGAAGCCACAGCAAGAATTTACAAGGGAAAAACTCCATTATTTTTCCTCCTTTAAGACAGGTTTGATTTCATTTTACAAGTCAATTATTCAATATTCATTAAGCACCTATTATGTGCCCAACATTCTGAGGTGTAAAAAGACAAACCAGAAACAAATTCTCCCCCCCTCAGCTACTTTCTATATCATTATTTACAATTAAAACACTTCATCCACCATTTTGGTTTTTTTTTTTTTTAAACATATGCACAAAGATGAACTACATAACTAAGAACATAAAACAATTCTGTATTTTAAAATGACATAACTTAGGTTAGACAAAAGAAAAATGTTCATCTTCCAGTAAGAAAAATGTTTAAATAAGGTGCTAAAGGGGAGAAGTTACTTGGGGGGGGGGGTGGTAGTTAAGAAAAGAATCACAAATGATTTATTCTCCAAATTAAATTTTAATGAAAACAAATCAATTTTCAAACATGAATATTATTTTATGGAAACTGAAAAGGACAAAAATTGAGATGAATGTACAGATGATAGTGAAAATGTACTCATCCTTCACCTGCGGCCCCATATACATCGGGGGCGTAGAGGGCACCAGTAGATCTGGAATGGTGTCTGGAAGCTGGAATAACAGGACCATACATACCTCATCTATTACTACAGAAACAAGGAATATGGCAGCACTACAGTCAGGCAAGGAGAGTGAATTAACACTGACGTTACTATTAATAGTTAAAGATCAAAATACTGCCAAATAGGGCAGTTAAACATTAGTATTACATCATCATCCTTGACGTACAATGAATCTTACACCTGAGGGGACAGACACAAGTTCCACAGGAGACAAAAAAGGGCAAGTATTCAAATGGAAGGAAATGTCAAAAGTACAGGCATGGAACAACAACAGAAAAATGAACATTGTAGTTAAAAAAAAAACCACTATGGTAACTAGTAGTCAATATTCTTATTTCTAATCCTGAACCCAGTAAGGTGGTTATTTCTATTCACTTTTATAGATGGGTAAATGAAAGCATAGAGAAAAGTTAATTTTATCAACACCAAGTAATACACCTCAGTATCTGTACTCTTTCTAGGTCTTTGCTATTAAAGTCATACACGTACCATCTTTACATTGTTCAAAATATAACATTTCATTAATGTTAACATATACATTCTCCATACATTCATGAAATATAAGTTCTGAGCATCCAATAGATGTTTTAAATAGCAAAACACATTTGAGCATCAAAAAAAAGCATACTGATAATTTAAACAAAACCCCCAAAGAAGATAAATATGCTAAATCTAAATTTTATGCTTAAAAATTTTAGATGTTCATAACACATGAAGTCAATCTTTTTATTACCAATGGAAATACATATGCTAGGGAAATTAATTTAATATTTAATACAATAAATTACCCTTATTAAAAAGCTCCTCTTTTTCAGATTCTTTATAAATGATACATTCATTCCTTTGTCATGGACATTAATGACCAAGGAAATGATCAAAAAGATCGAAAGGATTAAACAGAGAATACTGTACAATATATCTAATGAGACCGTCATTAGTAAAAGACCCTAATACAAAGTCTTAATTTTACTGAGCAGAAGTAGTGGCTAAAATGGTGAAAAGGAATTAAACCAATGGAGAAATGCCTACTGGATGGAACTTCATGGAATCAACAATTACCTGTGGCTGAAGTTAACAGAAAGAGACCCACTCATATGCTTATAACAGAGTAAGTCTTGTTTTGAATTTTGATTCAGGAATAAATGAAAGCTTGGAGTGCATGTTGCAGAGAAGTTCAGTTTTGCTTAGCTCTAATTTATTTCTGGATTCAGGGCCCTCACACTAACCCTGCACTACAACTGAATGGATGGCAAGTAATGGAATTCATCTACTGACTAGCAATATTCAAGTCAGAGGACCATAAGGATTCCACAAAATTGAGTAAGCAACAACAGAATACAGGCACACAGAGCAGAAAATATGAATGGGGAAGACAACTTGATCTTCCAGAGTGCCACTCTATCCCTGTGTAACAAGCAAAAGTAATCTACTATATAGAATTCATATGTAAATTAAATGTTTATAAAAATAAATTCTTCTAAAACTAAGCAATTAAAGGTCAAATTATCTTTAGCACAATTAGAAGTTTCATTAGAATCAGGGAAATTGCTTCATTTAATAATAAAATTTAGTGATATAAATTTTCAAATGACAGTTTTGAGATGAATCCAGAAAATAAATGGTAGGATAACATATCTCTAAAAATAGGAGTATTAACAAAGCTTGCTTTTTATGTAGTTAGTAGCTGGTTATAAACTTTCTCTGATCTCTGACTGTTATACAGCTTCCAAAAGGTACAAAAACAACTTTTTCTGTTTTCTCCTTGATATCTTCTATTTTCTAATAATTTTTATTAGCATTATACATAGGCAGGTGTTATATCACTAAAAAAACCTACAATCATCGCCATCAAAGTTAAAACTATTGCTATGCAAGCACTTAGAGCTTCAGCAGGAAGCGCAGGAACAGCAGCAGCTGCAGTGGTGGTGGCTGCAAAGATCGCCAAGATGACCAAGAGAGCACCCTGCGTGCCAGGCCCTACACTGAAATTTTTTTCGATATTCTCTTATTTATAATATCTTCAAACCAATTCTAAGAAGTACATGCTATTATTATCCAAGTTGTATAAGTGAGTAAACACTGGTACAGGGAAGTTACAGATCTGAAGAGTGGATCTAGAACTCAGATGTTCTTGAATTAACACTTCTACTTCACTTCCTTCAACTCTTCAATGCAACACGCTGTTTTATATAAACACATATACAGGAGAAGATACCAAGTCCATACACAGGTATAATTATTTGTATGTATATGTAGATGCATACACACACACAGTGTGAACTAAAAATATCTGTGGTAAATATAGAAAATTAAGATCATTAGCACTTACCTGGGTCTGGAATGCAAACAAGGATGAAGATACCCCTTCCTGCATCCCTAACTCAATGAAGTTTTCTAGGTGAGTGCCAGACACTCCAGTGATATATTTGAGCCATCTGGCCCAGAGAACAAGAAACAGTCACTAAAAATTCTGTATAATATGCTATCTAAAGAAACAAAAATTTCAATAGACAATGGTCTACTTAAATGTCACAAAGAGCACATTTCTAAGCAGTTACAATAATGGCTATAGGTATATGAATATAAACATACTAGTACTAGTTAAAATGCTGAAGGACCATTTAGAAATTCTAAATCTTTTCAATGAATAAAAAATTCTGTCTCTCTTAAAATAAAAAAGGGGCAACTGAACCAGGGAATTTTAGGGAAAAAATATTAAAAGGTTTAAAAAATTATCATGTCTTTATAACTAAGATAAATATAGTATTATAGTCATGTTATAATACAAACTCATAATTAGGAACAGATAGATTTTACAATAGTGACATGACATGAACTAATATTTGGGAAATGACTGTTAAGCTGTAAAATACTGTATCAATGTTAATCCCTCCCATTTTAGTAAGTTCAGAAGTTAATTTGTAGCACTTGTTCTAGTAATATAAATTAAATACATCTAAGCTAAAATGCCAATATGCTTTTAAAAAAGAATTTTACAGTCCCTATTTCACTTGAGAACTGAGTATTTAAGTATTACTTTTAATATACATTTACTTTTTAGGAAAATCTTGAATTGAGTATTCTGTCATTTTTGTCATTGCTTATACAATGACACAGTTGCTCATTTAAGGCAAATAAATAACAAGGAAATTTCCCAAATATATTCTTTCTTCAAAAAGCCAGAAGAGAAACAGAGGCAAGGCCAGACCATGAAGAAAGTGAAACTGTAGATATTAGATAGTGACAACCGGAGGTGAAAGCAATGTACCCCACACCTGTCCAGATGCTTACCAAGGGGCTGAAAAGATCGGACAGGACTGGTGTCCCTGCTGCTCTCCCGACTGGCTTCCCTGCTACATCCTTGACTCACACTTGGTCGAGGAATACGACTGCTTCGGGCTAGAATGAAGCACCCAGCAGCATGGAAAGGAAGAAAAGAAAAGATTGCATTTGCATTTTTTAATATCTTGGCTTAATTCTTATTTCTTAAAAACTGATTCGTAATTTTAAGTTTTTCTAAGATTGAGAAGTAACTTGAATGGAGTATTCTGAGGAACACAGTCAAATTTCTGAATACAGTCTTCTAGTTTCTGACATTAGAATGCCAAAATAGATTTTACTAACATTAAAAGACTGAAAATATAAACGAATTATCTCCTCAAGGTAAGATAGCTAATTCAATGTAAAAACCAATATTTCAATTGAATTTTGTTTTCCTCAAAACTGTAAGTCTTCAGTCTGTCAAAGGCTGAAATACAAAGGAAGTAAGAGTTCACAAGTCTCACACAGAAAATCTTACCTACTGAGAGCCTCGAGGGGCTGGCCTCTCTGCTGCATCCCTGACTGCGTGGTATCTTACTTCTTTTCTGCGCAGAGGCTGAATTGACCAGGACTCTCTGAACACCAGAGCTCACAGTGGAGAGGGTTGTTGTGGTCAGAACTCTTCCTGGAGACCCAGACCGGCTGCCAGCTAAACGCCAAACATACATACAAATGTTAATAAAATGTGAACTCCAAGAACTGTTGAAAGGTTAAAAATTCAGGAAATACATCTGAGGAAACTGATAGTATGGCAATTTCTAAATTCAAAAGAATGTACTGAGGAAGATGTATATAAAACTGTAACCTGGAAAAAAATTAGTATACTGTATATACTAGAACTGAACAATAAATCATGTATAACACATTTTCAGTTTGGGGGGTATAAAATGCTAAGTTTAATAAGGACAATATTATTATAACTTATCTGACAAAACACTTCAAATGGATAAAATGCTGTATGTGAAAAAGCTATATTATTGAGAAGGAAAAAAATTAATTCTACTACTGCAATTATTTTTGTTAAAAATAATGAAAAATCACTTCATGTTAAAATAGTTTGCTGAGATACCTCTGAATAGGTATAGCAAAAGTTATCCATCCTGCTCTTATGCATATTTTAAATGTTTTGCAAAATTAAATTTAAAATATTTACAAAACTGAGAAAAACCAGAAAAAAGAGTATTACTTCCAGCTATCTGCCTTCAAATAGCAAAAGGAACTTGGGTGGCCATGGTCTGAGGACATAGAAGTACAGAGGGTACACTAGGAATAATAGGTAAATGTCAAAGAAGTCAGATTCTTTCCGAACTAGTAATTTTTCAGTGTCAGAAGGCTGATGACATGTGGTTAAGGAAATAGAGAAAGGGAGCTGGATAAAATCACAATAGACTTAAACAGGGTTTAAACGTTAAGAAACATGGTTTTAAATTAGAATTACATGGCTTAACTTTTACGGGGATGAGTTCCCTTGTCAATCAAAACACTGTATGTCTGTATTCAATGGGAAAACAGACTGGTCAAGACAGAACTGAACTCTATTTCTGAATGGCAGCACTGTAGAAATATATAAATGTTATTTAAATGATACATTTAAATAAATCTTTATGAAAACAACTTTTCCTTTTCACTGGGCACCATTTTCTCCCAACCAGTAACAGTATCACTGCTCACCTTGTATATTCTTACCCAATCATTCTTCACTTGTGCAGAGTAGAGATTAAATACTCAAATGCCAACAGGGACAAGCAGGGGATGTTAAGAAAGGTGGAACACTGAGTGTAGTGTAAGGCAGAGAGGAGTGACTTTCAGCCCGGCTAGCTCTCTCTTGAGGTGATACTGGCCAGTTTTTGAGATTTTTTTTTTAAATAAAAGTCTTGAAATTTATTTTACCACATTGTATAGTCCAAATAATATGTAAGAAGAGGCAGGCTGATTGCAGTTCAAAGGGAGCTGATATGTGACTTTTGCTATAGTTTTCTTGGAATGATCTCACTGAATTCAACCTATACTGGTGCTTAATTCTTTACCAGTACACAAAATGAAACTTATCTTCCATTGGTAATAGCAGTATTGTGAAATAATTGAGTAGAAGAAATTCTGAACTATTGCAGGGAAATTACTCTAGTCTACTTTGAAATAATAGCTCATTTAAATTGTTTCATGATGTTTCAGGTGAAGAATCTTTAAGTCAGGTTTCCACTATAATGGTAAGGATATTTATAAGGCACCTATTTTCTCCATGCAGTGTCTAAACTAAACACACACACCAAAAACATCCAAACACCCAACATGCCACAAACTCACAATGCAAGATAAGCTGATGGATATTTATGGGAACACTTGCAACAATATATAAAATATAATGAACCAAACACATACATTACTGTATTCTGATAATAATAATATAAATTTAGAGGTATTTATTGTTAGGCAACTGGCGAATTCCTTAAAATGTAGGTCTATTCAGCAGAAAGTTACATGTAATATAGAAGCAGTTGCTGCTCCCTCTGTTTTAGATTTACTGAATTTGTTTAAATGATGCAAGCTCACTCACTCTATATTTAAATGCCTTCATGCCCTCTCCAAGGAAATAAATTGCCATTGTTCATTTTATCTTAACCATTACTCTCTTCTCTCTGTGCCTGATTCCCATACCAACACTGTAATAATTCCAGTACCTATGACTTATTCTGGAATTATTTATAATTAGAAGAAAATATCAAGGCTCTTTCCCCAGAAAAAGTAATCATGAATAATCATTTCTTCCAAGAAAACCAGAGTTGATGAAATAGGCACGACATGCCTAAGGAATAACATGCTATTAGAATGTTTTCCAATTTGCAAAACTTGAATTTAGATACCTATGCTGCTTAATGTTTTCAAAAACCACTTCACAGTTTTCTGATACATTACCGAACATTAATAAAGCTCCTTTGCTTTTGAATGTTTACACATGTGTGGGATCAACCTGGATAATTTTAAAACTCCTATATTTTGCATAAAATCCAAAAAAAAAATCGTAACTGCCAAGTTTTGCTCTAATATGGTTATACAATGATGGAATATTATGTCAAGAATATCTGCTGAATAGAACCCAGTCTTGATAATGAAAACAGGTGATCAAACAATAAATGCACACATAAAGTCTATAGAAGCTTACCACCAATGGTATTAGCAGATTGTGATCCTGAACAAGTGTAAAGGCAGAATTAGGGTAAGGGTTATAATCCATGAAGAGGGAAGGAGCAGATTTAAAATGAATGACAGATGGAAATAAGAAAGCTTTAGTCAGTAGAAAACAAAAAACCCTAAAGCAACAAAAGCAGACTTTTTCTAAAACAAAAGCCATACATTTAGTAGTTTTTACAACTGATTAACTGAAATCAGACACTTATGTACAAAGCAGATGAAATGAGGCTGCAAAAATAAATGTAACTCTTCAGACTTCCTTCTACTGACAGCCTAAGTTCTAAATAATTAAATGTTTAAGTTTTTATTATTTAAACATTTAATTTAAAACTATGGTAAGGAAGAATCTACAATATCTTATAGTTGAAGGAAAATTACATGAAAAAGCTACAAATTTTATTTTTCTTAAGACACACACATACAAAGAAAACGGGATGGAGATGTTTGGTTGGAGAGACAAAGTTTCTGACAAGCTGTAAAATCATTTGTATACAACCAGTCACTACCAATACAACAACAACAACAACAGAAGACATAATTCTTACATAAATATAAATCTGGAAGTCTCTCCACTGGCACAATTTTTACTTTTTCCTTTGGTTAGTCAATATAACACACCTGCTTTAATCTAAGAAATTTCTTTATTTCTAAATAGTGGTATTAAAGTATGGAAAATCTTATTGAATTACTTTACAACAAAGTGAAGATGGAGATTCACAGCAATATTTCTGTGCAAATGTTAAAAGGAAAATGCATCAAGTTGTGTAAAGCCAAAGTATCTTTTTACAAAAGAATTTAGAACTGAACATTCAAATAAATAAGCAGGCAAACAAAAACCTCCCAATGAGATTTAAAAAGTAGGTGTAGATTTTAAAAAAATCTATCACTATATTGTCATACTTCAGAAAAGGATTTGAAGTACTGTGGATTAGGTTTTAAAGTGAAAAACCAAATGTAAAAAGTAGTCTATACTCTACTGAAGTAATCAGTAGCCACAACATGCCTAAAAGAGAAGTCCTTAAATAAGGTATTAAAAAAAAGAAACATATGGCATTTTGAATCTTTGCCTTGAGTTCAATCTTAGAATTACTTGAGAAGAGAACTAAATAAAACAGCTAACATAAAATTAAATTTTACTCTTAAGATACTAGAAAAGAACAGCTTTTAACTGCTATTTTCTTTATGTTTTATAATTATTTCTTAATGTCACCATTATTTTTTCCCATTTCCTGATGGCCACAAGAAAAACAAGGCAAAGGAGTATACAACAGAAATACAAAATTTAGTTGATAATAGGTGAATAATGATGAGGATAATTTAATTAGCTAAAATATAACTTACTCTTGGCATAGGTTCCTAAGAATGTTAAATATACTACATCATTCAATCCTTACAACAATTCAATGAGAGACTCTTAATTTTATAGGTGGGTATCAAAGAACCTGGAAGAACCATGATTCAAATATGGGTAGTATGGGTCCAATCTGTGATCAACTTCAACACTTCTCAGGCTTTATTGTAATGCCAATCAAATGGTGATCTTGTTAAAGATTGAATACTATTAGATCTATGGTGACATGGAATTGTGCATTTCTAATTCCTAGGTGATACTGGCTGTTCTGGACACTACATTTGGAAAAGCAAAGCTCTAAACTACTAATGCTAGACTGCTAAAGATTAAGTTACATTAAAAATTACTCTAAAGTTACTCAAGATTAAGGAAGAATGGGGTATATGATCTATTCTCATTTATTTGGGAGAACAGTCCTTACCCAGAGGGCATTTTCCTATTTGTAAATGATCTTCAATTTGCAAACAATTTTACGAAGCATTTCTACTTATTTTTAGATAATGCCACCTGCTTCCATCATTACTGTACCCAAATTTTTCTGACTTTGGAAAAGGCAAAGAAAATCTGCTATGTAGGACTTGTGCGATTATTCTCCTTGAATCTAGTTAATAAACAAATGAGTCATCCATATCCCAGTAGTTAAATCTATTCTTTCCAAAACAGTCAAATATGTAGAATAATTCTAGAATTAGTTCCCTAGAAAAATTTGGTTTTAGAGAGAAGTACTAATGAAAATCACTTGGTAAAGAAGGAATAGGAAGAAACTCTTTTAAGTTAATAATGCCACACATGCATGTGTTACTCTTCTGGAATATGTAGAAATGGCTCGTTCATTTTACCTAGACCTCAAAATTGTGCTTTTTATTTTATTTATTTTTTAAAGATTTATTTATTCATATAGAACTGGGGTACAGGCCAGAGATGCGGAGGGTGAGAGGACTCACCAGAGACAGAGAGGGGGGCAAAATAGGCAGATCACAAAGTACACTGCTGAGGGGAGCAGCGGGCGGGTCAGGAGAGGTCTGCCACGCCATGTGGATCTCCTCCGGGGCAGGTGGGAATCAAACTCATGCGGAAGTGGCTTAAGCTTCTCAGTGCAGTGCTTTAACCTGCTGTGCCACCAGGGAGAGCCCTATTTTATTTATTTTTTAAAAGAGATTTATTTATTTATTTATGCATACGAGAACTGGGGTGGGTACAGGCCAGAAGTGCAGGGGGTGAGAGGATTCATCAGGGACAGAGTGGGGCGCAGACAGTCAGATGTACTGAAATACACTGCTGAGGGGGGTAGTGGGTAGGACATGAGAAGTCTACTGTGTCATGTGAGACAGTGCCCTGGCTGCTGATTGAACTCATGTTACAGTGGCTGCTAATAGCTTTACAATGCTATGTTTTAGTCTATCGCACCATCAGGGAGGTCCCTCATGCTTTTTCAGAGCTGCTTATGAGGAACTCAGTGTCCAATGAACAGCAAAATTATAAATCTTAAATTTAACAAGGAATGAAACAGAAATGGTCATTTCAATTTGTTTTTCCTACCTATGAATCACTAGACACCTGCCAAAAATACAAACTGTATTCTAATAGATTTTAGAAAGAAAATAAAGATACCACATCTGTCTATGAATAGCAATAGGTACACCAGATTTTGATGTTAATATATGGCAATTATTTTCCTTCTAAAAAGCACAATTTTCTACATTTGCCAGTTTCTGAGTAGACTGTGGAAACCTTAGCACTAAAAGAGATTTTTGCTATTTAAAGTATCTCCATGCAAACGTTTGAATAGCAGATGGAGTTTTTCTTTCTATGTGGAAGATATCAATGATGCAGCCCTAAATACACACCAAAGACAAGACAACACCCACTCAAAGAAATTCCAAAACATGCACAACAAATGATCCAAAACATTGAAAAAAAAAATACCTTCATTTTTGTCAGGTGATGATGAACCTAAAGTACAGAACAAGAACTCAGTATGTAGCTTGTCTTTTTTGAAATTAGCTTTGTCTTTATCCACCGGTCAATCTCCTAATGCAGTAACATACAAGCAATACACTCATCCTAACATAACAAAGGTAGGCAGAAAGTAGGCAATACGTACGCTGTGACTGAGACACCATTTTTGTTCTGCTTCTTCCTCTAGAATCTGTCTTGGCATTTCCCATGCCAGCAAGTGGTGCTGAAAGCTTTGCTCTCACTCGTCCTAAGGAATAAAATTATTTACAAAATTAAAGACATTTTCCTATAACAAAGGAGAAAAATCTCAGTACAATTTTCCAATTGGATATGCTCTTCAAATGTTAAAATCTGTAATGTAACCATTGCTTACAGATTGTATTTCTCTTAAAATTAAGAAAATAAGTATTGCTTTTCGTATGTTGTTCTATAAGCTAACTCCCCTTCAAGTATAAGAATAAAATTAAAAGATTTCCACTCCCAGTTTGATATATCTAGTAGAATTATAGTTAACTGTGACAGGCATCCCACTTGTTTCTTAATTGGTATTTCTGATTCTAATATTTCAGTATCCATGAAATTTAGTTTATGATTTTAATTATACTCCTAATCTTAGAAACAACAAACCTAACAATCCTTTTTACTGAAAATTTTCTTCTAACAGTGCTTGCAAAAAGACATATTAGGAAAAAATTTTAGTATTTGAATTTTGTGCTTCTATCAGATTACCAGATTTATATGGAATATTTACCACTCTTTCCCCTAAACCAACCAACTGTACTTACAAAATGATTTGAGGAATACCTATCACTAAGAATTGGCACTCTTCTCAATACATTCATTCCCTTCTCTGACCCCTGCCAGTCTCTCCTTCACTGTGCCTCAAGTCCCTCCAGAAAACCAAGCCACAAACATCTACTTGTAAAGCTCTTCAACCAAAACATGTAATACGTATCAAAGTGCTTAGCTGTCATCTCTAGAAACAAGCAAACATGTTACTAGCAGGTCCTTAGCATCAAATGAGAACCAACACCAAACAATCACAAAGAGGGGCTCAGAACCTTTTCAGTTAAAAATTACAATTTGTAGGGCAAGCACAAAATACTGGCTAGTTTGACATGGCTATCTTTATTAGGAAAAATACATTGAGGAGTAGGAAGAAATTAAAAAATTAAGAAATGAGTGAGGAATTAATAACTAAGAGAATTAATTAATAAGAAGAGGATGGTTAACAACTAAGAATAAAAATAGAAGCAAAACCAGAAATACAATTGGCAGCATTCTCTCTTCTTTGAATCCTCTAATAAACCCACAGTTCAGGTCTTTCACACTTTATATAGTCTCTTTAGAGTAGGTCACATGTTCTCCTGACTAAGAAGTAAAACAGAAAGACAAAATTACTTCTGAGGTGGATAACTTATCCACATTCTACATAAAAAGCAATTAGAGTAAGTCTGGTATTTTGATATTATCATTCTAAATTACAATACTACTGTGCCAAAATTATTTTCAGAATATAGTGATTTAAGACATAAATATTTCAAATAAATCAGAGTAAATATAAGACCAAAAAGAAGTTAAATCTACTTGGTTTTGTAACACAAGAAATTGTCATCCATGTAAAACTTAAGAAGAAAAAAATGTATTTCAAATCAATAGTTTATTAAGATGTCCTTTGAGTACTATAAATATAAAAAATTAAATTTTCCTTTCTATAAATTCAAAAGCAGTAAATAATTACTTTCATGATAAACTGCTCACTAAAATAAAGTATTAAACCTAGCAAATTTGCTGTCTCAACATTTCTTGTTCTAAATTCAAATCATGTGCATTTCCCCAGTCACTGATTCAAAAATCAAAGTTATATTTAAAAGCAGAATAAATAAATGCATTTAAATGTTGATGGTATTTAGATTCCAATGATATATTAATGGTGCATGCTTTTCCCAATGCATAAATGAATTTACTAAAATTAAAAACACAAAACAAAAGCTTTATTATTACTAGCAAAATAAGGAAACTTGGTACTAACATTATACCAGATATTATTAATTATATTAAGCAATTATGTTTTCCTGAGGTGATCCATTATACAAAGCAAAACTCCAGGATGAATTAAAAAAAAAAATTCATATGGATAATGAACACAACCAAACAAAAAGTGGAAGCTATTAAAGCTGGCAAATACACAGATTTGCAAAGAAAATTAGCCTATTTTAGTTTTTAATATTTAATTCCTACTAATGAAATATTAATGTGGAGGTATGTGTTACTAACAAAATACGTGATTCTTACCATCTTCAGATGCTGTTCCTAAATAAGAGAAATAAAACAGTAACATTTCAACAATTCTGCCAGTGGTGATGTTTAAAACCTACCTCATGCCTCCCACCCAAGAACAAAACGAAAGTGTGAAAATAAAGTATATTTTTTAAATTGATAACTTTCGTATGACTTATTTTGAGAAAAATGAGATTTCAAGAAACCTGATGACACGCAGCATGAAAAAGGCTAAAATTCGACAGCAGATGTGGAAATATTCTAAATGAACACTTTTGTATGCCAAATTTCATATTTAAATTTGAAATGGTAAAACTAGAGAAATTAATCACTCTGATGTCTCTTCAGTAATAGACAACTCTCTAATTACTCTCCTTGAAATAAATGTTTTTATTTCCTTCCAAAGTGAGAATGCTTTTTGAACATTTTCTT
Source organism: Condylura cristata (assembly GCF_000260355.1). Classification (NCBI taxonomy): domain Eukaryota; kingdom Metazoa; phylum Chordata; class Mammalia; order Eulipotyphla; family Talpidae; genus Condylura; species Condylura cristata. The sequence continues at coordinate 70,766,347 of NW_004567105.1, read as the reverse complement.
AAAAGGTAGACCACTAAGTTTTTTGAAAAACTAACTAAAAAATATGGGAATCGAATCCTGTCCTAGGCTTCATTAGCCCAATATCAAAACTTATCAAAATATTACCTATCAGTCCATCAGCTCAATATTTATATAAGCACCTTCAGATGTTAGTGAAAATAGCAAAATACCAAAACTCACTACTACTTCTGCTGCTGCTACTAAAGGGCTATCCGAGCTGTATATTGCTAAGAGTGTGTGTGTATGTGTGTGTGTGTGTGTGTGTGTGTGTGTGTGTGTGTGTACACATGTATTTTAACACAGGATTGAACATCAGTGAGAGCTAATTCACTGGGTAACACAAGTGACTCCTCCAATAGACTGCTTTTTTTGAGCCAAGCCAGAATTTATTTTGATCATGAACAAGAGTAATTGATTTCCAAAGGATCCAGTAGCTCAGTGTTAGAAGTGGTAAATACGGGTCCAAATACAGAAACTATCTCTTGGTGTGCTTTTATTTCAGTTGATATTTTCTTCTTTATGATATATGTTAAACATATAAACAATCACAGAGACTACTATGTAAGTAATACTCATGTATCCAGCCCAAGTTTAAACCAACATATCATTTAGTCAGAACGGAAGGTATAGCAATTTCAGTTTACATAGTAATTACAGAAAAACATATAGTTCTCCATTTTTCCTAGGTCTCATACTGTGACTTACAGATTCTATATCTTCTTATAAGTTCTTAAAAATAGCTCAAGTTCCAAGATAACATATGGTATCTGATGAAGTCAAAGGAAAGAATGGAAAATATGTCGTCTAGTATCAGACCAAAATCAAATCAAAACAAAACAAACAAAAAAAACCCATACAGATAAAAAAAAAAAACCAACAAAAAAACACTGAACCAAGCAACTATGATAAATTATAGTCATTGAATATTAAAATTAAAAAGTCAAAGAGTAAAGTAAGTTCACTTTAATTATATGCTAATTTAAAACTCATTCTTAAAGGTAGCATCTGTACTTTGCACTAATTTTCATACTTGCATGAGTCTGTAAAGTGTCATTTGTTTTGCTCCTGTATTAATCAGTAAACAAGAGTTGAGTCAAATGACGTATCAGACTTTGATCCATTTTCTCAATCTAATATTTCAGAGAGACTTAAGAAATCAAGAATATTTCTAAAAACTCAGAATCTGAATTTAAGCTAAATGATATAATTTACATCAAACAGTAACTGAGTATTTTAGTAGACTAGAAAACTAAAAAATGGATATCCCTAACCCAAAATTCAATCAGAAAATCAAGTAGCCATTTTCACATTAAGTAAAGAATTTATTCTCAAAAATTAAGAGAATGAGTTAAGATATTATATAGAATCCAGAGGTCATAAAAATGTTTAGGAGAATTAGAAAAGGAAGTTCTTACCATCCATCTTGTCAGAAGTATCCTCTTTGATGAAAGAGCAAGCAAAGAATAGAGGGAAACTTAGTATATTAGAAAAAACTATTTTATAAAAATCCCAAGAAAACATTATTTTTAAGAGGATAGAATTCATTACACAGACATGTATTTGTAGCTTGTTTTCAACTAGGAGATTTAAGAAGTTCCTATGTGAACTACAGACTACCCCTTCCCATCAAAAAAAATTTCAATAGTGAATATGATATTCATTAGCCTAGAAAGAAAAAAGTTAGTGAAACCCATGCTCCACTGTGGATCTCTGACATTATCAGGCAAACCTCTGTTCTGGTCTGTTGAATTTCCCTTAATCAGTTACCTTGTCTTGCTTCTTTTTCTCCATAGCATAAAGTTTACCCCCAAATTCCATTCTTCTGCGTTTATCATTATCCTCTCTCTACTTTGTTGTTTCCCCATCTTACCCTTTCTTAAACATCTCAGCTCTTATCAAACATTAAATATGGGTGAATCTAACAACATCTTCTCTCTTTCACCATTTTAGGTGACCAGTGGAGAAAATTACATGACCACACAATCATGCATACTGGCACTTCAGAAACCAGGCTAATTATCAGGTTTGACCTTAAGTTTCAGTGCAAAAGTTTCTGCATAGCAGCAGGCTTGCCATTGCTCTTAAGAAGGTCCATTTATGGTGTTAGCTCTTGGGTGGCCTTTGGGAACTTAAGTTTTGGATGCTTCCTATGTCAATAAGGTGATTACTTTGTGTATGAAGGAGTACTGAACTCTGCTCTACCAACTTGCTTGGACTGTTAGGAAAATGAGGTGACTTATGACGAACATCTGCTTTCTTCTATGGAGCCTGGAATTCAGGTAATTGTGTTTGGTTGGGTAGCAGAGTATCACTTTTGTATATTCATCCTAGACTCAGTGATCCTGAATTTCCCTGGACAGAAAGACTCTGCACATGCTTAATCACAGCTGGAGGAAGGAACATGTTCTATATAGCCCCTCATCCTCATCTTTGGAAAACTTAGAAAGCATATGCCTGGATTCCTCTAGAATTCCTGATAAATCTTTCCCCTTGTTTAGCCTGCTAGTTTTTCTTTTTGCAGTAATAAAGGCAAGCCCCTAGTACAGTTCTCTCAGAGTCTTGTGAATCCTTTTAGCAAGTCCTAGAATGAGTAGGCAGCTGTAGAAGCCCAAAAAAGTGGCAGACCGCTATAGCTATTCTAAAGCTGGTTGCCTCTTCGACACTCTATTTTAGCACTGATCCTGTCTCTGACTCCTAGGCAGAACCACCTCACTGCACCGATGACATTCTCAACTGTCCTTCCCCCATCCAATATATCTGAATCGACAGCCTCATTTCCTCCCCTTCTATTGCGGTGAAAGTGGCAACCCTTCCCCAAACAAGGTTAAATGCTCTCTTTTAAGTCCCATTCTTCATGTTTCTGTAAGAACTTTGGCCATAAATTATCTCCTTTCATCCTATCATGTTTTTACTTTTCCTTCTCTCTGACTCTCATACATAAACATATTTAACTTCTCTAACCTTAAAAAAATAAACTTCATTAACCTTTACTTGTAAGAAAATTCTTACAATTTCTTTCATCTTTTCACCATCAAGCATTTATACATATTTAATACAAATTCTCCTTCAAACTTCTTCCTCACACAACTGAAATCTGTCAACATCTTACACCTCATTTATTTTCTTCTCCACTAATACAACTTGACAAACTCAGCTTTATCATGCGCTACACTCAGACCTAACAACCCGGCTGTGTCAATGGCCTGCCCACCGAGTAGTCTACCAGTACTACAGTAAGGAAGAAAACAAAGCATAGATTTATAAACTATGGCCAACCAGCCTCAAACTTACTGATAACATAAGAGAGCAAACTGAATAGCTTTGAAAATACATGTGTAAGCACTGAAATTTTCCCAAGCTAAATACAAGGTCACTGCCCTTCCCAAACTCCCTATTAACTGGTGGCTGGATGTGGCAGTAGTGTAGGCTGCAAAACTTCCACAGGCAATCATGGGATAGGTAAATCATGGAATAAAGAACTGCTTCTTAGATAAAGACAATGAAGTCAATGACACAGAGAAAACACAAATAAGGTAGTTTAACTACCTCAGAACTACCACCCAGGTACAGGATCATTAAGTGTTAATCTTAATTAGCAAGCAGGAAATGGTCATGATTAAAGTCTCACCACCATCCTGTCTTCAGGAGCATGGGGAGAAAACTGTGCGGCTTCCTAGAATTAGCTGCTTACCAAGAGATGCGTAGGAACCCGGATTCAGGGCGCCTGCACCCAATCGCCCACTCCGCACAGACTGGCCAGCTGCATGATGGGCCTTGGCGCCAGCAGCAGCATTCACGTCGATGTCACTTCGTGAGCGCTGCAGGCTTCCTGGAAGGGAGCTGGTTTTGTTGCTGCCTGCTGATACTATAGTGAGTAAAACAAAGCTAACATTCATTAAATTATTACAAAAGCATAAAAATTATATAAACTTGAATCTATCATAACATAAATCAGAAAGAAAAGCAGTCAAAAAGAAAGCTGTGCCAAGGGAACACTGAAAAATACTCTATGAAGGGGCCTCCCTGGTGATGCAGCGGGGTAAAGCACAGCACTAAGAAGCTAAAACCATTTAGCATGAGTTCGATTAGACTCAGAGGTGATCCACATGACGCTGCAGATCTCTCCTGACTGATCTGCTGCTCCCCTCAGCAGTGTACTTCATCAGTAGGCCTGTTCTGCTCCCCACTCTGTCTCTGGTGAATCCTCTCACTGTCCTTGCACCTCTGCCTGTACCCATTTCTGTATGCATAAATACATAAATCTTTAAAAATAAAGTGCAGGATGGTGAGAGGCTTCACCAGAGAGAGTAGGGAGCAGAACAGGTAGATCGACGAAGTACACTGCTGAGGGAAGCAGTGTTCGAGACAGGAGAGGTCTGCTGCATGTGGATCACCTCCCGGGCCAGGTATCAAACTCGCACTGAAGTGGCTACAGCTGCAGCTAGCCTACAATTCTGCGTCTTTACCCGTTGCACCACCAGGGAGGGTCCAATAAATAAATCTTTGGAAAAAAAAATACTCTGAAGTACTCTGAAGTCAGACTGCTTCCACTGCAATCGTGACACTATTGATGTTAGAACAGTTTTCTTCCCCATTTTTCTTGTCAAGAATGGGAAGAAAAAAACTACAAATTCACAGAACTAGTCCATAAACAAAGGTATTTATGACTGAGTCATGAAAGTGAAACTTTTCAAGATAAACTGATGACATAAATGTAAATTTTTTATTATCAGGAAAAAGAAGAATTAGTCTGGGAATGGGGTTATTCAGGAACTAATGCAGGTTCTACCACTCATTTTAAAAATGAGGCATTTTATAAGCGATGAGTTATGATCTATTAATAGGCTGGAAATAGACTAAGTAGGTCATGATTAATATTTTAAGGAAAAGAAATAGAATAGAGCATCACACTCAAAGGTAAGTGGTGTTTCAGGGAACTTGAATTATACTCTACAGATGAACAGATATGTTACACAGTATATGGATATTACGTGTACATAATTGTTTACCCTACACTGTGTGTATATATATAGCAATATACACGTAACAATGAATGACATATAAACACAGGTATAGAGTACATGTGTGGTATTGGGATACTATGTAAAATGATTTCTCACTTTGGGTTATAGTATCAAGAGTTTAAAGGTTAAAAATAGTTCAAGAACTACAGTTTAAAACCTTTCAAAGCACATCAGAGCAGTTTAAAAACTAAACAATTAGGGCTCTTCCTGGTGGCACAACGGGTTAAAACACCATATTATGAAGCTCTCCGAAGCCACTGCAGCACAAGTTCGATCCTCAGCCAGGGAGCTGACCACATGGTGTGGCAGACCTCTCCTGATCCACCCGCTGCTCCCCTCAGCAATGTATGTCAGTAGATCTGCCTGCTTTGCTCCCCACTCTGTCTCTGGTGGATCCTCTCACCCACCACACCTCTGGCCTATATTCCAGTTCTGTAAGCATAAATAAATAAATCTTTAAAAAAACTAAACAATTAAAAATCAGTAATTTAAAAACTTTTGATGTGACTCACGGTAAGACTTTCACATGGTTTTACTAGTTATAAGGGAGCTTTTACTTTATTTATTAAGTAAGATACATTATGATTCTCACTTTAAAAGGCATTTTACCTCTTCCAGCCACAGTTGACGGATTTGCTGTAGACCATTTGGAAGAAAAAGGGCGACTGTAAGATAAATAAAAATACTTTTAGTAAGATGTAATTTATTACTCCTGTCATAACAATTCATGAACTACTATTTAGTTTTATGAATATCTAAGTAGTGTCAAAGATCTGACAATATTCAAGGCAACTTAAAATCTTTTTGGTGTCAAGATACCAAAAAGACGAATTATAGAGAGGGGAGCTGATTTTTGTGAGATGTTCTGGGAGACTTGTAGGCACTGCAAGGTATCAGAGTTTTAAACAAGTCACAGGGCCAGAGACAGAAAACAGAGCTAAGGTCACCAAGTCAGCAAGGATGTGAGGTTGCCAACAAAGTAAGAATGGAGCTACAGTGCAGTGAGTCAGATACTAGCAGGATATGCTAAATTTTTAAAGTTATGCAAAAGACAAAGAAGGAAAACTGTGGACATACCAGGCACATCAGAACTCTATGTAACAAAGATCTAAAGATGACTTCTGAATCTCCATTATAGCACCCTGATTACTATGCCCTAAAAATGGCCTCTTAATACATGAACATTTAAAAGTATTTAAAAATGTTTATGTTACTGCTCATAGATAAGAACATAAAGAAACAAAATATGAATCACTAAACTCTACCCAAAGAGAAGTTATACTAGCATTTAACTAACCTTTGAGACAACAAATAAAAGAAAATAAGCATAGCCATCCCTCCGTCTATGTAGGGGATTGATTCCAGGACCCCAAAGGATATCAAAATCCTGAAATGCTCAAGTTCCTTATATATAAATCTAGACTATCTGCATATAACCTACACATATCCTCCTGTATACTTTAAATTGTTTCTAGATTATAGCACTAGAATACTACCAATCTAGAATTCCCAATACAATAAAAATGCTACATCAATAGTCATTGTTAGGTCTAACTACATAGCTAAGTAAGTCCTTTACATCTTCAATAGATTCTTGGAAACTGCTACTTTAAAAACACAGAACAAAATAACTTTTTACTATAGCTGTGTGGATATAAACAGGAATGATGTTCCTATGAGATATTGCTGGTCACAAAAACATCAACAAACTAGCAACTATGTTCATAGACAGATAAATCAATAAATTTAATAAAAACAAACATACAAAAAAAACACTACCAAGCTTTTGATAAAGACCCCAAAACATTTCTAAAACTAAATAACAGTATATATTCATTCAGTTTCTATCCTTGCTTATTCCAGTTCTGGGCCTTGGGTGGCTAACGCCTATCATGGCAGCACAGGATGAAAGGTAGAGATAAAGAATGATCAGGATGCCCTCCCTCAGAAGGCGCTCACATACTCTACACCCACTCACTCACACTGGACAACTGAGACAGGCCAGTGAACTGAATGTGCATCTTTGGGACCTCGGAGGAACCTCATGCATACATGGGGAGTACATTTAACTCCAAACAGACAGTGGCCCTGGGTGGTAGTCAATCCCACTCCCACCTTTGACAACAGCAAGTGAAACAACGTTATTTAAGAACCTGCTGTGCCTGTTTTCAATAAGTGGTAAGCTGAATCTACCAGTAAAGAAACCACAGGTATGGAGGTCCAACTATACATTCCAGGCTTTCACTGAAACCAAGCAGATTTTGAAGAAGTCAATTAAAGGAAGTTTGGGGAATTGGGGAGAAGAAGAAATTAATAATTATCATTTATAAGACCTTACTTGAGGCTTTCTTGTGAGCTAGAGGAGGACCTGTCTGATTGTGGAAGAGAGGCTACACTGCCAGAACTCTTTAAGTAAGTTTGAAGACTCTTCTGATAAGATGGTTCAAGGGAATTATACAGTGTTTCAGCTTCACCAGGAAAATGGTTTCTGAGACCCATATATGTCCTGTAAAACAAAGGAACAAACAACGAAAAGGGGAGAAAACACAAAGTAATAGCTGTACATGCTTAGACATTAACAGTAAAATTTATATTCAAGAAGGATATGTTCAAGAATAAAGATGAGCCCTCGGTTTTTTTTTTTTTTAAATACATCCACTATGTGTCAAGTGAACATTCTAAATTAACAAAGTTTCAGTGACAAAATGACACACTTCTGAGAAAAGCAGATCTCAGTTCAAAACCTAATTATGATCCTTAAGGCCTTTGTGGCCTTAAGGATATCCCACAAATATCCATCTTAGTTGCCACTAAGGAGATACCACCTTTATGGGATCATTTTAAGGCTTAAAAAATAATACATACCAAGTGCAGCACACAGTATCTCGTACATAATAATGCTTAATAAATAATAGCTACTTTTATTCACACTATAAGGGAATATGTTGTGATGGACAAATACTGATTACATAAAGGAAAATACAAAGTAAACAGTAAACATCTACTACAGATTAAATGTAGAAAGATCAATCCCAAGTTCACTAAAGAGTTAGTCAAGTATTTAGAATACTTGGGAAACTTCTGATAATTTCATTCTCCCAATACAAGTCCCTTTAAAATAAAAACCAAAATATGTTTAAGTAACATAAAAATGCATTATAGACTTACTTTCTTGCCTCAACTCTGGCCTCGGCATCAGCATCATGAATTCCCTTCTTAATAGTTTCAACCAAGACAGCCGCATGTCTGTAAGATAAAACATCTTTAGATTTATATATAAAATTATGTATTTCACCACAAATGATAAATGCCTATTGGTTACCTGTCAAAGTAAAAGAGAGGTAAAAAGAATATTCTTAGTATCCAAAGATTACAAAATTTTTTAGTAATTCATCCCCTTTATTTCATTCATTTATTATTTCCTTCTGACAAGTCAAAACACTATAAACCTAAATATAATTATTACTATGGAATCCAGGTAATATAAAAATATATAGTATTCAAAAGTTAAATTTGTAATGAGTTGAAAAAGATGTTTTCTGTGATTCCTTATTAACTCACCTATGAAGAAAGTAAATTGCTAACAGTATGATCAGTTATGAAATGACTTAAGTGAACAATAGCTGTCACAACATAATTTTTTAAAAAATCGGACTTAGTTAATGATTACATTAAACCACGAATTCTAGTTTTAATAAACTAGGCTGTGAACAAATTTATAGACTTCCATTAAAATGGAAAATAAGGCCCTCTCTGGTGGTGCAGCAGGTTAAAGCACTGCACTAAGAAGCTTAAGCCACTTCCGCATGAGTTAGATCTGGAAGAGATCCACATGGTAGGGCAGACCTCTCCTGACCAGCCCGCCTGCCCCCCTCAGCAGTGTACTTCATAGATCTGCCTGTTCTGCTCCCCTCTCTGTCTCTGGTGAATCCTCTCACCCTCTGCATCTCTGGCCTGTACCCCAGCTCTGTATGAATAAATAAATTAATCTTTAAAATATACATATGAAAAATAAGCAGCATAGTCTATGTTATGCAAATACTGATAAGTCTGCAAACACACTGACACTCCAGGTGTCCGCATTTTCCTCTTGTTCATCTCAGTTATATTAGAGAATGCCCAGTATATACTTGAGCCATGTGAGAAAACTTTTCAATGAATCCCTTACTTATCTCCGAAAGGAAGTACCTTCCCCATCTTGAATCATTCATTGCTCAAAAAACTGCACACCAGGAATCCTACCTCACAAGAGCAGAGATGAATTTTTAAATGTTTGCCCGATTTAATTTGGAGTATCTTAAAATAAAACATTCAACTTAAGTAAGCCTCATCCCACAAAAAAGAAAATTCACAGTTAAGAGCGCACCACAGCATGAAGCAATTCCAAACCAATAAATCAACTTCTAAATAATAGGCAGCCATGTGGAAGGGAGAGAGCTGGGAGAGGAAGAGCCAGTGCATACCTTTCCAATGAATGAGTCTGCCATTCTTGTAGCAATAAATCTAAAAATTCAAATGAACGCCTGAAAAATAAAAGGTATGTTTTAATGTTATAGTGCTATACGAAGTCACATTAACTTAAAACTGTCAAATAGTAAAAACAAGGGTAAAAGACATAAGCTCCTTACCAAAAGTTGTCAAATGATGTAGCAACACCAAAATTTTTCCACATCTCATTCAAAGTCGTCAACACCCCTTCCCCCAGGCCCCACACCAGCCTCTTCTATTGAAACCGAATTACCATCTATTCTGGACTCAGATACCTATCTTAAGGGTGCTGAAGCATGAGCAATGGCCTTACATCTCTGCTTGGATTAAACCCCATTCACTTCCCCTAAAATTACTGAGAGGCTCCCATTTCCAAGACAACTATACAATCTGTTTTTCTGACTCTCTTGTCTTAGTCACATTCCTGTTTCGCCAACTAGTATCTTCCTCAACTAGTATCTTCCTAAACCTTTTCTGTAAGGACCAGAAAGTAAATTATTTTTTTAACCACAACAATCTGTCTTATATTCTCACTCTTTCTTTTTTTTAAACACCCTTCAAAAATGTGAGAAAAAAATCTTTGTGGGTTGTGCAAAACTAGACTGGATAGATTTGACACTAATGTAAGAGCGAAATGACTGAACAACTCTCACCAAAACTCCAAACCACTTAAGAGTAATGAAGTCTTATTACAGTCTTCCTAACAATTCAAAGTAGTTCAGTAAAGATAGTCATCAAATCAAACAAAGGAAAGAATTTTTTATAATTAAAAAAAAATTACTTTAAATATCAAATATACAAATTTTGCTTTTATAATATTTTTACTATTCATGATGATAATGGTGGTATCAAAATTGTAGAAGTCATAAAGAAAGAGGGAGAGAGAGAGCAGTATTAAATGATCATTTTACTTCACATAACCGTTCACTCAGCTGTAAACACTATTAAATTCTCTGGGTTCTCTATCATTAGTCCTACTGACATACAGACATTGAGGTTCAGAATAGATAAACAATTGCCCAAGACTGGATAGTCTTGGTAGATGGACAGTCAGTGGTAGATGAAGGTCTCTCACCAAGGTTTGACTCTTGGCTCCACTCTCTCTCACAGTCAAGCAACCAGTAGTCCAAGTAGACCAAAAATTAATATGGTAAAATTGAGAAGCTGGGAAGTTATAATATGACACAGAATAATGAAAAAAGTTTATTATGGTTTGTACAAGGCAAGAAATAAATGGCAACTAATTCTTACACCTGAAACAGAATTAAACACAATATAATACTAAAGCCATACTAATATTTTCCCCCCACAACTTACCTCCTCACAGGAACTGATTTTGATGTGCAATTGCTTGTTATTAAAGGTATAAGTCTGGGTACATGAGTATGCTGAAAAAGATGTTTTAGAAAAAGTTGAAAAATACTGTGTACGTCACATACTCCCTTCTTCTGTTTGCTTTACATTCAAGTGTTTAGTTATATTAGAAGAAGACAAAATCAAAGTCTGAAAGAAATTAAGACAAGTCAAAAAGTTTTTCCAAACTTAACAGTATACTGTGGTTATAATACATAGTAAAGACAAGATAATTGTCTTTATAACTGCAAAGAACTGTTAGAAAAGTAAACTTTGTGGGAGAAGGCGCACTAAGGAACTGGGTATGCAGCTGTCATATTTTCTGAAGTACCATGGTTACTGCTAGTACAAGATGTGTACAATAGTGATTACCGGCAAACAGAGTGCCTCCACATACCTAACTTTTTGGGAATGTACACTGAATTTTCATTCAGTTAAATTACAGCTATCTAGAGTTTAGATAAATATTAATAGATACAATCTTCTGATTTCCATCAGTAATTCTTATGCTTTTCTATAATGAACCAATTACTAAGACATCATAGACATAAGAATAAAATAGTAGCTTAAGTATATACATAACTGAAATTTTGAATTTATTTTTCTTCTAAGCTAATGCTACAGGCTGCGTTATCTAAGAAGCAGGCTCTGAGATGGAGTTTCATGTACAGGATATTAAGAGATGCCTATGGGATTAACACATGGAGAAGGGAATTGTAGCAGGAAGGGAGAGGTAAAGAATCAATCTGCTCTATGGCCCAAAGGTATCTTCGTCCAATCCATTAGGGAGTACTGGAGTTAAAACAGCCTTTAATAGTAGTTTCTAATTGGTCCAAGATGGCCAAACCTTTACACTTCCACATCAATCAAGTACTGGATGTGGGCCATACTAGGAAGGGAAAGGACACTGAGAAAGGTAGATCTCTGCAGCTGAGGCAATCTTTTAAAAGAATGGCAGGTGAAGGCTGACTGCCAAACAAACTTCCATTAATTGGGGAACAAGTCTTCCATTGAAGGAGAATGTACATGGTTCATCAGTGTCTCCCATGAAAAATGTTTTTCAGCTACTATTAAAGAAAACTACTCACAAACCTGAGGTTGTTCAAGGCAAGAAAATGCAAGAGAGTGCTGACCTACATGCTATTCAACTGGTACATTCAACATGAAAAGGTTTTGTACATCTTCTTCCATCCAGAAGAACACATTGCCCATGCACAGCTATGGAGTGAAAGCGCATGGAGAGTGCCTAGCCACAGCATACTATACAGGAAGGTCTTACTTGCTATTCTTCGCTCTCCTAACTTCCTTGAAGTCCTACTGCTAGATTAACCTACATTCAAACAGCATCAAAGACAGGGAACAAGATTAAGCTAACTACTGCTACAGTATATTCAGGGGAACTTAAACCAAAGGAAAACAAAAAGTGATCTTCACAAATACAAAGCATTTAATCAAACACCATTAGAACAATTTAGACTTTAAAACAAGTTGACAACTGGGGAAAAAAATGACTAGTTACAATTAAAAGGAGAATTAGGAATCAAGTAGAGCAAGCTAAAGAAGCAGTTCCTTGGGAAACAAAATATGAAACACAGGAAATAGTAGAAAATAAAAAAATACAAGAATACCTGATTGTTTTCAGGGTATGAATACCCTATTTTCAGGGTATGACTGACTATTATATCAATAGCATGAAATAAGCTCATGAAAAATGAGCAATTTGAAAACGTATAAAGTATGCAAAGTGGGTACCATTAAGTATAATTTAAAGATATTTTCCTGTCAACATGCACAGCTATAAGCCAAAACATTATTCAAGAAGTGATAAAGCGCATTGAGGCTTCCAAAATCTAATAGTAGCAGCAGGAATAAAAGTGACAATAAAGCAATAAGTAAACACATGCATAATATAATACAAAAAGTAGTACTATAAATAACCACAGTAGTAGACTTTTTTAATTTAAATAATATAAAATACAAATTTATGCAAAAAATTCTTAAGTCTATATGAAATTGGAATTCTGAAAAAATACAAATAACCAACATTTCACAAGTAGATGGAAAAATGCCCAGTCTAAAACATTAGAGATGTTTTAGATAATTTCAAAGGTTATTAAACCCTAATAATGGGATATAACAACATATGTAAAATGGGAAAATATAGAAAATGGACTCAAACATTTAAACAAATGCTAAAATATTAGCCCAAACATTAGCCAATCCTATCTAGCTGCATATAAGTACAGTAGCAGAATTTAGTTCCCAGCTGTTCAAAACTAAATGAAGAGACAATCATTTTTAAAGATATTCGAGGGATATTTGGTAAGACTCAACATCTATTCTTGATCAAGACTTAGCAAAATATAAATGAGAAATTTCCATAGTTTAATACAGAATATTCACAAAAACCCACACCAAACATCATATTTAAAGAACTCACATTAAATTTATGGGTAAAACAAAGATAACAATAATTCCCACTATTTTCAACCCATTACAATAGTGCTGTGTTTAGAGAATCACTAAAAACAGAGATAAAGGAAAAAGTTAATAGTTTAAAATCTATCCAAAATAAATTTTAGACCAAAGTAGCTTTACGGTCCTTGCAAATACCTAAGGATTGATTCATCTGTAATTTATATAACTCACTGATGACTCATTATAATCTTGACGACAAACCAGAACAAGGACTTACAGTAAAGAAAAATCGTAAGTCAGTTTCACTTAAAACTAAAGTTAAAAATTCATCAATGGGCCCTCCCTGGTGGCTCAGCGAGTTAAAGCACAGCACTGAGAATCTAAAGCCGCTTCCGCAGGAGTTCAATTCCCGCCAGCCCCGGAGGTGACCACATGGTGTGGCAGACCTCTCCTGACCCGCCCGCTGCTCCCCTCAGCAGTGTACTTTGTCGATCTGCCTGTTCTGTTGCCCACTCTGTCTCTGGTGAAGCCTCTCACCGCCCCTGAGCCTCTGGCCTGTACCCCAGTTCTGTATGCACAAATAAATAAAATCTTTAAAAAAAAAAAAATTCATCAATGCATCAGGGAAATGTGAGATGATTTTTCCATTGCTTTTTACATTTGGGAAATCCTTATTTTTTTGTAAAATGACTGTGAGGACAATTTATTTACTTTTAAGTCTCCCTATAGATTATCTCATTAATTTGGGGTGATAGTTGTGAATAAAAGTTATTTGGAGGTAAAAAAAGAAAGAAAAAAACAGAGATAAAGGGCTATCCTAATACACAGGATCATAGAATTAAAAAAAAAAAGACAGGATTTTAGCGCTGAGAAAACCTTCAGGAACAGCAATATAAGAAATAAACTTCATTTCTTTAAAGGAATGGACAAACAGATAACTGAGATGGCATTTAAGAAACAGGCCATTTATAAAAATTTACTTTGTGAAAACAGTGGCATTTCAAGAAATATGAGTCGTAAGTTTTTTTTTTGTTTTTTTTTTTTTAAGATTTATTTATTTATTCATATAGAGCTGGGGTACAGGCCAGAGATGTGGGGGGTGAGAGGATTCACCAGAGACAGAGTGGGGTGCAGAACAGGCAGATCGACAAAGTACACCGCTGAGGGGTGCAGCGGACGGGTCAGGAGAGGTCTGCCTTGCCATGTGGATCTCCTCCGGAGCAGGCGGGAATTGAACTCATGCGGAAGTGGCTTAAGCTTCTTAGTGCTGTGCTTTAACCCGCTGCGCCACCAGGGAGGGCCCGTAAGTTTTTTATTTAAAATCAAGTTAGATAGCTATACTTCACATAGAAATAAAATTGGGTTAGAGTTTAAAACCTAAGTAATAAAATCATAAAAGTTTTGAACAATTGAATATTTTTATAATTGTTAAATGGGAAAGTTCATTTTAACTATGACAAAAACCATGAAAGGAACATTGTCTCAAAGCATAAAAATGTTAAGGCTCTACTGTATATAAGAAATGACAGCTTACACAATATTTGAAGAAATGACGACTGATAGGAAATATTTGCAACATATATAACACCAAATTAAAATGTACAAAATGGCCATAAAAGTCAAGAGGAAAAAATACACGAGAATATACACTGACAGGCCATCAGAATTATAAAAAAATACCTAACATCTCTAATAACCTAAGAAATGTTGGGTGGAAAATGACACAAAATTTTACTGAATATTATAAAAGCTTTTGGGGAAAGATAAATACAAAATTTTGATAAAGAATGGTGAAAATGGCACTCCATTAACTTTAGGAAGAAGAACAGTGAGGGCCGTTTAATGTTATGACCTTTAACAGAGCATTGATTTAGGAAAAAAAAAAAAGGGACAAGGGAAGTTGCTCACATCTAAGTTTACAAAGCCAGTTAAAAAAATTTTATATTATATATAGGTAATATAATAATACATATACAAATATTAAATTATGTAATAGGCACAAGTCATACATATATAAAATATAAATGCCATTTCCACATTTTGAAGTTAAAAAAGTAGAATCATTTTTATTATGTAATTGTTAACCTATAATAACATATACTGCTTTTATCAAAAAAATAATTCACATGATTTTCTTTGGGGTTAAAAAATATCAATGACTTAAGTATGCTGACAGAAAGGGAAAAAGAAGAGAACCTACCCGAATGATAAATCTGATTGCAGCACATCCAGAAGTTGCCATGACTTTTGCACTATTGGGGACAAGATTAAAAAGCGTAGGTACAATGGCTTCAGCGCCATGATCAAACTTGTTTCCCAAAACTGTGGAAAGATGGCTACAATGGAAAACAAAAAAATATTTTTCAAAAATAGTTAAATATAAGTAAGACCGCATAGTTTTAAAATGTTCTTTTACTGAATTAATTTAGGAATTTTAATTCTACCCAGTTCTAATGACAAGAAACAAAGAGAAATGCAGGTATCTTGAATTTCCTTCTTTCCCCCAACCTGTAACTTAAATTTCAAAATCAAAATTTAGTATTTTCTTATCTCTTTGCAATATCACTTTGGGCCTATGAGAAGTACCTGTTCTCAGATTGTAACCATTAATGTGACAGGTAAAACACTCAACTCTGATTGCACTGAGTTTTAGTCTGAATCTATTAGACATTTCCATTCTAATGCCCCAAAACAAATCTTAAATTCAACATATTTTTAAAACAAGTTTAAAATCTCACCCAAATCAGTACTCTCGAAGACATTCTCTTTTTCTTTTACTGATTTATTTATTTATGCATACAGAACTGAGTTTCAGGCCAGAGATGCAGGGGTGGTGAGAGGATTCACCAGAGACAGAGTGGAGAGCAGAACAGACAGACTGACAAAGTACACTGCTGAGGGGAGCAGCGGGCGGGTCGGAAGAGGTCTGCTGCGCCATGTGGGTCACCTCCCTGGCCAGGGATCCAACTAGTGCTGCAGTGGCTGCTTAGAGCTTCATAATGCTGTGTTTTAACCAGCTACGCCACCAGGGAGAGCCCGGCATTCTCTTTTTCTATCACATAATAACACCACTATTTTAGTCACAAATATATAACAATACTTCGGTATACCAAATACAGAATTTCAAAGTTCTTGATTAGAAATAAAACTCTACTATATGCCAGTTAGTTGGGTAATCCTAAGGACATCTGTCTTATTTTTCCAAATGTGTAATAAAACCACTATTCTGCTTTAATCACTTGATTTTAGATAAAACACAGGATGGATGCTATAATCACAATTCTGACACGCTCATAGTATGAGTTAATTTCTATTTATTATCTTATCTAAAATACATGGCTTGGCCACAGTTAGCTCCAAAAATTCAGATTCCTGATTCAAAGAAGTATCATACTCAGACCTATTTGCAGTATTCAGCTATAGTTTAGTTATCCAATGTCTAAACTCAAAGGCAGGAAGAAACTTCAAATCAGAAGCAAGGAGGTACCATCTGGATGTCCTTGTCTTCCTTTAAAAGTCATGAGTTTTATTCTGGCATCAGATAATGTACTTGGGAGTCAGTTTGATCTTAACAAGCTTATTGAGAGGAGTGAAGTCTACAGTGGCCCTTACTTTAGAGCTGGTATAGTACTAATCCTACTCAATGATGTTTTCTGAGAGCTCTATTAAATATGGTAGATGTTCAAAAAGATTTCTCCATTCTGGCTAATCAGAACTCTCTCAGCCTGAATTGGGCTCTGGGAATTGTTGTTTACCTCTAAGTGTTAGCAGTTCTTCCTGGTCTTCAGAGAGTTATACCTTTCAATAATATTCAGTGAGACTCAAGGGACCCCCTGTGCAGACTGTTACAGCCCTTTTTCTGTGTTTGTCTTTCCTCTCCAGTATTCAGCACTAAAATATTAGCTACTTCAATCTTCAGAAACTCCTACCTCTACTTCTTCTTCAACTCAGAGACTGCCTTCCTCTGCTTAGGTTCTCTATTTCTTTCCCATGATCCAAAAAGTGTTTTCAGGCCCAAAATGATCATGATCATAAGTGTTCAACTCATTTATTTTTTCAAGAATAATGTCCATGGGCCTCATCTCCCTGGTGGCACAAATGGTTAAACTGCAGCACTATGAAACTATCTGCAGTCACTGCAGCCCAAGTTCAATCCCAGGGAAGTGACCCACATGGCGCAGCAGACCTCTCCTGTCTTGCCTGCTGCACTCCTCAGCAGTGTATTTCAGTATTTCTGCTCCCACTCTATCTCTGGTGAATCCTTTCCAAGAGGTTCTTCTATTTATTTTCTTTTATGAAAATAAATCTTAAAAAAATAATAATAAATAAATAAATTTTAGTAACCAAAATCCACCACTAGGCTTTAGACATATAAACATATTATATGGTTAGTGTAAAGAGTTAGGATTTATTTTTAATCACATAAATTGAATCCTTATGTATAATATAAATAATTTTTTGGATGATATATATGCTTGTTTATTTATCCTGCCACTGCTTTACTTAATGGGCACTGAATCACTGAGCACTGCATTCATTCATAAAAAAAACACATCACAAAAGGAATATACTTACGCTACAGTAATGCAAGCTTCTCGAACCACTTGAGATCTAAGATCCTTAGCAGAAAGTTTAAGTGCGCCATCCAACAAACGTAAATGTTGGAAAAAGCAATCATATTGTGCAGCTCCAGCAACAAGCAATGAACGAATCTTCTTAAGCTAAAATAAAAAAAATCTTCATTACTGACCAAGAAGTAGTAGTGGTAATGGCATTAAAAAAAAAAAAAAAAGCTATCTAAATTTCATTATTTCAAAAAATAACAGCTAAAAGTAGCATTGTACTTACCATATTTCACATTATATTCACATTTCATTACATTTTATATAATTTTAAATAAAACACACATCTACATAAAATTTCCATTCAGACATTTCAAAGTATACATTTCAGCGATACCAAGTTCATTCAAAATGAACAACCTTAACCATTCTTTTGTGAGGGGCTTTTTAAAAATTTTTTTAAATTAATTAATTAATTAGTTTATATATTTTACACCATTGTTCATTTTTGTACAATGTATGCTTTCTCCTCTCAGGTGTAGTCCCCACAGAATTCCCACAAGTTCATCCAAGCACAATCACCACAGTCCCTTGTTCTCTTCCCTCCCTTGTTTTGATCTCTCTTCCTTCCTCCCTCCTCTGTGGAATGTCTCTGATCTACAGTTGCCTGTTAATTTTATTTATTTATTATTTCCACCACCCCCCATCCCTTATTTTAGAGAGGAACCTATTTTTAAGAACCCCAAATTTGGAAACTATATTTTTCTGTAACCAAAGTACAAAATTAAAAGTCTCGGTCATAAAGCCACTGTTATGTTCTATTCATGTTTTCCAAATAAAACTAGACCCAACTAATAAAATTATACCATACAAAACCATGTTTATAAATGTGGAGCAACATACTCTGTTGAAATACTTTAAATTTTAAACGTAGACTTTTTTTCAAAGAGAAGTTGATAAGTCATCTTTTGTAAAATGTATCATAAAGTTCAATTAGTCAAAAGGATAAATTTGATTTAACTGATCAAAATAGAAACTGGGGACTCTCAGAACAGTAGGAAGCCTTCAAACAGAATCCCTTCTTAAGTTTCTTGAGATGCTCAAGACATACATTTAACAAATTCACAAACTTTTATATACAGTTCTTTATTAATATAAGTATTACTTTAAAATTTATCAGGTATTTTCCAAGGAATTTAGGCTATATAAAATATTCTTAATAAGACCTTTTTTTGTAAAATCATAGGTGAAAATATCATATTCAGAGAGGTGTAAAAAAAAGAAAAAATCCAGGCAGAGAATTTTTATCAATACTATGAAAATAATGAGCATGCAGGCAAAGTGAACTGCTTTATAGGTAAATCTTCTGAGAACTGAGTAAGGTGCTAAACCACCATGGCCACAGCCTTGAGGTATCATGAAGCTCACAGATTCAGCTTCAATGAACAAGTAGTACATGGGGAGAGAATGCCATATGGGTGAGACATTTCCACAGTTAAAATTGACCCTAAATAAGAGTATGCCCATTCTCGTAATTATTATGTCATCAAAAAAGAAATGTTACCTAAAAGACTTATATTAGCAATACTCTACTACTGAATTCCCATGTGTTTTAAAAAGAACATTGCGAAAAATGTGGATAAAAATAAAACTTACTGCATTGGCACGTTGGTCCCAGTCATGTTTGTCATCTGACAAAATTTCCCTGATCTTATTTAATGTTTCTTCAAGTTCTCGACTAGAATAGATCTTAAAGAAAAAATTCAAAATTATGGTGTTAGTATTTCTTGCCATAGACAATATCAAAAGTATGTCTTGATATACTTTTAAAATAACCTTTGACACAGTAAGATTATTTCCCCATTCTAGCACCATTTTTAACAGAATGGAATAAATATATTACAAACAATAAAAAAATGCTTTGTCTTTCCTATTTATTATTATTCTTATGCTATTTTCCATTTGTTGGTAACCTCGGGTATACTTTTAAAATACTATGCCATTTACCATCCTGCCAAAAGCAATATACAGATTTAATGCCATCCCCATAAAAATCTCAATGACATTCTTTAATGAAATAGAAAAAATATTGATGAGATTCATATGGAACAACAAAAAACCTCGAATAGCCAAAACCCTCATGTCTAAGAAAAATCAAAATGGAGGC
>NW_004567105.1:70713894-70745067 GCF_000260355.1 Condylura cristata | reverse complement strand
AGGGAGGGAAATGCACGGGACTATGGTGGTGGCACAGAGGTGATTTGGTGATGGGAAACCCATGGGGATTACAATTGAGATGAAAAAAAAAAATGTGAAAAATGATGTAAAAATAAACTTTTTAATAAAAAAAAAATACTATGCCATTTAAAAACAGATTAGATGAAAATATCCTAAAAAATCAATAAAAATTGATTCCTTAATCAATTCCTTAAAATGTCAGGTTTATAAATACCTAGAGTACAAACTCACACAATACTGCAAAAGTATGTTTTAAGTTAGCCCCTACTCCCCTTCCCTGTAGTTAGGAAGGTACATACTGTTTCCTCTGAAGCCAACCATCTTCACAACACCATTATCCTTTCATTCATTTACATAATATTTATGTAAAAGGGATGCAACATGCTACGTACTAAGGAAACTAAGTTTTGCCTTACGGAGATTATAATGTAAGAGTGAAAAAAGAAATTAATCAAATGACAGATAGTCTAATATTAGAAAATATGAAATTGCAAGTAGAAAGAACTACCAAGGTGAATTACAAAATGCCACAAAAATCTATATGATTTGTGTCTGACCTACTGCAATAGTTAGAAAAATCAAGATGGAACCGAGTTCTAGTCACACTTACAACTAAAGAACTAGTTGGGTATTAGGCTAAAGAGAGTAGCCTTCCCAGAACATGTGGGCAATGGCTCATGACAGAAAAAAACTGAAAGAAGGTCAGAGTGCAAAGAGGAGCAAAGGAAAATCCAGTGATCCAGGTCTGTCAGTCAGTGCACAGCACTGGTTGACATTCCAGCTAAGGTTCAGGTGAGGACATGTCTCCTAAACCAGTTGTTCAATATTAGTTTACAGTATAACTGGAAAATACGCAGCAGGCATTGAAGGTGTGAGGCTCCACACTCACACCATGTTGCTAACAGTGAGGGAAGACAAAGCAAAGGAATTTGAAAATGTGAGAAAGAAAAATGGGGTTGTCTGACGGCTTCTTAAAAACAGCTCTACTTAAGTCTTTCATTTTCAATAGCCATTAAATTCCTTCTTCCTACCTACACCCCATTCAAAAGCCAAGAACCCTTTCAGTCAACCCACCAAAAAACCAAGAATGTGACACAAGAGTGAAGAGGTAGGACGGGACCACATAACATTTTTGGAGAATGATTCCTGGAGGCTTCAAGCTAGCTCTTTCCTGCCCTCACCTTTGCTTCACAGCAGAACTTCTCAACTGTTTTTAAAAAGGCATACCCTTCTGCTACACCTGCCCTTTTCAGATGCATTGCTCTGGAACACAGTGCAAGAATCTCCCTTCTCAGAACAAGGTAAAAAGTTACTTCGGTGAGGGGAACACAGCTTTTAAACATACTTTTTTTTGGGGAGGAGGGGGTTATATAACCAAAAGAATTTTGAATACCACTATTAGGAATCATTGCAATAAAATGATTCCTAGCTTTCTGATTTTTGTAACAATTAAGTAATAGTCTCCGCATACACAGCAGTGGAAGACAAATTTTGTAAGGGGAAGATTATGACTTTAATTTTGAACAACAGATGGAGTTGGAGATGTCTCTGAGATATCTGAAAGATGTCAGTGGGAAAGTTACTGCACTCAAAAGAAGTCTAGCACAGAGATAAAAGTCAGTGCATTATTTATGTAAAGGTGGGAACTGAAGCCATGAGTTTGAAGGATGTGACAAAGAAAGTGAGAAGTGAGTGCTCAAAATGAACTCTTAAGAAATCCACTATTAGGCAAGTAGAAAAGGATGTGCTTTTAGAGACTGAGAGGAAGTAGTCAAGGAAGCAGGAGTTAAAAACCAGAACACTGTATCATAAGCACCTTCAACTCTGAGTAGTGAATTTAAAATGTAGTATACATATATTGCTTTTCAGTGGTGCACACCTGAAACTACATCATCATGTTATACAGTGCAATGTTATTAAACTCATTTTTAAAAATGGCACCTTGAAAAAATTGTGAATGTAGCAGGATTCAACCAAATGAATTTAATTTTATTTCAGACTCACGGAAAAACCAATTGATAACATTAATGTGCAACCTTTACTAATAGCTTAGTAATACTAAGTCAAATATTTCATTACACAGACATTAAAGGAAAAAGAAATTTTAAAGAAGGGG
Source organism: Condylura cristata (assembly GCF_000260355.1). Taxonomy (NCBI): domain Eukaryota; kingdom Metazoa; phylum Chordata; class Mammalia; order Eulipotyphla; family Talpidae; genus Condylura; species Condylura cristata. Next base: position 70,742,930 of record NW_004567105.1, on the reverse strand, counting down.
AAAAGGAACTCCACGAATAGGCACTAAAGCAACAGTCAGGGGCAAGCCCCTTCACTATGTCTTTACCTGAATAGAAGGGACATCTGTAAAAGCTTTTATAAAGTCATCTTCATCAACTGCTCCTGCACCTCCTTCCTTAGAAGCACCTGTGATTAAAAGAAAATTCATTTTTTAAAGTTTTTTTTGAAGCATTTTAGCAACAGGGACTACATGAAAAGTGTATCAGCAAGTTATATGTCTCTCGAAATGCTGAGACATTCTGTTTTGTAAAAAAGCGTTTTTTTAAAAAAAGTACCAACTTTCAGGAAAGTCAAGGTACTTGGTGGTAGTTGATTACCTCTGTAAGTACCTATAACAAGGACATAAGAAATACAAGTGAAAGTATAAACACTTAAAAGTCAACTAGCAATTTTAAATGACACCAAATGTCAAAAAATAAGTGAGGCAGAGGCGTTAGATATGATGCAGTGGTAAGGAAAGGAAGCGTGAGAAAAATGGGAGGCTTGAATTTAAATATACAAATAATCTTTCATTTCACAGACAGTAAAAAAGAAAACTTACTATGATGTAGTTAAGAGCCAGTAATTAAGCTATATATTTTCCTTCTACTCCAAATCTACCCTCATACTTTGTGATGCTGGGCATTGAACTGAGCAAATTTTTTTTTTCTTGCTGATTCTAACAGTTTCCTATTAAATTGCAGGGAATGCTGCAGAGAGGCTGGAAGCTGAACAAAGAAGGAAACTGCTCCGTCCTGAATGGTGCATCCTGCTCTTATGATTAAAACCCCAGCAACTCTGGCAACACCTGGTTCCAGTCTACAGTTTTTCTATCATTTCCTAAACCAGTTTACTGCATGCTCAGAAATGCCAGTCTCGTCTCCCCTCACTACAGGTCTGCATTCAGGCTTTGCAGGGACCCTCTCTAAGTCTGAGTTTTAGTACTGTTAGCCTCATTTTATTTCTCCAGCTCTAGGCATAGGAGCGGTTTGCTATGGTGAGCCACGATACTTCAGAGCTCTTCCTTTGCATTTTTAGGGCATCAATACCTACTTAACAATTCTTTAGTAAATTCTCCTTATAAAAGTAACTTGTGGTTTCTGTCCTCTGACAACCCAGGCTAATGGCAAGAGGTTTCTAACTCTACATTATATATTTATTTCTCCATGGTACACTTTTAAAACATGAAATGGATTTCAACTGTAAAATATGTATATTCCAAGGGAAAACTAACTATAAAACTTTTCCAATTAAAAAATTAAAATATAAATATCTCCATAATTTTGTTTTGTCATCTATCAAAGGAAATAATAGGATTAAAAAGAAATTAACACCATGCTATTAATAAAAAAAAACTCAAGATTTCCCAAGGTATATAAGAAACTCATCTTTAAAAAAATAATAAAAACTTCTGTGAATTTTATGATAATAAGTGATGAACCACAGAATGGCATAATATCAAGTTGCAGGGCAAAATAAGCTATAAATTCAAAGCAAGTACAATTTAATAAAGGAGAATGAATCTGTGCTTACCATAAGAAATTCAATTAGAAGAGTGAATAAATAACAATTATTCGCCAGATATTTTTAAAAAATCCAATAAAATAAAAGTATTCTCATTCCATCCCCAACCATCAGTCCTAGTTACTAACTGAAAACACCTATAAAAACAAAACCAAAAATAAGATATCTAATTGTATATTCTTGAGAGTTTCTTTGGGGTTCTAGAAGGAAGCATAGCTACTCGTATACCCTTGGCTGAAGAAGTCTCTGTTGTTGGGGAGCCTGCAAGTTTGGGAGGGACACATGTGGAACAGTGGGGGGGTGAAGGGAACATCTGCTCACTCAGCAAGATAGGCCAAACCCTGGTGTTCTGAGGGGTGACAGACACTGAAGACACATCAATCTCACCTCCATTAACTATATATTCTTAACAGCTAATAACATACTGCACTCATTTACAAACGGTATTATTTTTGACTTCTAACAGGCATACAGAAGTCTAAATTTATAAGCTTTCTTTCCAATTTTTCAGTTATCTTGTTGAGGTCATTGAGCATCAATTGGGGGAGGGGGACTTGTCATTATAAAATAGTTTCTAAACATTCAACACAGCTTTTCTCTCCTGACTTAACTTACTATTTCCCCTGTAACATTTGTAGTAAGGTAACATTAATTTATGCACTGTATATGATTTATAGGAATGGGCTCGCACTTCCTCAGATGTATGTGACCACATAAGACCTACAACCAAAGCACCCAGAGTCCCTCAGCGGTTCTCCAATGGACCCACCTGTTCCCATCCTTCTTTGTCCCACTCTGGTAGCCTCAATTCTGCAACCATATTTCCAGAGTTTGTTCAGTTTAATTTTGTCTGCTCCTTTGTTTTGTTTCTTTATATTCCATATATAAGTGTAATCAATCAGTATTTATCTTTCTCCTTCTGACTTATTTCACTTAGCATAATTTTCTATAGCTCCATTGATGCTGTTGCAAATGGCAAAATTTTCTCTTTTTATAGCTAACTAGTCCATTATGTATGTGTGTTTGTGTACAGATACCATATCTTCTTTAGCCACACATCTGTCATTGAGCAACTTAGGTTGTTCCATTAACTTAGTCACTGTAAATAATGTTACAATGAAAACAGGAGTGCTTGTTATCTCTTCAAATTAATTCTTATTAACAGTTTTCATGAACAACTTTCTTTCCATATTCATTAATATATTTTGTTCGTTTATATACCATTACTGCAAATTACCATAACAAGAGCAATAATTAGCTCCTTTTTTTAAAGATTTATTTATTATATATTTACTTACGTGTACAGAACTGGGGTACAGGCCAGAGGTGCAGGGACAGTGAGAGGATTCACCAGTGACAGAGTGGGGAACAGAACAGGCAGAATGACCAAAATACATGGTAGAGGGGAACAATGGGCAGGTCAGGAGAGGTCTGCCTCACCATGCGGGTTACCCCCTTGGCCAGGGATCAAACCCATGCTGAAGTGGCTGTGGCTAGCTTCACAGTATTTAACCTGCTGCACCACCAGGGAGGGCCCTCATTAGCTCATTTTGAAAGAAAACAACTGACTCCTGGACAGCATACATCTCACCTACGGGAGTTATTTAACAATCTCAGTGTATCAAATGTGGAAGAAAAAGTTTAACAGGAATGTAAAAGTATAGAGAAATCACTATGAAGAGTTAATACAGTGTGTGTGCTATTTACAAAAGGTATCATATATCAAATGTTAACTCCAATAATCCATTTGCCACAAACACATCATCAAGAGTCTTCAAGGGAATGCAGAATATCTGAATAATCCCAAATAGAGTGAGAAAAATGAGCTACTAAGGATATATATACATATATATACATATATATATATATGTATATATATATGTGTTTGACTTTGAAAGTCACAAGTGGCTCTAATCATAATGCTTTGATTATCCAGTGGCAGGGAAGAATTAGAGGAGACTGTCATTCAAGAGACATCACTCTTTCCAGAATGTTTGACTGGGTAGAGTAGGCAGAAACCAGAAATTCCAAAAAGTTATTTTAGGAGGTTTAAGCATGAAGAGAAAACTCCTCTGTTTAGTTTTTAACTACTATTAGGATGAAGTGCTGAATACAAAAGTGAGCAAAGGGGAAAGTACTACATTTCATATATAAAAGCAAGAACAAAGTCAGAAGTGCAAAGGGGCAGAATTTTCTCAAGCTACGATAAAGAGAACAGCACTAAAGAGAAAACTAAAAGAAAGAGACACATAAAATCAGTACACTGGCGTTACTCTACCAAAGACTTGAAAGAGTGCTATGGAGAGAGATGTGTAAAATAAAGAGTATATGGGTATATTTGAACCACCAAATTTCTAATAAGACTTGGCTGAAACACACTCAGAGAACACATGACATCTTTACGCAAAAGGAGGGAAGATTTGGGGGTAGAGTCCAGAATCAAGGTAGAACCGTACAGAAAAGTGCTGATAAGAGAACACCACTGAAGTGATATGGATGCCTCATTTAAGACACACTAGAGACTGCTAAAGGAACCTGACAACAAGTGGCTGGCTAGATTTCAAAATTGTATAAACTAGTGACTATTATGAAATACCAGTTTCTCCACTTTTGATTGGGAGTATTTATTATAATTTTTTTATCCTGCAACCTCCATTCTATGGTGAATGTATCAGGTGTAAATAAAGGTGTCTTTTTAGTTCACAGGTCAGTGGATAGAGGCACCACACCGAAGAACTGTTAACAATTCCTTCCATTCCTGATGTTACTTTTCCAATATGACTTTGCTACTCTTCCCATCCAATGAGGAACCTGAAATTTTTGAGTTGAAACAAAAATTTAGAAAAGACTAAGCAACCCCTTGATTAATGAGTCTCCAGTTTTGAGAAGGATTAAGTCTTCTCTGAGGGAAGCTTCTAGCACCTCCAACTTAAGCCCATAGATTCCTACCAGTTAAGTTTAAAGCTATGATCTTACAACAGAAGTTCAAATACAAAATAATACAAAGCATTATGAACTGAATCATGGGAAATGAAATGAACAATAGATTTTAGATGTAAATACTAGAAGTTTTGAGTTAGAAATTACAGGGGAAAATGTGAATATAATGTTTAAAGCAATAATTGCTAGTATTAGAGCTACCAATAAACACATGGGCATTAGAAATGAACAAATTTCTTTAGGGAATACAAGCACCATAACTTGAATAAAAACACGGTCAATTTTTTTTTAGAAGAACTAGAGTACATGCCTGAGGTTGGGGGTTGGGGGTTAGTTGAGAGGATTCACCAGAGACAGAGTGGGGAGCAGAATAGGCAGACTGACTGAAATACACTGCTGAGGGGAGCAGCAGGAGGGACAGGAGAGGTCTGTTGTGCCAGGTGGGTCACCTCACTGGGTGGGGATTGAACTATGCAGCAGTGGCTGTGGTTACTTTCATAGTGCTACTCTTTAACCCGCTGCACCAATGGGGAAGGCGCCACTGTTCAAATTTTTAAAAAAGAAGTTGATGAAAAGAATGGAAGAAGTTGAACTAGAATCAATTGCTCTCCTGCCCGCCTGCGACTATGCAAGTGTTCTCTTTACCTGCCTTTTCCCCTTGGAAAGAAGAAGAGGCAGCTCTCCTCCCAACAATGCCAGACAGGGACTCTGAAGACTCTCTTTTAACAAACCTGTCCCTGTGAGAGGTGGCTCTCTCTCCTGCCTGCATCTGCTCAAGTATCTTTTACTTCCCTTTCCCTTTTATAATAAGCCTGCCCTTCTCACAAAGAGAAATGGGAAAATGGAAAAATAGAAGAGATATGAAGACAGCATAAGAAGGTCTAATTAATATCTGTGTAAGTTGATAGCGTGTCAATGTGTATATACATACATATACATATAAATATTGGAGTGCCTCAAATACACAATAAAGAGAATGGAAGAAAATTCAATATTTAAAAAGATAATGGTTGTGAATTTGCTAGACTCAAGAAAACCAAGAACCTATAGACTCACCAAACATATGTGGATAAAAAGAAATCCACATCTAGAACTGTGTTGTAACTGCTAACACCAAAGACAGACATATACATCAGAGAAGAAGAAATCATCTAGAGAAGAAAAGACTTTTCAAAGGCAACAGCTGAGACAGAATATATTAATATCTTTCAAGTTTAGAAAGAAAATATTATCAATCTAAAATTGTACAAAAGTATTTTTTAAGAATACACCTAGAGGCCCTCCCTGGTGGCCCAGCGGGTTAAAACACAGCACTGAAAAACTAAAGCCACTTCCACATGAGTTTGATCCCCGAGTGCCCGGGAGGTGACCACATGGTGTGGCAGACCTCTCCTGACCCACCCGCTGCTCCCCTCAGCAGTGTACTTCGTCGATCTGCCTGTTCTGCTCCCCACTCTGTCTCTGGTGAAGCCTCTCACCGCCCCTGAGCCTCTGGCCTGTACCCCAGTTCTGTATGCACAAATAAAGAAATTTTTAAAAAAAAAAAAAAAAAGAATACACCTAGAAAAAATGGAAAGTACTGGAAATGAAGAAAACAAAAGATTTTATGGTAGGTCTAAATAGGGGGTTGGCAAATTATTTTGTAAAGGACCAGATAGCAAACATTTTAAGGCTTAATGGGCTAGCTATATGGCCTCTGTCACAATGACTCAATCTTCACATATGAAAGGGTGTAGTTCATTCCAATTAAAAAAAAAGATAGTGGGCCAAATTTGGTCTATTGACTGTAGTTTGTAAAACCCTGGTGTGGATATAAAACACAAAATATACTAAGTTCATTAAAAAATTAAACTTTAGCATAGTAACTAGTAAATCAAAATACAAAAGCCAATTTCATTTCTAAGCATCATCAACAAAGAAATCTTAATTTAAAAATACACTGTATCCACTAGTAATAACTATTTTGAGGTATTTAGAAATAAACCATCCAAACAAACACAACTAATTATGACAATTAAATATCAGTGAAGACCTATAGTGATCACATGAGCAAAATACAAAGTTCAAAAACAGACTCACAAAACATGAAACTCTGATATATAACAAAGGAGTTATTCAGATCAATGGGGAAAATATACATTATTCAATAATAATTTCTTAAACTTCAAAAAAAAAAAGTGCCGAGATAATGGCTTACATATATTTTAAAAAGGCATGTTCTTCAAGTATTAAACTTGCATTAAACATTCTGAGTCCCATGGGAAAATGCAGGCATATAAATTAATTTCAAATGTTCAACTAAATATTCCAAAAAACAAGACTAAATAGAAGAGTAAGCATAATTAATCATGGTATATACCTGAAGTACAAAAAGAAACAATACTTCAAACTTCAATTTACAAGTAAATGAGGAAATACTAACATCCACTGCTGGTAATGTCAACCACAGAGTGCTCAGAGAAGAGAAAAATCAGATAATTGTATAGAAGAGAATCCTAGCAGAGGTGGAACATAGACATCATGAATATTTCCCCCACAGGACCAAGGGTTAGCAGCACTTGAAGGTATTCCTTCAAAGCTTGGTGAGTAAAGGAAAGGAAGCAAAGAAAAAGGCTTTGCTGAAACAAGATAGTATTATAAAATCAAAAGCAGGAAATTCCCAATGTTCAGTTAGTGAAAATGGTGCACTGCACAATATCAACAGAAGAGGGCATCCTTGAACTAAGAAACAGTAAAATTTTCTTGGCCTCATAGAATCACTTTCTAAAAAAAATACTCTGAGGACATGTGAGGAAGTTTAAATGTAGCATGGAAGTGTTGAAAAGGTGAGTATATCAACTAAGAATAAATTTACAGAATACTAAAGAGCTGGATGAACAAATTAAGTAATATCACAAAGAAACCAGAGCAATCCAGAACATGGGAAAACCTAAAAGACAGCTGGCCTAGACTCCAAAACAGGTCAATGTCATAAATGTAAGATAGGTAAACAGATTGTTTCACAGACTATTATGAAAGTTTCTTGAATATGATAATGGCATCATATAAAGAACTGGGGTGTAGGCCAGAGGTAGAAAGGGGGTTGGGGGAATTTGAGAGGATTCACCAGAGACAGGGTAGGGAGAAGAGCAGGCAGGCTGACTGAAATACATTGCTGAGAGGAGTAGTAGGCCAAGCAGAAGAGACTTACTGAACGATGTGTGTTAACTCCCTGGATGGGGACAGAACTTGTGCTGCAGTGGCTGCCTACAACCTGACAGTGCTGAGACTTAATCCTTTGCACTATCAGAGAGACCCCTGGAGTGTGTCCTTAAATTTTAAGGTGTATATTAATTATGTATGGCTGAAATGCCATGTCTAATGGTTGTGATGAAAAGACAGAGAGAGTATATACAGGAATATGTATACATAAAATCCAAACAAATGTGGAAAAATGTTAGTTATTAAATCTGGTTGATGAGCATATACTTACTAGACTTTTTGCATAACTTTGGGACTAACCTGTAGAGCCTCCTATTGCAGGCAGGATATTTCTATTATTTTCTCCCAACTATTAAACATCATTTATGAATTCTTTAAAAAATAAACCTTGCATAATGAAACTGATCACGTTTTGTATAAGGTGAAAAACAAAATGGAAGCCAAAGAATTATAGCAAAACATAATACTCTTATACAGATTAAGTAATTAACTGACTTACTGATTTGTACTTACAATAAGTAATCTGTTAATTACTCAATCATATTTACCTTAAACCCAAAGTTAATATAATAACAGGCTATCACATGATAGATAGACAATGATATGGGATTCACAGTAACTTAAGACAGAATGACAGACTGGTGAATCCCTAAATTCCAAATGTCAATAGTACTGCTGTATGGGATAAAAATCAGTATCATAAAAGAAGTCCTTGACAATGACTCAAGTATCATAAAAAAGACTCTAGACAATGGCTCAAGGACTGGGTACTTGTTTCATCTCCACTAGTAACTGCCTGATCTTGGACACATTTTTTAATTATGTGAGGCTCTCTCAATCTCTTCATCTGAATCTGGGTCAAATCCTCTTGAAGACCCATTCAGAGCAAAATCTTCTAGGCTTAGTAGCTTTCCCTGTCATTAGGGGGAAGAAGAGGAAGAAAAGAAAAGAAAACATACAAGTTACTTGACTTTACATAAGTTAAAACACAAGAAAGTGAGGTTTTTATCATCTAAAAATCTTGGACTAAGCAAAAAATTCTGTGCTATTTGGCTTACTACATATACAGTAGGCCCTCCATATCTGCAGGTTATGGGTCCACAGACTCAATCAGTGGGGAATGAAAACATGTACTATTTGGTTAGGCCTATGATGGTTGTGTCTGTTCTGAACATGGAGAGGCTTTTCCCCTGTCATTATTATTCCCTAAATAATACAATGTAACATCTATTTACAAATCATTTACATTGTATTAGGTAATAACTGTAATGGAGAGATGATATAAAAAAAAAAACCTCTGCACAGGTTTTTGCACACACACACACACAATGCCAATTAATGTAAGGGACTTGTACTCAGGGGTCCAGAAACTAATCCCTGTGGATACTAAAAAACAACTGTACCAATTTTCATGATCTTTACTTCTTTAAAAAAAAATCATCTTTATAAGAGAAAATAATCAAACTATTAACATAACTTGTGAAAAATAGCTATTTGAACATTCTTAATGAAACCTTGTATTAATTATAAATGAAGTGAGGCAAATGTAAAATAGTAAATAGTACTGATTTTGAGATGGTGGTAATAAGAACTGAAAATCAAAACCATTTCAAAGAAGCCTTTGACATTAGTGTGAAAAAATATAAAGATAATATTCTGTCCTTTTAAACGAGTGACAAGTAAGAAAGAACACTAAAACTCTTGGCAACTCTTGGTCAATTACACCTGAATGAGGGTTTTCTAAAAAACTACTATTAAAATACTATAGAGAAGAAAGAATTTTAAACATTCAAGTACCTTTAGTAACTATTCCAAGAAGCCAAAAGACAAGAAAATGTGTTAGCCTAAATTCCTATTATGAAGCCAAATGTTATTCAGAAAATGAACCTTTTAAAGGAAATCATTTCATCCTTATTCTAATTTGAAAAGCACAAAAGTAACACACTGACACCCACATAACGGATTTTTATAACAACAATATATTGGTATTGAGCAATCAGTAAGTAAACTTTCTTTTGATTCTCCTTGGCTTACATCTATAATCTGTCGCAACTACAATATGAATAGAAAAGGATGGCAAATTGAGTTAAATAATAAAGCAAAAGTTACACATACTACAGATTAAACACATCTCTGATTGCTGTGTTTAATTAACTGAATAGGATACTTTGCTAAAAATAGCATACATTTCTTTAAACTTGAGATCTATCTCTGGGGAAAGTAAATTAAACTTTCTGACTTCAAAAGCATAGTCAGTGTGGATTCCAAGAAAGCTCATTTAATTTTGATTTTGGTAATTTTAATTGAAATGTGTTAAACTCAATGGACTGTGATTGCCTTATATTACTATTATATATTTTTTAAATATATACACTTTTGATGTATTCTATATTACCTATGATATTCCTTTAACTAGGAATACATGTTTTTTTATTTTAAAGTTACAAGTAGCAAATAAAATTCCTGAACTGAATCACCATCATTCCATATAAACTTATGAGAAAGTAAATGTATAGTGTGGAACACAGAATAGGTATAAAAAGAGCCACTGAGCGCCCGCCCAGGTGGCTCAAGGGGTTAGGATGCAGCAATGCAAGCTAGCTGCAGCAGCTTCAGTGCAAGTTCGATCCCTGGCCAGGGAAATGATCCACATGGCTCAGCAGACCTCTCCTGTCTCACCCACTACTCCCCTCAGCAGTGTACTTTGTTAATCTGCCTGTTCTGCTCCCCACTCTGTCTCTGGTGAAACCTCTCAGCACTCCTGCACCTCTGGCCTGTACCCCAGTTCTGTATGCATAAATACATCATTAAAAAAAAGAGCTAGTGCAATCTTCAAGAATTTGAAAGTATTATGTTAACAGCACCTTCCCTGATGAAGTTACAAGGAGGCAGATTTCAATGCAACATAAAAGAATTAATTTATCCAGAGTTGAAATTAGCTTATAATACTCTGGAGGACCTATACCAAACTGAAAGACTACCTGCACCTTTTGATTAGTAAACTTTGAAAATTTATTCCAAAGAAATGACTGGAAATAAGCTAAAAGATATATGACATACATATTATATCTGTTATAAACTACGCTACTACATATATATATATATATACACACACACACTATCCTAAAAATACTGAAAGCACCTAGATTATTATTTTGCATGAGAAGTTTTTTTTAAGATTTATTTATTTATTTGTGCATACAGAATTGGGGTACAGGCCAGAGGCTCAGGGGCGGCTAGAGGCTTCACCAGAGACAGAGTGGGGAGCAGAACAGGCAGATGGACGAAGTACACTGCTGAGGGAAGCAGCGGGAGGGCCAGGAGAGGTCTGGCTCGCCATGTGGTCTCCTCCGGGGCAGGCGGCAGGCGGGAATCGAACTCATGCGGAAGTGGCCTCAGATTCTCAGTGCTGTGCTTTAACCCGCTGCGCCACCAGGGAGGGCCTTGCATGAGAAGTTTTTAATCAAATATTTAAGACGAGAAAAATGTCCTGGGTAAAATAAGAAAAAGGTTCTACAAGACTACATAATGAACAGTGTCAATTCTGTCCTCTTAATAAAATATGTGTACATGTAAAAATAATTAGAAACATCACTATAATGTTAGACGAAAGGAGACGGTGATTTACCAGCTAATTCTGTCTAGATGTAGTGCTCCCATGGGTGGTTATCTGAATTCTAATTCTTGAGTATTTTTTACTTTTATCAGACGCAGAATAATAATCTGTCAAGAATATTATGAGAGAAATTGTTATACTTGAATATTAATTGAATGTTACTCCCAACATACCTTCTGAAACTCTAAGAAAACTTTCCATAACTAATTTAAAAATCAATAAGCCTCTGTCAAGAACAGAAAAATCTAAACTTTCAAAGGACTGACCATTAAGAGTAATATTGATTTCTATAACATTCACATCCTCTGGCTACCAGAGTTTTTCTTAGATAGAAAAATGGGCAGTAAATCTAAATGAGTTTTGGCAACAAAAGAAGCAAATAATTAATTGCAAAATGAATCTACAATTGTCAAAAGAAAACAGAGGAAGAGGGGAAATTTTCTTTCCCTACTTTTATCAACAGGGCTGATCTCTAGATGGATGATATAATCTACATGAGATTTACAATCATAAAAGCTCCCTAATATTTACATATCTGATAGAATTAGAAACCATTGGAGGATGGCAATGAGAAAGTCTCTTTTAAAAAAGAATATTAATTTTATCAACTCATTAACTTCAGAATTAAGTGATCTTTGAGAAGTAAAATACAATTTCTATTTCCAGGCAAGAAAGTAAAATAAGAAAACAACTGATTATAAAGTACAGGACCAGATTCACCAACATATTAAATATATCACTATGTATTAAAAATAATTCATTGTAAATCAAAAAGATAGTTTCATGAAATTATAGATTAGTAATCAATAACACAAAATTAAGATAAAAGAATTTTCCTAGTAATGACCAAAGATAAGTTTTATCTGTCACAAAAGGAAGGAACTGCAGAATTCCATGTACTTTTTACCAAAGATAAGAAGTCAATAGAAAAATAATCTGTAGGAGAATGTTATAACTAACATATGGCTGAGAATATAGTCCTACATTAGTAACATAAAGTAAGTAAAACACTATAATATATACTGCTCAAAACATTTAGAGAAACCAATAAGACATTTCTTTTTCAAGTATTTAATTTACCTTTTTATTTAAATATACGTATATTATACAATCCTTTTTGCTGGTTGTATGACATATTAAAGAGAGTTAAAATGGAATATGTATTATAGTTTTCCTATATTTAGAATATCATCTGATTTGGAAAATATTTGGCTGTAGAAAGATCAAGAGCACACAACTTAATGAACCTGATCAAAATATGCAGTTTTTTTCCTTACCATTTTGTTTTTCATTAAAAACAAAACAAAACAAAACAAAACCTATCTATGGTCACTTTCTCAATTAGGTCTTCCTTAGATATGGAGATACAGATAAAAAGGAGAAAAAACAAAAAATTCTGAAGACCTTAATTTTCTCACTGGTTATCACAATTAAGGTAAAATCTGGTTTTCCAAATTACAACTAAAATACAAATACTTACTCCTATTGTTAAAGAATTAATTGTCTGAAATACTCAGCATTGAACTAGTACCTGAAAATACTGAAGGTTTCCTAATTAGTAAATGAAAAACCATCCCTATCAATTTTTTTAAGATAAATAGTATGTTAGAACAGTTGTGACATAATCAGAGAACGTACTATGTGCTGCATAAGTGCATAAGACCTGTTTTTTTTCTGTTTACTATTTCTAATCCAGAAACTATTGTTGAGACAATTTTACTTGACCACCACCCATTACCTATTATGAAATGATTCAATACTCAATATCTACAACCACTTAATGTATAGTATTTAAGACTCACTACCTAGATGAATGTGCAAGAACATTAGATAAATCAGTATTTCTTTCATAACTACAATACCTGAAAATTAAAAGCCAAATTCTGAAAAACCTGCACTTTCCTTAAAAGCAAACACCAAAAGCAAAAAAAAAAAACAAACCATAAAAATGGCATCTGAAAAATAAATACTCTCGTGAAAATATGAATTCACATATGTTCACATAGGAAATAGTAATATATTACATTTCGAACATTTTCAAAAAGGCAGCACATTCTTCCGTGTGTTGCAATAGATGCTCCAGACCTGCAATCGTGCTGCAGTCATGAATAAACATATTCCTTTGAAGTTCTAAGTATGTGTGGCCATATCAAGGACATGAGACAGCATATCAGATTTGAAATGAATTTACATTACCTCCAACCTTAGGGCCACCTGCTGAACCAGGCTTCCTTGCACTGTTGACAGGATTTCCGGGTGTTTTAGGTGCAGGAACCTTGAAGGCTGAAGCAGCTGATGATGGCCTATTTCCATCCACTGATTCTTCATCATCGAAGCTTTTATCTGCACAAAGCATTAGAAAAATGTATTTTTAGAGAACTAATCTCTGTTCCAATTTTCACCAAGACTCAAAAATCAAATAATACAATGTATAAATCATTTTTTGTAAGATAAAAATAAAGCTTCTTTGAACAAGCATCTACATTATCAGTTAACACTACATAAAAATAACACTATAATTTAAAATTAGACTGCAGTATTATCTATTTCCTACCTATACATATTAAGTCAAAACATCAAACCAAATATATTAGCTCTAAGGCTAGTAAAAATATTTTTCATTTCTTGCTACTTCATAAGAGCATTTTCTGCCAGCTCCTCCCATAGTGCATCTTCCAGCACACACTGCCTTATTCCTTATGCCCAGATTCTGCAACTTACAATCACAGATCCGTTTGCAAATCAGTCGCCTCATTCCTCTGAAAGCTTTTAATACCCTCACCCTAGGATGCTCCCAATAGTTCACATGGCCAAACACAGTAGATTTGATACTAATCAAAGGTTCTATCAAAAATAGACAGAAACAACCACAGAACCACCACTGAGGTTTGTGCCGGCATTTTTCTTTCTCTTCCCTGCCCTAGGTGCTGTAACAGCCAATCAGCGACAAGGTGACATCATCTTATGGCAGCTACTGCCAGATGAAAGGTAAAAATTCTCCATGTATTTAAAAAATTTTCTATATAGCAGCAGTCCTTATTCTACACTAAAATTTCAAAGGCATTTAATACTAAAGGTTTATGAACCTAAATTTATTTTCTGTTATTTAATTCACATAAATAATTAGATAGAAAATATGGTTTCATGAAATATTCACTCTGCTGGGATGCTTATTATTGCATCAGTAAAACATGGAATATCACAGTGCTCATTACTGCACACAATTAACTCTGTAATCTTAAAACTTGCTGTTGATTTAGACCACAGAGACCAAACTGAACAAGTTGTCCTCATAAATGATTCTAAAATAAACAAAGCTCATTTTAAAATGTTTGTAATTCACACTGATATCATCTCCTTATATAAAATGAAAACAGCCTAACCTCCCACCCCCTAAAATCTCTCCCAAATCAAAGGATGCATGCATTTACTCATCTGAGAAAATGGTTTTCTCTAGGACCCTGCACAAACCAACCACGACAAACAAGATGGGCGAGGCAAAGAAGCAGCTTTATCACAGGCTTCAGATCAACATGCCACAATCTTTCTCCTTTCATTCTGCATCCCTTAACTTTTCAAATACCAAATCAAATGGAATAAAATCACCCCTACATGAGATTAAGTTCAACTATTAAATGAATTTTTAAGAAAATGTACCCACTAAGTGTTAAGTGCTTTTATCTATTAGAAAAAAAAGAATCAAATAGACCCCTTGATATAAAACCACATTCCATTTCAGCAAGTGTTTTTCTTAAATAGCATAAATTATAGGAAAAGGCATCTTTTAGTTAAATTTTTTTCTTTTAGCATACTACTAGTAAAGAGGCAATTTGGATCAATTAAAACCTATGTTCTATATAGACTACTCTGTTAAAAATACTAATACCATTTCAAATAAACTTTCTCCCACCATCATGTAAAAAAAAAGTATAGTAAAGAGACATGGAGTAGACACAAATCTACAGAGCTAGATACAGAAACAGAGTAGCCAAAAGTTCCCATGGAAACAAGTGTTATGTTGCTATACACATACAAGAACTGAAAAGAGTAAATGTCTCTACCATTACATAAAATTAACTCTTAACATCCTCAAACTACAGGGAAATTTTAACTTTTTAATCAAAGTAATGTAGGGAAAATCATAAGTATGCAGCTCAATGTGTTTTCAAAAACTGAGCATGCGTTACTGTAACCTGTTTCCAGACCAAAGATCAGCATCTTATAAATACCTTCGCTGACCTCTAACTAGTGTGAACATCTAACATCATAGCTGTTTTTACCCATTTTTCAACTTTATCTAAAATAAATCACATAACATGTGTTCTTATCTAGCTTCTTTTCACTCAATATAACATTTGGAAAATTCATTTTCATTATTACAGCTTACTGGTATATGAAAGCTCCACAATTTGTTAATATCCATTCCACTACTGATGGACATTTGAAGTGTTGCTGGTTTTAGATTATAAAATTGTCACCCTAAACGGCAAGCTAATGATTCAAAATCTGTAGCATTATTGTGGAAATAATATAGTAATTTATTTTAAATGTATTAAGTCAAAGATGTATATTGTGACTTTGAGATCAATGATAGTCAAAATGTATTCCCCAGACCAGCAACTGAGCATCATGTGGAAATTTGTTAGAAATGCAAGTTCTGTCCCCAACCATAATCTACTAAATCAGAAACTGGAGTTGGGGACCCAGCAATCTGTATAGTAGTTAAATTATCTTGCTAATGCACAACCAAGTTTAAGAGCCAATATGGCAGGAGCAGGCAACCTTATAGCCTATCTGCAACACTCACACCACTGTAGCACCACAGTGACACACAATAGGTAAATGAGTGTGTGTGGATGTGTAGCAATAACATTTTATGTGCAAAAGGGGAAGGTGACTGGATTTAGACTGTGAGCAAGCCTACCAACCCTAGCTAGGGTAACCACTAAAACAAGGTGAAATGTTTACACAGTAAAATTAATAAAAGAAAAAATATCGATCAACTGAAAATGAGTATAAAAGTGGATGAAGTAGAAGCGAAAGATAAAGGGGCAAAAATAAAAGTATATCATATAAACTATCTACCTTAATTATAAATTACTTAAATATCCCAAATAAAAGATTAACACTGCTTTCTTTAAAAGGTTGCTTACATTAGATATACTTTTCATATAAGATCACATAGAAGTTAAAAGTACAGGCCCTCCTTGGTGGTACCAAGGAGTTAAAGCACAGCTCTACGAAGATGTCTGCAGTCACTGCAGCATGAGTTCGATAACCTACCTGGGAGCTGACCCACATGGCATAGCAACCCTCTCCTGTCTTGCCCTATGCTCCCCTCAGCAGCATATTTCAGTCAATCTGTTTTCCTCTCTGTCTCTGGTGAATCCTCTCACCCACACATCTCTGTTCTGTACCCCAGTTCTTGCATGCATAAATAAATAAAATCTTAAAAAAGAACAATAAGTTAAAAAAAAAGTACCATGATAAAGAGACACTAAGGCAAACACCAACTAAAAGAAAGCTGTTGTAGCTATACTAATTTCAAACAAAGCAGCATAACTAGAAATATATTTTAATAATGATAAAGGGGTTAATCCAACAAGAAAAAAAACTAAAAATTTTTTTTGTGTTTTTTTTTTCTTTTAAAGATTTATTTGTGCATACAGAACTGGGGCATAGGTCAGAGGCTCAGGGGTGGTGAGAGGCTTCACCAGAGACAGAATGGGGAGCAGAACAGGCAGACCGATGCTGAGGGGAGCAGCGGGCGGGTCAGGAGAGGTCTGCCACGCCATGTGGTCAACTCCGGGGCAGGCGGGAATCGAACTCATGCGGAAATGGCCTAAGCTTCCCAGTGCCATGCTTCGACCCGCTGTGCCACAGTGGGAGGGCCCATGTGGTTTTTTTTTTTTTTAATGAATAATATAATAGTTTATTTTCACATAATTTTGTGCATTTTCCCATCTCAGTTGTAATCCCTTTGGGCTTCCCATCACCAAATCACCCGTGTGACTTCACCACAGTCCAGTGCATTTCCCTCCCCCCACTGTTTCTGATCCTATTCCCCACTCCCCCCCGCCCCCCCATAAAATGTGTCTCTGGTATATACCTGTTCATTATTGTTTATTTTTTCTCGCCTGGTCCATTATACTCCTGCTATGAGTAAAACCATCTGGTATTTTTACTTTTCTTTCTGGTTTATTTCACTAAGCATGATCTTTTCAAGCTCCATCCATGTTGCTGCAAAAGGCATGTTTTTTTTTTTGGTTGCTGAGTAATATTCCATTGTGTATATGTATCGCATCTTTTAAATCCAATGCATCCATTTGGGGCATTTGGGCTATTTCCATGTCTTTCCAATTGTAAATAAAGCAGCAATAAGCATGGGGGTGCAGGTGTCATTTGGGTAGATACCTAGGAGTGGGATTGCTGGGTCATATGGAAGCTCCATGTTTAGCAGTTTGAGGAACCTCCAAACAGTTTTCCATAGTGGTTGTACTAGTTTGCATTCCCACCAGCAATGCAGGAGAGTTCCGTTTTCTATATATCCTTGCCAACATTTGTTGTTGCTAGTTCAAAAACCTAAATGTTTATGTACCCAGTAATACAGGTTCAAATATATAAAGCAAAAACTGAAAACTAAGTAAATCTAAAAATACAGGGAGGAAATAAATCTTAACTCACTTCCAGTAAGATTATATCCTTTTTGACAACTTAAAAGTTATAACATTAATACGTCATCATAAATCCCAAACTAAAAAATGTTTTGTAATTTATATAGGAGTCATAAATATTGTAGGCTTAAAAGTATTTTCCTAATAACTATAAAGTATCAAAACAAATCAGTTATATTTCTTAATAGCATCTATGTCTTCCTGAAATAATACTCTTATTAGTAAACTAGAAGCTAGACTAAAAGTAGGCAGGAACTTTGATAACCCTATTACCTAAAGCAACCCCTGGTTGCTAGCTCCTCACCCTGCACCTTACTTTTACCCCACTGAAGTTTATTCTCAGCATAATGTCCTGAGTTTAACAAAGTCACATCACTGCTCAAAATTCTTTTATGACTACTACTTGTTCTTCATCTTTCTTTCCAATATGGCCCCACCAGTCTCTTTGCTATGACTTATATCAGCGTTTCACACTTGCTTTCCTTTGCCTAGAATGTTCGTTTCTTCCATAGCCACACTATTTACATGCCTCTTTTAGGTTTTCCTTCATGTGATCACTCTCTATTTGGACTTCCCTAGCTACTACACTTACTAATATTTCAAATCCTGACACTACTAATCTACCTTACCTCCCCTGCTTTATTTTTCTCCCTAGCTCTTACTATCAATATATGTTATTTATTTTGTTATCTGACACCACCCATTAAAATATATTATTTAACAGAATGAGAACTTTGGTCTACTCTGTCCTCTGCTAGGATGACACACAACATAGTATGGGGAATTTTTGGCCTTCAGTAAATGCATTACGAGGTTATTTGAAATAAAATCTCAAAGGTAAACAACTATATATATAAAAGTTATGGATGAAATAGTTCTTAAAAATGATATCTCAAAGTAAACAACCCCATCAAAGAATGGGCAGAAGAGCTAAAAAGGCACTTGTCCAAAGAAGAAATGCAGATTGGCAACAAACATATGAAAAAATGTTCAGTACCACTTGTAATAAGGGAGACACAAATTAAAACCACAATGAGATACCACCTTACACCAGTGAGAATGGCTCATTTTCAAACAACTAGCAACAACAAATGTTGGCAAGGATGTGGAGAAAAAGGAACTCTCCTGCACTGCTGGTGGAAATGCAAACTAGTACAACTACTACGGAAAACTGTTTAGAGGTTTCTCAAACTGCTAAACATGGGGCTTCCATATGATCCAGCAATCCCACTCCTAGGTAACTGCCAAAAAACACAAAAACACTGATTCAAAAATGATACTTGCATCCCCATGCTTATTGATACTTAATTTACAATTGGAACGACATGGAAATAGCCCAAATACCCAAAAGTGGATGACAGGATTAAAAAGATGCTGTACATATACACAATGGAATATTACTCAGCAATCAAAAATATAAATAAACACATGCCTTTTGCAGCAACATGGATGGAGCTGGAAAAGATCATGCTTAGTGAAATAAGCCAGAAAAAAAGGAAAAATACCAGATGGTTTCACTCATAGCAGGAGTATAATGGACCAGGCGAGAAAATAATGAACAGCTATATACCAGAGACATTGTATGGGGGTGGAGTGGAGAATGGGATCAAAAACTATTGGAGGAGGGAAATGCACTGGACTATGGTGATTGCACATGGGTGATTTGGTAATGGGAAGCCCACGGGCATTACAACTGAGATGGAAAATTGCACAAAATGATGTAAAAATAAACATTATTTTTAAAAAATGATATCTCACAAAATAATTTTTTTTAAAGTCAAGGATAAAATCAGTACATTTGACTTCTAATGTTCTAAATGTCTTGTGGGGCAAAAAGAACGAATTTTATTTATTTATTTATTTGGTTACTTATTTATTTAATTTTTTAAGAACAGAATTTAAAATCCATGTAAGATGCTGAATCTAACAGGAGACCATTCCCACCACAAACTGGTATACCAACTGACTATATTCTCCAAATTAAAGTGAACTGGAAGTAACCCCCTTACCTTCTATAATATTTTATTCTTTCAAATTTTTCTCAAAACAGAGCAATAAAGAAGTAAATCAGAGTAGTTCATGAAGGTCAACTGCTCAGGCAGTCAAGACATTCGTGGCCTTAAGTGCAATAAGCACACTGGTAGCACTGCCAAGCAAGAGCCAAAGCAAATGCAAAATTTTCTTGGGAGAAAGTTCCTGGCTTCACATTTGCACAAATAATTTTCCAAAGGTTATTTGACAAGATAAGAAACAAGACACAATGAACAAGAATAAATAGAAATAAGCAGATAGTAGTAATAGAGCCACTTCAGATTCTAGAATTATCAAGTACAGACCATCAAATACCTATACTTGGAAGATTTATTAGACAAGCATGAAAACAGCTTCAGGAATCAGAAAATTATTGTAAATAAAAACAGGTTTCATAAAACAACCAAATAGAATTTCCAGATATAAAAATACAAAACTAAAATTTCAAGTCTGTGGACAGGCACAATGGCTGATTAGAAGCAGCTCAAGAAGTCACAAACGAACTGGATAATAAATAAGGAGGGAAAGCAACACCGAGGCCACATATGTACTGAAAAAAATAAAAGGGAGCTAACTACAGAAAGCAACCTATAAATTATGACTAACTACAAGTTGATTATTACTATAATCATATTCATTCTCTTTTTTTCTTTTTTCCTTGAAAGGAAGGATATATTAAAATGGTTAGCTAAATTTTCCACTTCAATTTTATGACAGTATATGTATGAGGAAACTTGAAGTCTCTACTTCTGATTCATACAAAATATGAAGAACTGTTCCTCCTTACATGGTATACAAAGAACAAGCTAAGACTTTACAGCTTTACATGTTTCATAGAAAAAAAATTTTTGTAGGGATTTTCTTCAGTGAGCCAACTAGTTCAAAAAGGAACTAAAGCACCATGGATTTTCATGCACAAAATATAGTTTCATATTAAGTATTTTCTTATATCAAAGTTCCTCTTTTTACTTGAAGCTCTCTTCCCCCTTTTTCTAATTAAAATAATGACCACAGGACTTCTAAATTTGCATGTCAAGCAATAACCATAATATTATTTAACAAATAAATTAGCAATTAAGATTAGGAAAAAATAATATCTATAAACTACCTTATCACAGGTGTCCCTGAAAACTTCAACAAATTTCAGCTGTCTGAACTCGCCACTCAGCTCTTATAGTAGTTTGCTCGTCTTGGGTCTCCTCTGACCTCACATTTCCCTCTAACTCACTGTCTTCCTCTTATTCAACTACTAAATGCTGAACATCCTCCTTCTCTCCAGCCTACATATTTTCTAAATGGCTCCACCTATTCTCAGTAGTTTTACATTTCTATATACTGACAACACTCAAGATAATTCTTAGCTTATCTCTAAGGCCATCTTTGACCTATATATTCAAATGCCTTCTAGGCATCTCCCTCAAACAGCTCAAAAGCATCTCTAATTTGACACAGCAATCTAGGGTCTTCACCCATCCCAGTAAATGACATCACCATTTATCTGTTCAGTTGCTCAAGATCACCCCACAGAAGCCTCATCCAGCAGGGTCTTCTCTCCATGTGTGACTGCTCTCTCCTCCAGCTGTTCTTCTTGCATGGAATGTTGTTTGTTTTATTTTTTGAAGATTTACTTTATTTATGCATGCAGAACTGGGGTAGAGGCCAGAGGTACAGGGGCGGAGAGAATCTTCACTAGAGACAGAGTGGAGAACAGAACAGGCAGATCAACGAAGTATACTGCTGAAGGGAGCAGCTGGCGGGTCAGGAGAGGTCTGCCACGCCACGTGGATCACCTCCCGACCAGGGATAGAACTTGCACTGAGGCAGCTGTGGCTAGCTTGCAGTGCTGCATCCTAACCCACTGCGCCACCACCACCGGGAGGACCAGAACACTAAGTTTTATCTCAGATCCACCTATTTTTCACTTCCCTCTGTTACAAAGCCTAATCTAAGACTAGACCAGTATTATCTCTGCCCATACTGCTAAAATCACAAAATATACAATGTGATCCTCTAAAAGTAATTTGGACTGAGGACTAACCAAACTGTTAAGTGAAAAGCTGATTTAAAGGATGCACTGGACTGATAACACTTGAGTCTCCTGTTCAATATTAACTATCACAAAGACAAATGGGCATTGTATGACGTCAGTCAAAAAGATATAATATCATTTATAAAAATTTGTTTCAAACCCACTCAAGAAACAAATTTTAAAAATGTGACTTGATCAAATCATTAGGAGAATTTTCAATTTTCAGGAAGCACAGGAAATATAAAACATGAAAAAATATAACTATAACTCGTGGTGATATAATTACCAAAATCTGGTATGTGGGAAAACTTTACCTGAAAGATATTTTTTTCCCTCCACAAATAAATGGTGAAAGGAAAAAGAAAGTTGCTATAGATATATTGGATCTTAAGGGGAATACCAATTATTCACAATGGGAAATCTTGTTTGAATCCCATCCAAACTGTAAAAAGATACTCTTTAAATTTAAGGAAGTATGAACACTGAAAACTCAATACTAAGGGTTTTTTTTTTTTTTTATAAAAATGGCACCGTAATCATCTTCTAAAAAGACACATTAGTCTATATATGTGCATGAGTTCATTTACACACATGAATATATACACATACTAAACTTAAGCAAAATAGCAGTTCTAGGGGAAGACAGGGATACAGATGAAAAAAGTTAGATTATATTGATAATTTCATGAAGCTGGATGGTTATAAAGGTTATAATATTCTCTATTTGGTGATATGTGTGAAATTTTTCCTTAAAAAATTATAATTTGAGTCACCTGAATTTCTTGATTAAAACCCTGCAATGGAACTTCAATAAAATGATAAGCAAAATCATACAGAGCAAAGAAAACAAAGTAGAAAAGAGAATAGGTGAATCAGTATCTGAAAATACAGCAAAAAAATGTTTATCATACAAATAAAAAGGGTAATGACTTCTAAAGTATAGCATGACAAAGCTACAGCTTAGACTTCTCAGAAGCCAGCAACAAATAGAAAGTCTTGATGAACCTTATGAAGTTACAGACAAGTGACAATTGTAAGCAGCAAGTACAGAAATAATTAGCAAGAAGCAACTAAAACTCTAAGGAACAATTTCTTCAGTTAACTCTTCCCAACTCCAACTCCGAGAGTTCAATATCTTACATACACATGTGCACACATGTGCATAAACATCCAATTCTATTGAATGGAGCAACCAGAAAAGGAAAAAGAAAATTCTTAGAACTGTTTAAATTTGTTTGCCAAAATTAAAATTTAATAGAAGGGTTAGATGAGAAAGTTGAAGAAATCTCTCAGAATACAAAGTACCAGAGGAAGAAGTAAAACTTGAGAAGATGAAACATGAAAGACACAGTAAATCAATCAGCCCATGAGGTTTAACATCTACGGATAATAATTCCATAAGAAGACACTAAGGTTAATGAAAAGAGAAATATGCCAAAAAAAAAAAAGGTAATTAAACAAGAAAGCAAACAAAATTTCCTAGAGCTAAAGAAAACCATAGCCTTCCGAAGCAAAAGTAATTAAATAGTAAACATTAAAAATGTCTTCAGTTTAAACTAAAACACAAATTTTCAATAAAATGATTAGAAACTGAAAATCAAATGCTTTAAATAAAGCAATGGCCAAATTTCAATAGTCACATGAAGGTGCTACATTCTGAGCATCACAGTTGCTCTTAGTTAACTATTTTAGTTTTTGAAAAAGTCCATTCTGTACAAAAATTAAGTGAAGCCAAGAAATTTGATAAAGACTCTTAAAATTTCTAAGTAGGTACACTAAGGCATTAGTTATAAACGTATTTGAAGACGTTTACCTTTTTCTTTAAAGGAGCCCTTTAAAAATTCAATACTGGGCCCTCCCTGGTGGCGCAGCGGGTTAAAGCACAGCACTAAGAAGCAAAAGCCACTTGCGCATGAGTTCGATCCCCTCCTGCCCGGGAGGTGACCACATGGTGGAGGTGACCACATGGCGTGGCAGACCTCTCCTGACCCGCCCACTGCTCCCCTCAGCAGTTACTTCCTCTATCAGCCTGTTCTGCTCCCCACTCTGTCTCTGGTGAAGACTCTCGCTGCCCCTGAGCCTCTGACCTGTACCCCACTTTTGTATGTGCAAAATAAATAAATCTTTAAAAAAAAAATTCAATACCTTCAATAGTTCAATAAAGTTCAACCATTCAAGCCATTATTTGATATTAAAAAATTAAACAGCAAGATAGTTCATAATCACCATAACACTGAAATAAATAATAAGTGAGGTTCACAGTAAGGTTTATTTAGAATCTTACAAAAGCTAGCCATTTCAGGTAGTTAAATTTTCAGAACTGAAGGTTGATTACAACACATCAAGAACAGGAAAGATAACACTCTACCTATACAAAGAAAAGATGTAACCCTTTTCTTGAAGTTTCAGGTTCATTAGCAACATTATTGGCAAGGATATGTCTATACTGGTGTCTAACACTAAATCCACAAGGGTTTGTTTCAAGGAGGCTAAAATTATCAATTTTAGTACCCACAGCATACTCCCTATCCTGCTGCTGAATGTCTAATATTTTGTCCCTTATAACATACTTTTCCTTTATTGCTCCTAAAAGTTTAGCCTTTTTGCCAGTAAGTTAAAAAGCTACTTTCATTCAGTGATCTACTTTATTCAATGCTAGTGCATCACATAGGACATTTTAGATTCTGGTAGAGGAGAAATTTATTCAGCATTTATTTCTTATTAGTGTTCCCTATCCCCAAACTAGCTACCTATAAGTTTGGAGCAGCTCCAGACTATTTACTGCCAGAAAGTCATTATATAATCATTTGTGTGTGTGTGTGTGTGTGTGTGTGTGTGTGTGTGTGTGTGTATTTGAAAAGATTTATGTTTGGAATAGACTATGCTGAAATGCTTAAAGCTTAGAAAGTCATTGTAACAAAACCTTATGTCTTTCCAGCCACTGTGCAGCATAGCAACAAAAGGCCAAATTCCTCTTAAGTGCTGTTGAGGCAGATTGCAAAGCTCAGAGTCACATAATAATCCTACTGGTTTTTTAACTCTATCTGGTTTGAATGCCTTGAGCTACTTCACAATCATCTAATTGATTGGATTTTATACTCTTGGTAAGAATAAAGAAAACTAAACAAAAAGACACCTTCAAGCCTCTCAAACTCTTTATAATCATTATAGGCCTTATTACAAGTTCAAGTTTGCCAACAAGTAAAACTAATGAAATTTTTCAAATGGTCTTGAAGTTAAGCTTATATAACAAATATATACAAGGCCAGAAAAGATAATAAGCAAGTATAAATACACAATAAAAAGTCACAAATACCACAAAGTTGGTTAAGGATGCCAGAGAGCAATCCTCAGAAAAGGAAATACAAACAACCAAACTTACGAAGATGATCGATCTTATTAGAAAAGCAGAGGTGTTTTTTAAAGGGTGTGCTATTTCATCCACCTGATAAGTCATTTTTTTAAAGATTACAACAAGACTGAAAATTAAGCAGAACTCTTGTAGGAAGGCAAGTCGTAAGGCCTCTTTAGAAGAAAACTAACATAAATGAATAAAAAATTTTGATCCAGACATTCCAATTTTAGGCTATTTTAAGAAATATATGTGTGTATACATACACATGATTTGCAAAAAGTGTTTATTCCAGATTTAGAAAAATTATAAATGACCAAGTCATAAAATTCCATAAGAGAAGAAATAGTATAATACAATCCTACTGTGGAATACTATGCAACAGTTCAGTCAAATGAGGCAGTCACACATAATGACACTTAAAAGTAAAATCCTTGGGCCCTCCCTGGTAGCACAGTAAGTTAAAGCACTAAGAAGCTAAAGCAACTTCAGCATGAGTTCAATCCCCGCCCCGGAGGTGACCCACATGGCACAGCAGACCTCTCCTGACCCACTCACTGCTCCCCTGTGCAGTGAACTTCATCAGTCAGCCTGTTCTGCTCCCCACTCTGTCTCTGTTGAATCCTCTCACCACCCCTGCACCTCTGGCCTGTACCCCAGTTCTTAAAAAAAAAGTAAAATCCTTAAACCATGCTGAGTTGACATAGTAAATGGCAAAAATACCTTTAGAAAGATAATCATTTTTGTAAACACAGCCAAGACAAAAGTCATGTGACACAAAATACGCTATTAATTTTTATACACAGTTAATTGGTATGAAAAGATAAAATCTACACTACTAAGTGTTCATCTCTGTTTATAGTTAGGCTCAGGGCTTGGAGGTAGCTGAGAGACAATTTTTGCTTTATCTGTAGTTTTGAATTTTGAAAAGCAGAAGATACTGGTGTATTAAGTCTGCAATTAAAAATAAAAGAACATAGTTTATGAATAAATAGTGTAACCCATATATTCACAAAACTCTGTCTGGTGTACTGTATGTAAGAGACCAATACAGAGGAGCATATATAAAAATGTTGAGAATTATAAATCCCAAGATAACCTGTTATGATAACATACACAAATGGACCTTTATTGTTTAGAATTTTTACTTAATAAATGTGTATTATTTTATTAATAAAAATCCAATGAAAATATTTATATTTTAAACGAGAATGAGCAGGCAATTTACCTTCTGAGATTTATAAGAGGAATTTTTAAAATCAATACATTGCTAAACAGTCTGAATGTATTTATTACTCAAAAAGGACAAAAAAACAAAATAGTGCACATTGTACACTGACAGCCATTGAACCTAAAGTGTTTTAATAGAGAAAATCTGATTATGATTCAAACCAAATACAATGCTTAAAGTTGACTGCATGCTAAGGTTAAAGAAAGAAATTTGGCAATGCCTTTAAGTATATGACAATTTTATTGATTTGATAACTCTGGCTTCTGCCTTAAAAATTACCAATAATTTTATTATTTATTTCTATAAAGGAATATATACAAGTTAAATAAATTTTTGGAATAAATGAAACAAGATGCAAAACCAAATTTGCTATTATATTTTTGTTAACATGTACAAAATAATTTGACTGCTTACCAATAACATTATTTTGGTCCATTTGCATCCTATTCATCATTGTCCCAAGGGAACAAACTCCTTAGAGAAAATTCATTATGGAGTCTAAGGAAGGCTGAAACTGTTAAGAGATAAAACTCTCAAATACAAATCAGTCTTGCTTAAGAACCCAGTGGAAAAACACACAGAACATTTTTGAAGAAGTCAAAATTCTTCATATACATCTTTGGTGGTGATGTGATTACAAAGTACAACTACAAGCATACTAACAAAAGAATTTATTTTAAAAACACACAAGTACTAAGTGTTAGTGAAGGGCACTATCAAACACACTTGAGGTTCTAGATAGGTTCTGGTTTACTCTCTGTGTCTAAATTTGGGGTTTATAATCTCAACAAGACTTGGTTTCCTAGTCTGTGGAATGGAAATACAAAATAGTCTTTATACTTAACAGAGTTACATGTACCCAAGGAGTTAATGTTTACCTATACACTAAACTGCTTTGGAAAACTATAAACCACTACAGAAATATAGGCTTTTAAAATCATTCTTATTTACAATAAAACAATTAAATAAAATTATTTAGTCAAACTATACCCTGTGTAGAATTTACAAAAGACTATTTTCTGGAAAACTACTTACTAGGGATACTGACAAACCACAAGCATATTAATTAAAACAGTGTCCATGGCAAGCCATTTTGCTTCCTTACTTTATTGCCAGAGAATTGTACTTGTCAAATCAACAAGAAAGATGTCAAGCTAGGGAACCAAATCTTGCTGCCTAAATCTGACATTTTTCCAAAGGCTGTGTTATATCTCCAAAGCTTTTGCATGTATTGCATGTTTCTTCTAATATCCCTTCATATCCCTCACCAAAGACTGGGGACTTGCTAGGGTTGCAAGGTAAATTGTCACCTTCTATTTGCCAGATCCCATACAAACATATCAAGTAGAAAAAGATACCAAATGACAAGTAAGGACACACGTGCATACATGCACACATGCATGTACATAAATATACACAAAGTGCCCTGCCCTTCATCCTTCAGAAAGAAATAGATTTCTTACACAGCAAACGGTCGTCACTTTAAAAGGAAGTGTGTAACACAAGCAAAAGAAGAAAAATAAATCTTACTCACCATCTCCCATAGCCATTCAGATGGTCCAGGGAGCTCTCTCAAACCAAGAGGTCAAACAGCAGAGCAAATAAAAGCAGCCCGGAGCCTGCGCCACTGGCCTCGGCCCGCAGCCTGCAGACACCGGGAGCACTGTGTGACCCAGGCCGCGCTGCAGCTCTGCACCGCAATAGCCAACAGCTGCTACTCCATTTCAAAATAAAAGTCTGGGGTCTTGCTGGAAACCCTCGTTTATTTGGCAGAGTCTAACAGAGCTTGGACAAGATCATTCTTTAACTGTGTATTTGCGGCTAAATACAGGTTGTGATGTTTCTCCTTGTACTTGCTGCCTGAAATTTAATGGAAGAAAAGCTCTAGGAGCCAATAAATGCCATCCCACTGGGGGACTTTTAATGCAATCATCAAAACACAAGGCATGTGTTCAGCAATCATTTTCTGCTTCCCTAAAGATATCCATGTAATCAGTAGCAATCACATGATCTGATGGATTAACTGGTTTGCGCCTTTTTAAAAAGGTTTCCATCCTTTTATTGTTACCTTTTAAATTTTACACAGAAGATTTCTAGAAGTGCACAAACAGGAATAGCCCAGTTTCCATGATTAACTATGCTCATTATGCAGGAAGCATTTCTGGCTGCCGTAAACAAATCACGTCAAAGACAGCCCATCAAAGACTGCTCTGTGTGCGGACAGCGGGGCCACACGGAACAAAGCTGCTTCTGGTGGAGACAGAACCTACCCAGTGCGCAGCTGCAGGAACGCGCAACCTCCATCCAAGCTACACAACCATCAGCACGTTGAAAGCTCAAAGAAGGCCCTTCGGTCACAAACAGATAACGTTTCAAAATCAACCTAAGAAAAGAGTTGCTTTCCACCATGGGTATGTCATAAACATTAAAAAAAAAAAA
>NW_004567105.1:70673027-70713236 GCF_000260355.1 Condylura cristata | reverse complement strand
AGAGAGAGAGAAGCTCCCCATGAAGATATCAGGTCCTGCCATGGCCACAGGGGACCTAAACTTTCCATTCTTTTTCTTTCCTAGGGCTGGTGTTGTCTCCTTTCAGTTATGATCTGATTAATTTTAAATCCAAATTCATTCTAACAGCAGAACTAATTCCAATGCAGTTAGGGATTCCGCTAAGTTATATTTTAATAGGAAAATAAGTCAGTTTTGAAAAAATCTCCAAGACTACTCTCAAATTAAATATGCTCAGATACTTCATAATGTTATTTACTTTGTGTGCTTGAGTATACTGAACTAAGGCGACAGAAAATCAAGACAACCCCATCAAAACTTAAGAGTATGGAAGAGAAGTAATGTAAAGGATATGCATAAAGAGGTAAACCAGAGAATGAAGAAACAGACTTTTAAACAATAAATACATTACCACGTTACTCCCATTCTTATCTCTCTCTAGCCTAAAACCCTTTCTCCTCCCAGAAGTCCATCAAAATCCTATGGTGGACCCTCCCTGGTGATGTAACAGGTTACAATGCAGCACTACAAAGCTAGCTGAAGCTACTGTAGCACAAGTTCCATCCCCCCATCTGGGAGGTGAAACCTCTCCTGACCTGCCCCCAGCTTCCCTCAGCAGTGTACTTTGTCAATCTGCCTGTTCTGCTCCCAACTGTTTCTGGTGAATCCTCTCACTGCCCCTGCACCTCTGGCCTATACCCCAGTTCTGTATGCATAAATAAATAAATCTTTATAAAGAAAAAAAAAAAACTCCATGGTGGGGTTATAGCATACATCTGAAAAAGGATGCCTCTATATTCTCCTTAGTCATATACAATGTTGTAAACCTCAACAAAGAAAAAAAAAATGTTTCTTGGGCACTGACATAGGGATTTTTATTAGTTGTATGTTTCCCAAATGAAGGGTATTATTACCTTTATAATTGGCAAAAATTTTTCTTAAAGCAGAGAAAGTTAACAATGCAAAAGGTAAAAAAAAAAAGTCATCAGCTTAATTGTACTTATATTTGAATGTGCCTACCTGTGAGTAAACAATTTCTAAAATACATATTAAGAAATGGTTGTCAGTTGCACTATTATTGCATTCAAAAACATTATATTTACATGTTACCACCATATTCTAGTAAGTGTGGAACTGTGAATTTTTTAATAACAGCCATAGAGAATAGCTATCTTCAGAAATTAAATTAGCTTTCAGAATTAAAACCCTACTGCACAAAGCAAAGAGAGATAAACAAACCTTTAAAATCTGACTATAAAACTGAGGCTATAAGGGGTGGGGGAGGGGATTTAGGAAGAAGGGTCCAGTATACTATGGTAAAAGATTATTGGGGCTTTGGTGGTAGGTGTGTTAAATAACATAGTTTTTTAGAAGTTTAACTCTATACCCCGAAAATACAATATTGTTTTTAACCCTGTTAAAACAAATGAACAAAAACTCCTCCCATTATCTATATGGCCTAAGTATAATGGTTCCTAAGTTACTTTCCAACTACATGGCAAACATGATCTCCCTTCTAACCCACCCCTAAGCCTTATTCATTCCAAAGCAGTATCACTAACTGCTTACCATCTCCTTAGGCTAGCTACTCCACTTAATGATTATTCAGATGACAACTTTCTAGTTACCAGGGTACTATAATATTCTACCTTTACTACAAAATGTTTTTTCTTTATTTAGCAAGTAAGACTCTGTTATTTTCATTCCTGAACACCCTATTTCAAGTATGTTTCAGTATTATGGATTCAAGTCAGAAACATTAACACAATTTACTTATTATAATAGTTTCTATCCCTGACTTGATAGAATAAATCTGAAGTGAATGCCATTTTGGGTAACTCCACAATGTGCACTTTGCATACACCCATGATGAGAACAAAAAAGGTCAAGAGGTGGTATCTTCAAGGAATGGCTCTTTAGTTATTTCAACAAGTTTTCATACTGAGTCCTTTACTCTGTTCTAAGATGTTTTCCTGCACGATTTTATTTGAATGCTTTAGTCCAAGTGCACAATAACAATGAGCCAACAGGACTGAAATTTTGTGGGTCAAATTGTGTAAAAATAAAAATGAAGTTGAATAAGCTTTCATTATATTACCTTATATTCAAATTATTTTGCCTTCAAATTGTTATTTCACAATTTGAATTTTAGGAATAAGTTGAAATGATTTCATTAAATGCAATAAACAAATGGTAGTCGTAGTTCTTCCATTACCCACTATAATTGCTCTGTATATCTGTTTACTTGTTACAGATCTATTTCTCTCACTAGGAAATAGGTTCCTCAAGGCAAAATCTTTTACCTATTTTCTTCACTGTGATCTAATTCTCATTTCTGGGTAGAAAATAGATTTCATGGACAAACATGGAACAGAAGTCTATTTCAGTGGGCTAGGTTAAAAACTAAAAGGGGGCTCTCCCTGGTGGCGCAACGGGTTAAAGTTTCACATTATGAAGCTCTATGAAGCCACTGCAGCACAAATTCAATCCCCAGCCAGGGAGGGCGCTGACCCACATGGTGTGGTAGGCCTCTTCTGACCCGCCTGCTACTCCCCTCAGCAGTGTAATTGGTCAATCTGCCTGTTTTGCTCCCCACTCTGCCTCTGGTGAATCCTCTCACCCACCACACCTCTTGCCTGTACCCCAGTTCTGTAAGCATAAATAAATAACCTAAAAAAAAAAAAACTACTAAAAAGGACTTGGGAAAATTTTAATAGTGGAAATGGGAATATATTAGCCAACTTGATACACAGTAGCATCTCAGAGGTAAAAATAACAGAATAAGTAGAATGAACCAACAGTTCAGGTTCCTAACTTGAGATGATAGGGAAGCCTCTGAATGTGAAGGGTAAGCTGGTGGGTGAGGGTGGAACAGATCTGAGAGAAAGGAAGAAACAGGATTTCCCTTTTGACATGTTAAGCCTAAAATGCCAAGTAGGCATCTGAAAAATCATTATAACCAAAGGCAGGCCCTTCTTGGTGGTGCAGCGGGTTGGAATACAGCACTGAGAAATTAAAACCACTTCAGCACAAGTTCAACACAGCCCAGGAGGTGACCCCACATGGTGCGGCAGACCTCTCCTGGCCCGGCCGCTGCTCCCCTCAGCAGTGTACTTCGTTAGTGGGCCTTGTTCTGCTCCTCACTCTGTCTATGGTGAATCCTCTCACCACCCCTAAACTTCTGGCCTGTACCCCAGTTCTGTATGAAGAAACAAATAAATCTTTAAAACAAACAAACAAACAAAGAAAAAACAAAGGCAACCAAATCTCTAAGAGAGAACTGAATAGGGATACACCCACACTTTTAAGAGCCATAGGCAAATAGTTACTATTTAAAGACTTTGGGCTGGATTACATGCCAGAGAGGGAGGAGGGGGACCATGGAGGGTAGGGAGAATGAGAAAGAAAATAAGACAATGAAGAGGAGCAGCCTGGGGTGGCATCAGCCAACATGATCGATGAACTTCCCTCTTCTAATATCTCCCTTTATTAATGAAACCATTTAAATATTTTTCAATGACAACATAATACTATTATCAAAAACATAATGACTAATTGCTACACACAAATATATACATATATCATAAACTTTAATGTTCACATTGACCATCCTTGCAATATTCATAATATAATCTCCAAAACGAAAAAAAAAAAAAAATTCTGAAGACTTCTTCCAAAAAATGAATGCCACATAATTACAACTCCAAACCTTGCTATTTATGGAGAGATAAGCAAAAGAAAAAAGGGAGTTAAAAAAAAATAGGGAACAGAGGCCCTCCCTGGTGGCGCAGTGGGTTAAAGCACAGCACAAAGAAGCTAAAGCCACTTCTGCATGAGTTCGATCCCTGCCTGCCCCGGAAGAAACCCACATGGCGCGGCAGACCTCTCCTGACCCGCCCGCTGCTCTCCAAAGCAGTGTACTTCATTGATCTGCCTGTTCTGCTCCCCACTCTGTTTCTGGTGAATCCTCTCATCCTCCACATCTCTGGCCTGTACCCCAGTTCTGTATGAATGAATGAATAAATAAATCTTTAAAAAAAAATAAAAGGGAACAAAAAAATCTTCATTTTGAAGGTAACAGAAATAACTTCACAAACACAAGAATGATAGTACTTCCCAAATAAAACATATTCAAATGACAAATTCATAATACATATTGTACTTTTTCCTTTCAGTGTTTTCTTTCAGTAAATGCACAAAGAGAAAGTACTATTAATAGTATAAAAACAACTCAATTCAAAGAATTTTTACAAGTCTCAATCTTCTTGCTGTTTCTGGTTTCTATGGAAATGGGAAGAGGTAACTGCTGGAAAAATAAGGACAAGGTACTTAAAACACTTTCTATTCAGAGAAGTGGAGTGAGAAACAGCTGGCAGTCAGGGTGAGGACTGGTAGCACCAAAGTCAATTTATGCTTCTGGAACTAAATTTATATTAGGGGAGACACAATTTTTGTAACACTAAATTCCCATTTCACTTAATTTCCAGCAGAACAAAAAGGTTCAATCTTAGTTTAAATAAGTATATAAATATCTAGCTTTCTTATTATTTGATACATAGAATTCACAAATCAAATTTTTTCTCCAAAATCATTTAAATTGTTAAACTAACCACACTTTCTTTAATATGAAACTACTATTCTAAGGGGTAAAATACCTTAGCTACAATAGCTTTGAAAGTAGAATACACTCTTTATATATGGCTAATTAATATTTAGTGAAGTCTGGGTAAATGTTACCCAATAAAACCAAACACAATTTAGCAACCTTATAAAAAGGAAAACAACTACAAAATAAAATGCCACACTTAACTCCTCCCTGAGTTCCAACATGGTCTCATTCTAACTAAAAAGTCAAAGATGTTGGAAGTCCCTAAATATATCTTTTCACCACTATCATCACTAATGATTTACATAGGGGAGTAACAGAGTGAATCAACCCCACAATTTCTACTAAAAATAATAAGTAAAAAAATTATAAGAATTAAAAAAAAATTTCATGTGTACAATGTTGGGAGGCAAAAAGGTCATCATGCCTTCAACTTAGAAAATACCAAGAAAGCAAGAGAACAGTATCACTTTACACAACTGGCCCATTATGAAAATTTCACTGAGTCCTAAGACACAGTATAAGTAGTGGTCAGCAGGATGTAAGACTTTGTCATTGTATCCTTAGTTTCAAGTCACAAAATCATACCTGCTGAGTTGATGACAACAGTTAAATTTTTTTTTAATAATCTAAGTTTATTTTTATATCATTTTGTGCATTTTTCCATCTCAGTTGCAATCTCCTTGGGCTTCCCATCACCAAATCACCCATGTGCCATCACCATAGTTCAGTGCATTTCCCTCCCCCCACTGTTTTTGATCCCATTCCCCATTCCACCCCCATAAAATCTCTCTGGTATATAGCTAACAACAGCTAAATTTAAAGCATGTTTTAGTGTCTAAAACTTTGGTAATTAATCTTATAAATGTTTAAGAACTGAAATAACTTAATTACTCTTACCTTTGCAGACACTCAAAATCATACCGCCCGAATTTTGCACTTCATCAAATTTGGCAAATATCATTTCTAATCTGGGAATAAAGAATAAACTTTTGTTTGTTTTACATGCAAAACTGTTTAAATAGAAATAATTTCCTTCACTCTTTCCTTGGGAAAAACAATTCCGGGGATTCAGTTAGCTCTTCATGCAACTCTTTTTTTACAATTAAGTCACTAACAGGATACACAATGTCTCTGTCTCTTCAGTCACGAGAAGCAAATCCCGGCAGCACTCTGACACTGGCAGGCGTGTTTATGAAAAGTCACCTTTCTCACAAAGCAGTTCACATTTCATTATAAAATTTTCCCAAACCCATCAAGAACATTTACTTGCAACATTACAATAAGTATACTTAATCATCAAGATACTTTTCAAAAGTACATAAAATCATGCTAAGGAAATTTAAGACAAATGAAAAAACAGCTGAAATATAAAATGTCAGAAACTGAAGTGATGTTGATATGACCAAAAACCTGAAGCTTTCCCAACTGGCCTATTCTCATTCAACCCCAACTCCATTAGTAGTATGATTTTATATTCAGAATACTTTTACACTTCTACTATCTTTTTTTTTTTCCTTCAGTTAACGTGTTACTTATTACAAAAGCAACAGACACAAGAAAATTAGGAAATTTTAATATGAACACAGAAAAAAAAGAACACAATCCTATCATCTAGAGAATTTAACTGTAAGCTTTCTTTTTTCTTTTTTTTTTTTAAGATTTATTTATTTGTGCATCCAGAACGGGGGTACAGGGGAGGTGAGAGGATTCACCAGAGACAGAGTGGGGAGCAGAACAGGCAGACGGACTAAATATATTGCTGAGGGGAGCAGCGAGAGGGTCAGGAAAGGTCTGCCGCGCCATGTGGTCACCTTCAGGGCTGATGCCGCTGTGGCTCACTTGCAGTGCTGTGCTGTCATCCACTGTGCCATCAGGATGGGCGGGGGCTAACTGTATGTTTTCTAATGTCTGTATTTACATATAAATTTTCTTCAGACTTCATACTGACAGTACTTTTAAAATTACTTTGCTTTTCTCTTACTTTGCAATATTATTGTGTGATGAATATTATCAAATTTATGGCTTACAGATTTGGGGAAGAGGATCATTGTCATATTGTCTTTAACAGTCTAATATTTTTCTCTGTCTTACACTTACGTGTCTGTCACAATCATTTCTAAAACATTATTAAGTAAGCCTTTGCTGCACATTCTATCGTTTCCTCCCTATAAACTGAGGACACAGCTCCACGGTGGTCTAAAATAATTTACCTTACTTGAAAACCTTCTAGGAATTCATTGTAATGAGAGTTCTAAACTTTAACTTCACCTCTTATCCCCATTATGTGCAACAATAGTCATACATCTGAAAGCACTTTAGTCAAGACGCAGATCCTATCACCCTGCAGAGTAGTTAGTATATTCCAGAGAGTTGACCAGACACTAGGCAGACTGCCTGGAGATAGGATATCTAGAAGATGAGATGGAGGAAGAAACACTGGAATTCAAAGCTAGGACCCCAGAATGAAGACCAGACAAACCAGGAAAAGAAAAGAAAGGACTTAGAAGAGCTCTTTGTGGAAAAGGCAGAGAAAGATTTGAAAGCATCACATTAACACTCAATTATAGAGTTGGAAAATGGAATAGGGACCTAAGGACAGAAAGCTAAGAGAAAGACTAGGTCTGGTCAGGAATTTAGATGGGACAGATAAAATGCACAGCAAAGAAAGAATGGGTACAAGCTTAACAGGAAGAAGCATCAATTGAAATACTGAGGAAATATAACACTAATAGATCAAAAACCAAACAAAACAAGCAAAAAATGATCAAAGAGGAAGATGTCACCCAAAGATGTCCTCGGTTGGGCTAGGAAACCAAAGAGATGCTCAGTTCATAGCCTCCACCTTGCTGCCAGCCCTCACTTGGCTCTTTATATTCTTTCTCCAACTGTTCTATTCTCTCTTATCTGTCTTCCTTTCCTTCTAACACTACTTTCTCACTTTACCAGCTTTCATGCAACACACAAATTGTTTTATATATAATAATTTTATATCAAACCTGAACCCATTAGCAGTCACTCTCTATTTCTCCCAATTTCCTTGCAATCACTAATTTTACTTTTTTTCTATAAATCTGTGGCATGTGACCACTTTATATAACTGAAGCCATACAGAATGCTGTCTTCTATGACTGCCTTCTTTTTTACTACTAATGTTTTTACTACTAATGTTTTCAAGATTTAACTATGTTATAGCATGCTTCAATCATTACTGTCCATTCACTATTTCATTGTCTGGATGTAACACATTATTTATCAACTGATGGGGATAGAGGTTGTTTCTGCCTTTTGGCTATTATAAATAATCATAAGGCTATGATGAATACCTATGTACAGGTTTTCACATGAATATATGTTTTCATGTGTTCATAACTGATCTGACTGATGCTACTTAAACTGGGAGGTTCTTCATTTTCTTTCTATTGATTGGATTTTAAGAGTAGTGATTGATTCTTGTCCAGTATCTCATGTAATGACCTTTCTAACAGTAAGTACTCTAAAAGTATTTAATGAGTAGATTAATATTTGTACTAAGTCCAAGCTCAATATGTTTCAAATAATGACTACTACCTAGTATCAGAAAAATAATTTTGATGGTTTAATTATACACCAAATAATATATAAAAATATGGTATATAGGGCCCTCCCTGGTGGCGCAGCTGGTTAAAGCATAGCACTAAGAAGCTTAAGCCACTTCCACATGAATTTGATTCCCGCCTGCCCCGGAGAAGATCCACATGGAGAGGCAGACCTCTCCTGACCCGCCCACTGCTCCCCTCAGCAGTGTACTTCGTAGATCTGCCAGCTCTGCTCCCTGCTCTGTCTCTGGTGAATCCTCTCATCGCCCCTGAGCCTCTGGCCTGTACCCCAGTTCTGCATGAATACAATCTTTAAACAAAAACAAATGGTATATAAGTGTCCCCCCAAATAATATGATCTTAAGAACATTTAAACAGTGATAATCTACATAACTTTTTGTGTCTTCTGCTTTTAAAGGATTTTAGAAAACTGAGCCTACTTAAAATAAACAGAGGACATAATAAATTTTAAAACAAGTGGAAATAAAGAAATAAATCTAGCAAGACTTACCTAGCAGGGGAAATTCCTCTCTTAGAAAGGTCCACTCTCACTTTCTCTCCCACATGTCTATAAATCTCCACGATAGCCAATATTGCAGCATCTCTCACCTGCCAAAGAATTCAGAACTTTAAAAAAGCTACATTAATACAATAAAATACTCACCTCAAGTTAATATTACAGCACACACCAACTGAAAGTTCCAAGTTGATTTTAATGC
This sequence comes from Condylura cristata, assembly GCF_000260355.1. Classification (NCBI taxonomy): domain Eukaryota; kingdom Metazoa; phylum Chordata; class Mammalia; order Eulipotyphla; family Talpidae; genus Condylura; species Condylura cristata. Next base: position 70,704,315 of record NW_004567105.1, on the reverse strand, counting down.
CTCTAGACCCCTGAAAGATTATGGCAGGTCATTAACAAAAAACAAGAGGACTTACTTGCCAAGAAATTGCTAGAAAAGTCTCAAAACATTTTATAGAAATCTAAGAAACATGTAAATAACAATTATAAATGTGGCTTTTAGAAATATTCTACTTGTAGGGCCTCCCTGGTGGCACAATGGGTTACGCCTCAGCACTATTGGCTATGGGCAGCCACTGCAGTATGAGTTAGATTCCTTGCCAGGGAACTAACCCATGTGGCACAGCAGACCACTCCTGTCTCTGTCTGGCCTGTTGCTGCCCTCAGCAGTCTATTTTTTTTTTTTAAATAACAGCTTATTTTTACATCATTTTGTACATTTTGTTTTTTCCATCTCCATTGTAATCTCTGAGGGTTTCCCATCACCAAGTCACCTGTGTGCCATCACCATAATCTCGTCCATTTCCCTCCCCACCTCCCCGTTTTTGATCCCATTCCCCATTCCACCCCCGCAAAATGTCTCTGGTATATGGTTGTTCATTATTTTTGTTATTTTCTCGCCTGGTCCATTAAACTCCTGCTATGAGTGAAACCATCCGGTATTTTTCTTTCTCTATCTGGCTTATCTCACTAAGCATGATCTTTTCCAGCTCCATCCAAGTTGGTGCAAAAGACATGTGTTTCTCTTTTTTGGTTGACTTAGCAGTGTATTTTAACAGATCTGCCTGTTCTGTTCCCCACTCTGTCTCTGGTAAATCTCCCATCCCAACACCCATGGCCTAGACCCCAGTTCTTCCATGCACTAATAAATAAAAATGAATTTTAAAAACTATTCTACTTGTAAATAAGATTGTACTAAAAACTGCTAATAACTGTATAAATAAACAAATCATTGGGATTAGTAGTTTCTTGGGGAAAATAATGCTTCCAAGAATAGAGCCAAAACTCAAGTATTTATACAACAATGTTCATAGAATCATTATTCACAGAAGTCAAAAAGTAGAAACAACCCAAATGTCCACCCATGAATGTACAGATAAGTAAAATGTGGTATATAATGGGATATTATTCAGTCTTTAAAGGAACAACATTTTGACACATGCACATACAACATGGATGAATTTTGAACATATTATATAAGTGAAATATGCCAGTTACAGAATAGCAAATATTACATGGATTCACTTTTATGAAGTACCTACAGTAGTCAAATTCAAATAAAGAGAAAGAAAAATGTGTTTCATGACTTGGGGGGTAGAGGGAATAGGGAATTACCATTTAATGGGCAGACCAAAAAGCTCTGGAGATAGATGGTGGTAATGGTTGCACAACAGCATGAACATACATAATGTCAACAAACTGTACACTAAAGAATGCTTGGAATGTCAAATGTCTTGGTGTATATATTTTACAAGATAAAACAACATGATATAAAGACAGAAATTTGGAAGATAGCTACTGTCCCCTCACACAGATCTCTGTCGAAGAACAAAGATATTTAAGTCTTTCCAAACCCAGATGTGCTCCTAGAAGTTAAATGCAGGAAAAACCTTACCAGGGTTACTCCAAGTGCCTAAGCTATGCTAAAAATAGGGTCAGAGTCAATTCCACCAAGAGGGACAAGATCTAGAACATACTCCTGTGTTATGTGTAGAATATGCATATGTAGCTCCAGTAAAGGCATTTTTAACTAGTGATATCACTGTCACAAGTTGCCTTTGTCCAAGTAATTCCTTATTAAGGAGGGTTAAGACTGTTGAAAATGCTGTTAAGCAACCAAATTCAGGAATGAAGAAAAGACCCAGACAGCCTGACCTCACAACTAACCTATAGGAGAATGCTAGAAAAGAACCCAGGATTTTTGTTTTTCAATCTTTCAAAATCAAAAATTCTAAGCCCCAACTATTCTTAAACAACCACCTTAAGTAAATTATTTGAATAGCATATGTTGTTAAAAATTAACTTTGGTGAATTTTAAAAGAAAAAAATGAGGGGAACTTGATTTTTAACACCATTTATAGCCTGTCTCTAATACCCCTACAAAAGAAGCAGCAGCAAAAAAAAATTAGTCCATACTTAAATATAAATACATTTTTACCTGACTGTTGGAATCTCCAAATAGGATACACAAATGTGGTACCAACTTGCTGAGGACTAGTGGTTGAGGCCCAAAACTAAATACAATTTGAAAAAAGAAAAAAAATTATTCTTAAACAGTAAAATATTCTTATATTTTCTTCTTACTTTATCAAAAAGACAAATATGATGGAAAACATGAGCACACATCATTAAAACATGAAGAATATGAGATACAAGCAAAACTAATTCTAAACAAGGTGAAATATGCAAACTTGAATAATCATGACTGACAATGAACACTGTTAACATATGATTCAACAGAACAAAATGGTCAACCAATGGCACTCTTGACCAGGAACCTAGCAACCACTCACGAGAATTTGAATTTTTGTTTCACAATAGTGTTTTTAGACCTTAGGTTTCAAATAAATTTGGGTACCAAAAAATAACTTAAAAGATCTTAATTTATGCTTATTAATATTTTGATGAGGTCATGGGTTGAAAGCAAATGAGAGGATACCAAAAACCACAAAAGATGTGCAAACAGAATGCACTTACAAGTTCTAGATGGCAGAAAGGACCATAGAGGAATGAAAGAAAATAAATGAAGGTTTAGTTAGAGAAAAGGAAATAATATTACAGGAAAAGTTGAAAGATGCTATATATTACAAATCTTGTTGCAGAGAACATGAAAAAGTAATCCCATAAAGTACAAAAGTGGGCCTCCGTTGTGGCGCAGGGGTTAAACCCTCGGGCCTACAGATACCTGGCCTGGGAGCTAACTAGCCCACATGGCCAGGGGACCTCTCCTGTCTCACCCGCTGCTCCCCTCAGCAGTGTACTTTGTTGATCTGCCTGTTCTACTCCCCTCTCTGTCTCTAGTGAATCCTCTCAACACTGTCCCTCATTCAACCTCCCTCCCACCACAGTTCTTGTATGCATAAATAAATAAATAAAAATTTTAGAGTGAGCACTAAGTCCCAGTTTACAAATCCTTCAGTCTAGGGGTCTTTCATCTATGGCATCTACCACGGTCAGAGATCTGCATGCTGCTATCAAATCCACTGTCTAGTTACCTGTAGGAAGTCTTGTCCAGCTATGATTGTGTAACTATGCACACTGTTTTAGAAAATCTACAGTCAAACGGCAAAAAGAAAGTAGAGAAGATGGCTATCTGAAATACCACAGAATTAAAAACAGCTACAGAGTGCAGAACAGAAGTAGATCCTAATTTATTGGCTTATTTGTTATATTACCATAGTCATTGTTAATAGGTGAAAACTACTAACAAACTAAAAAAAAAGATACTTATCACTAACTAATAATTTAACAAGAAAGAAAACATACAAGAAACTAAGAGATAAATTTTAAATAAATTTAAAATTTTTATACCAGAGATCAATTAATAATGATCTAAAATTTATTTCCATTGCTTTTCTTGAGCTTTGCAAAGTGGATTTTTTTTTTTTTAATGAAAACCCATCAGGCAGTTGTTTCAGTAATCATAAACTTACATGTTTAAGGTTTCAATAAGACACAGACACATGCCTTCTCGAGATCGAAAATTCTTGTGCTTAAAGCCAGGAGACAACTGTTCCCAAATGGACTATTTGAAAGAAAAATAAACATGTCCAACAAAAAGTTAAATTATTCACATGTTATAATCTTTTATTGTTTCCCAACCTAACTGGTAACTAAATTTTCCCATTACACTGTTCACATATCTACAAATTTTTCTAAGTTGTATTTGAGTGGTATTGCACTCACCCATGTTTTACAATCTTAACCACAGTTTTATTTTTTAATTTTAATTTTTAACTTTACTTTATACTTCAACTATTCTTAGAAAAATTGTCCAACACCTACTAACCTTAGAATTTCCAAGGACACATTTCTAAGCTTTAGAAATCTTCAACAATGCTACCATTATAAACCCAGTAGTCCAGTAAGCATTTATAAAGCTCAATGTTGCCTAGCAACTGCTACAAACTGTCACATGAAAGAAACTAGCTTTTCCAACATTTTATAATTAAGGCTTTTCTCCTCTGAACTCTGGATCCAAAAACAAAAACATGTTTGAATGAGTAATTTTATTACTATCTACCATAACTTTTGGAAAAAGCATAGATAAAGCTATATAAATAATTCAAAACAACTATCTGAGTTTGGTATAAGAAAGAATCTAACTTTGTTTTCCCCAAACAATTGTCCCAATTATCTTTTCTTCACATTTAGAAGCAGCACCTTTACCAGTGACTAAATTCAGGTGCAGGCACGCGCAAACACATAAACACCTCCTCCCAGATTCTGCACTCCACTGACCTCTGTACTGTACTGCGTTCTATTAATATATTTCTCTCACTATCAAGCTTTCTAGGTTACTTGGAAGTTTACAACAAAAAATCTTAAATGTGAATAGTCTGACTCAGCAATACCATATCTGGAATGCTGTTCTATATACATAGTCTTAATGTATGTCCAAAGATAGATGTATGAGAATGCCCCTTAGGTCTTTAATAACAAGTTACAATTTGAATTAACAAATCTTGAAAGATACCCAGCAACCTAGTAACAAGGATTTAGTTCTAAAGTATAAAATACTTGGAAAAAGAGTTTACTTTTACAATTCAATACATTTGGGATTTTTTATAAAACATTCTATTTTATTTTTAAGCGACATTTTAAGTCATAATATATAATGTCATATATATTGTGTACATTGTAAATTTTTCTCCCACTTAGCCTGAGCTACTCTTTAAATCTTGCTTACATGTGATTTTTGGCTTCCCTTTTAAAATACCTCCATGAAACAAACTTTTTCTTCTACATTCAGGAAATGTAGCTTGCTGTCACAGATTATATGCTTTAGAAAATTAGTGACCACCTGATAAAAATAAATTTTCTTCCTGCCTTTGTATAAGAGTTACAGAAAATAAAATAGCATCCTCAAAAAAGCTTTCTCGCTTAACACTGCATAATTTGCTGGTAAGGAAAACCAGAAACTCCTGAAAAATAATAGTTTTTTAAAAAAAAGCATTAAAGATTAGGGCCCTCCCTGGTGGCACAGCAAGTTAAAGCACAGCACTAAGAAGCTAAATCCACTTCAGCATGAGTTCGATCCCCTGCCCCGGAGGTGACCCACATGGCACAACAGACCTCTACTGACCCACCCCCCTGCTCCCCTCAGCAGTGTACTTCTCAGTCAGCCTGCTCTGCTCCCCACTCTCTCTGGTGAATCTTCTCACCACCCCTGCACCTCTAGCCTGTACCCCAGTTCTATATCCATAAATAAATAAATCTTTAAAAATACAAAAGCATTAAAGATTAAATTTTTTTCTAACAAAAAAAGTTAAATATTGCTATTTTATCTTCAATTTCAACTTCTTTAAAGTATTAACAACAGTTGTTTTAAGACTTCAGCTTTCACATTCCTCAGGGCTTTACTGGTTTGCTATGATTACCATCTGTCTTCACTGACATTTCACCATCAATCAGTCAAATCTGATTTTAAAATGTATGCCTACCATAGGTGGTGCTACTTGATCCATTAGCTTCAATATCAGCGTCTGAGCTTCATCTCGAACCTTGTCTTTGGCATCTCCCATTCTGTCTATCAAAGCCACAATAACTAGTGAAGGGGAGGGAGAAAAGAGAAAATTTTATAATTCACCTTCATTATAAACTATATTTTACAAAATTATAAACAGCAATTGTTTCTAAAAATGAAAAGTTATGAGATAAATTGCTTAAAGTTCTTCTCTTGAGTCCAGTCAAAAATTACTGAGACTTTTCCAAGAATACACACAATATGACTTCCAGTTTTAAGAATCATGTTCAAAAAAAGGCTAAATGAAACATTATTCTATTTAGAAATATGTATAGATGGTTAGATTCTAAGACAAGAAATGACTATCCCAAAGGTCATGCCTCTGGTCGGAGGAGGAATTATCTGGAAATGAGAAAAGAAACAAGAACCAGCGGAGTTCTAGTTTCTTGACCTGGCCATAGGAATATGTTGATTTCATAATTTGTCTGTGAATTGTATAAATTCAACTTGCATTCTTGCACATGCACACATATTACCCAACTGGCAAAAATAAATTAGACCCCTGGAGTTCAGGTCTTTCTCTATTATGTCTAACTAAAACTGATGTTACTCCATGCACACTAGCTCCCATCCTTGGAGTGTTTTTTTTTTGTTTTTTTTTTTAACTGAAATAAAAGGTTTCTGTAACTATAAATCAACAAAGCTCCAGAAAGAAATCACATCCACTAACAGGCAAAATTATATTTCTCTTAAGCTATCACTATCATTTATTATTTAGTGTGGTGTCACAAGGTATATAATCACATTATTTAATCTTTTTGTCTTTATTTCCTCAACCCATAAATGTTCTTTAGTAGCATCACCTCAGAAAAAAATGTGGTAGAGATAAAATACATCAAAAATAAGGAAGAGTTTACAATCCACACAGAGTACATTTTCCTTAGACAGAAACTTATTTTTTAATTTACATTTTATATGAAGATTTAAAATTCAAAGCATCTAAAAGAATACTGCTTGCATTCCTATTTTTCAGCCATTTATTTATCCTAATTAAAGACAACGAGCTTTAGTAGTTTAAATAGGAGGAAGAAATGAGATCAAAAAGGGATTTTTCTAATTTATTTATAGACACATGTATGCAATTTGATGTCAATATATCTTACATTGTAACCTTATCTACAATGTAACAACCAGAACTTATGCGCAACAATGATCAATATAAGGATACATTCCTTCTGAAAGAAAAATGACTAGAATAAGTCAATTTCCTAAATGAAATTTTATCCAAAAATCTATGCTTAATCATGGAAGTAACTGTATAAAAATAGTTTTTGCCATAAAAAGCATTAGCTTTGTCACAAGACAACTAAAATAACAGTAATAAATAATATAAATCTTTCTCTTGTTTAGCTGTTAGTAATACTAGGAAAATTCAGAGGATTGGGTATTTATTGCAGAGATTCTGTTCTCTGATAGTTTCTGAGAAGAAGAGAATAAGACAAAAACAAACAATAAATGCTAAATATTATTGTGTTCTAAAGACTGAATTTTTTCATTCAATACTAGTAACAATCCTATGAGATAGAGTAGGCCTATTTATTAGAGAAGCACAAAGGGATTAAATACCTTGCCCAAGGTTACACAAATAACTGATAAGAGAACTGCAAGTATTGAAATAATCTATACCATTTTTGCTCTCAGGACTATCCTCTTCTACATACTTGTAATTGAGGTGCTGGGGGCTATAAATGTGGTTTAACAAGCATACAAGAATAATAGAGGGGAGCTCAGAGGAGAAGAAACTTCATTCCAGAGGTGGAATTTAACTTTTAAAAGAAAATTAACTGTTGACTCAAACAGGGGCTCATTTCAGTATTGAAAACTGTAAGTTCATAAAACAAATGACAAAAATAAATATTCTACATAAACCTAGCTAATAAGTATTATGTGTTTATTATATAGTTATACAAGATCAAATTAAAAAATTATTTTGTGTACCAGATTTTATTCCCAGCTCTATCCATTATTCATTATAAAAAAAATCATAAATCTCTTTGAACTACAAAGTTTTCTGATCTGTAAAATAAAAAAGGATACAGGTCTATATTTCATGTGGCTAGCAGGGGGAAGTATAACTGGTGAAAGGCACAAAGCTAAGCCCACGGTAAGCACTGAGAAGAGCCAGAACGCTTTCCTAAAGATCTGTGTAAGGCACACTGAATGACCACTAGCCACAATAAACATTCACTAGACAGTTGTTGAGAATCAAAACAGAGCTTTTTCATCTACTGACTCTCAATAAGAACTTTATTAAACAAATGAACAAAAATATCACAGACTAGAATTTGGATAGTGAAACAGACCAAGTCTGAAGCACAGCCGCTCATATCTTATTTTCCTAGAACTCTACAAGATTGCAAACTACTGTATAAGATACAAAATTAATGATCAGGTATTCTAATATTCTTTCTATAATATCATTATGGATTAATACCATTTGTTTAAGATTTGCAAAATATGAGACCCTTCACTGAATTTAGTTATCATAAAGCCATGGCTGGTGAACAGTGTTAAATGTAAATTGTGTATTTTTATTTGAATATTTTATTTTTCATAATGCATATGGTTACAAAAGAAAATCTAAATATTTTTAATTATAGAATTATAATAATACTATTTACAACATATTTATATATTACATTAATATTAAAAATAGCTTACACTAATTTTGAAACTTTCTCTAAAAACTGAACATGAATCTCAATTTTCCAAAAATATCTCTTTAATTCTAAAAAGATTTAAAAGTCTGAAATGATAGTTAATAGTCTAAGTACACCAAAATAAAACAGTATCACTTACATTATTGAAGGGGAAAAAAAACTTTCAGCATATAGTTTAATGAAATTCCTTCCTTTTACAGAAGAGCTCCTAATGGGGCTTAGCTAAAGTCTAAGTAAGAGTAAAACAAGAAAGCTAACACTGCTGGGACTCACAGTCCAGCAGTGTACCTCCTTAAAAGTATACAGATGAATATTCTTGTTTCTCTTCAGATCAAATAGATCTTTAAAAAACTAAGAGAATATAAATAAATCAGATCATATAGATATATAAATCATGCATATCTTATAGTGATGTCATGCCATTAAAAATAACATGAGAATAATATTTTACATATAATGAGTAAGCCCACAAACTGGTAAATTTTGGCATTCAAAAAATAGCAGCAGGCCTCGCTGGTAGCGCAGAGTTAAGTCTCAGCACTTTGAAGCTATAGCAGCCAGCCACTGCAGCCAGTTTGATCCCCACCTGGGGGGCCAATGAGCTGACCCACGTGGGTCAGCAGACTCTCTTGTCTCCCAGAGTATTTCAATCTGCCTGTTGTGCTCCCTATACTGTCTCTGGTGAATCCCCTCACTGCAGACACCCTCCCCCAGCCTTGCACTTCTGGCCTACACCCCAGCTCTTGTATGTATAAACAGGTAAAATAAATTCTTTTTGGAAAAAGATAGTAATGTTGTGATGAAATTTCCCTATTATACTACATTGGCTCTCTAGTAATAGTAAGTTCAAAATTTGTTAAGGACCACAATGAGCTCTTAGGGCTCAAAATAAAGACAATGTAGACTAACAGTAAATGCACAGATGTAACCAGAAACAAGAGAGATTCAAAATTACAGTACACACACACACATATAAACATGTAGATACATGAAAAACACTATCAAACAAAAGCAACGTAATATAATTTATTTGGCAATTAAGGATGTAAGAATCATGGGATAAAGAAAGTGTAGGATGCAGATATTGGAATCTGAAGTAAATCTTTAAAAGATAGAGTAAGGTCATGGCAAAGAAGAGAAAGGACTTCAAAGAGAAATAATAGCACAGCAAAGGTAAGCCAGAACTGATTAGCTAGAGTAAAGAAAGAGTACTTTCTGGGCCTCCCTGGTGGCCCAATGGGTTATATCACAGCACTGAAAGCTAGCCACAACCACTTTAGTTTGAGTTCAATCCCTGGCCCCAGACATGATCCACACGTTGCAGCAAACCTCTCCTGACTCGCCTGCTGCTCCCTTCAGCAGTGTATTTCAGTGCTCCCCACTCTGGCCTCTACCCCAATTTGTATGCATAAATAAATCTTTAAAAAAAAAAAACTTGCCAAATATCAAATATCATAATTAAGTAAGTCTAGAGTGATGGAGTAGAGTCTCTCCATGGTGAGAGACCTAGAACCTCAAGAAGTACCTACTAAAGGCACAACAGTCCTAGGAGGTAATAGGATTCTGGCTGTAATACTCTCATGCCTCACTATGAGCAATCAGTACATCAAAGCCCATCTACCCCTCCTTATAGCTGAAAAATAAGTGATAAACATAATACCTAGAATTACTTTTGTGCTTCAAATACTGGGAGCTATTACATGGCAGAGGTCACAAATACAAACAACTATAGCCAGGGAGATAAGGGAAATGCCAAAAGTTCCAGATCTAAGAACTGCAGTATGCCAACCTTGCTGTGTTATAACCAAAAGTCTCAGTTATGAGAAGACAAAAGGAGATGGGAGACTTATAAAATGGAAACTCAACTCAGCTAAAAAGGAAGCTACAACACAGTTTCACCTATGCTGGATTGAAAGTCGTGGATATGTAGATTGGCTAAAGTTTCAAGATCATCCACAAACATGAATTTTAACACTTTATAAATTTCTGGTTTTATAATGTCCTAATTTTTTTTATATATATAACAGTTTATTTTTACATCATTTTGTACTTTTTTTTCCATCTCAATTGTAATCCCCGCGGATCCCATCACCAAGTCACCTGTGTGCCATCACCATAATCCCGTGCACTTCCCTTCCCACCCTCCCACCTTCCCACCCCCCACACCCGTTTTTTGATCCCATTCCCCACTCCACCCCCACAAAATGTCTCTGGTATATGGTTGTTCATTATTCTTGTTATTTTCTCGCCTGGTCCATATAATGTCCTAATTTTAAACACTGCTTCAAAATGTCTTAAGGAAAACATGTTTGCAAGGCATACTTTTTAATATCGTAGGATCTTAAGGAAACTGACAGTAAAAAAAAAAAATCACCTCTTCAGAAGATATTCATATACAGAATGAAATGAATTGGATACTGAAACAAAAGGTTAAAATTAATAGAGGTAAGGAACTCATTAAAATGCTCCTGCTTGATGGGAAGCCCATGGGGATTAAAACTGAGATGAAAAAATGCACAAAATAATGTAAAAATAAACTATTATAATATTTTTATAAAAAGCTCCTGCTGAAAAGACACAATAAGTATCATTTGACGGCATGCCAAACAAAGAAAAAAACTGAAAAAAGATAATTACAAAATAAGTACAGGAAGCATTAACTTAATCCATAAAAGAAAACCATGATAATTTAAGTCTACCCTTAAATGTGTTTCTCTGCAATGGGATCAAATCCACTAATGGAAGTATTCTAAAAGGCACATGAAAATCACTCAGGTTTAAAAGATCAGTTAGAGACAACACTGTAATCCTAATTGCTAGAAAATGAAGAGCATTATCTTACTGTATAACTTACTATACTATAAACACTCAAACCTAAGTATAACTGGTAGCCTGGCCTATCAATTATTCATTTATGATAAAGAAATTGGGAATATTGATAAAGTTTTTGACACATTCTGACCTAAATAAATCTGTTAAATAATAACTGATTTATTTATTTTGCTATAATTTATTGTATTTTACAAAACATTGGTCAGTAACAGACCAACAATAAAATAATTAGTTGGTCCACAGTGCAAAAAATGGTGCCGTACACTGTATTATAAATGTTAATGCTATCAAAGAATAAAAGCTATAGTAAAAAAACTGAAAATAACAAGCAAAACCTATTAGCTATGTGTTTAGTAACATTTTTGCCTTAAGCAACATAACTACTTAAATGGGTTTAAAATCTTTTATGCCTGGGTAAACTAAAGTGCTCAGCAACAGATCTCTAAATTAGGCAAAATGACATTATTTGCATTTAAAGAAAATTAGTTCTGTTAAGCAAAAACTATAAGAAAAAAGTCAGTATATAGTACACTACAATGATTTTTAAATAAAGTTAACTTACCCATTGCTACATAGGACTTAAATCGTGTTGACAATCTGTCTACAAAGGCACTTAAAATTTCCAATCCCATTAATGATACCTACAGATAGAAAGAAATTTTAATGAATACAAATCCTGATTGGTACTTCTACTTCAGTATACAAATGTTGACATATAAAGATCATCATGTAATATTTAACAAGTTTTTATTATAAATAAAGAGATTAAAGTACTCAAGGGTGAAGGCATAAGGTCATTGCATTCTGGTCTCAAATGGCTCAATCACAACAATAATAATGTATAATTATGCAAGAGGACAAAGATAAAGAATACTTAAGAAAATGTTAATGATCAGTAAATTAGATGAGGGGTACATAGGAGCTAGCTGACCATACTTTGCTTTAACATTAAAATGGTTAAAATTAAGAGTGCTGGCCCTACCTGGTGGTGCGGCAGGTTAAAGCACAGCACTGAGAAACTAAAGCCACTTACACATGAGTTCGATCCCCGCCTGTCTGGAAGGTGACCACATGGCGCAGCAGACCTCTCCTGACCCACCCGCCGCTCCCCTCAGCAGTGTACTTCATCAATCTGCCTGTTCTGCTCCCAAATCTGTCTCTGGTGAATCCTCTCACCGCCCCTATACCTCTGGCCTGTACCCCAGCTCTGTATGCAAATAAATAAATCTTTAAAAAAAAGAATTAAGAGTGCTGAGTCCTCCCTGGTGACGCAGGTTAGGACACAGCACTGCAAGCGGCCACAGCCACTTCAGCTTGAGTTCAATCCCTGCCCTGGAGGTGACCCACATGGCACAGCAGACCTTTCCTGACCACCCAGTGTTCCCTTCAGCAGTGTACTTTGCAGATCTGCCTGTTCTGCTCCCCACTCTGTCTCTGGTGAATCCTCTCACTGCCCTTGCATCCTGGCCTGTACCCCAGTTCTGTATGCATAAATAAATAAATATTTTTAAAAAATTAAGAATGCCTTTAATTACCAAGGAATTCCAATTTCTGTTTAGGATGAACTAACTAGAAAAAACATCACTCCTACTTGAACATGAAAACATCAGTCCTTAAAAACCTTATCTCTTCAACCCATCAGAAAACTTGACTTTGTAGAATAATCAACTAAATAAATCTCAGAAAAGACAGACAATTCCCAAGAAAGATGGGACAAAAACAGCAAGCCTTATGGTAGAAGACAAAAGAAAAATGAAGCCAAAATACATGTGGGTGAGAAGACTTCAACTATATATTTTCTTCATTAGTTAACAGCTAAGTATGGCTAGCATGGAAATACAAACTCCTCATTAGCTGTACACACAAGGAAAGCGCACACCCACTTGTAGACTCTCCATAAATCTCCACTGGACACTCATAATTAAGACAGGAGACTAGAGGAGTATCTCCCATGGGTGCAGGTCTCAGAGGAAGGCAAGTTTTCCTTTAGAAAACTCTTTTATACACACTTATACTCTTTTTTTTTATTTATATAAAAATCACCATAATGAAGCTTCCCTGGTGGCACAGGGATTAAAGTCTCAGCCCTATGAAGCTACTGCAGCCACTGCAGCTGGAGTTCAATCCCTGGCCAGGGAGCTGACCCACATGGCACAGCAGACCTCTCCTGTCTCACCCACTGCTCCCCCTCAGCACTGTATTTCAGTTGATCTGCCTTGTCTGTTCCCCACTGTCTCTGGTAAATTCTTTCACCCCACACAACTCTGGCCTATACCCCAGTCTTGTATGAATAAATAAATAAATAAATATAAACCCGAAAAAAAAAAAAGAAACCACACCTTATTGAGTAAAGACAAAAAACATGAAATCTACCTCAGGGATAGGTGCAGAAACCCACCTTGGAGATTAAAGATCTCCAGTTGAGGAAGGGAAGGATCTCCAGTCAAGTCTCCCCTTTTCTCCCTGCCCAGACTCAGGAACAAAGGACTCCTAAGGTTAAGGTGGACCAGGAAAACAGAAAATTCCCCATTCTCACATCAGGTTAGCAATAACAGTAACTGCAGCCTACCACTGGAGAAGGTGAGAACATGGAGGAAAACTCAGGAAGCACAGGAGGAAGAAGGAAAACCTATAAAGTAGAATAAAGCAGAAATATTGAGAACCCAACAATTTTACTTATATATATATATATATATATATACACCCAAAGGAATTTAATCAGACTCAGGCAGATATTTGGATGCCATTACAGAATTTTCACAAAAACCAAAAGATAGAAAAGTTCACACATCCATCCATCACTGATGAACACGTAAACAAAAAAACAAAATTGGGTATTAAGTATGCATACAATAGAATGTTATTAGGGACAAATATAATGACTGACACATTACAACATAGATGAACCTTTAAGACATGGTAAGTTAAAAAAGCCAGTGACAAAAGACTACATGATACATGATTCATTTTACAAAAAGTCTAGAATAGGCAAATCTATACAGATTAGTGATTGCTTAGGACTCAGAGATGTGGTAAGATAGGTAAGTAACAGCTAAAGGGTACAGGGCTCCTTTTTAGGTAATGAAAATTGACATGGTGACAGTTGTACATAACTGTGAATAAACTAAAATATCAATGGATTGTTAAATTAAAGATTGAATTATATCATATGAGAATGATATTAATAAAGCATCTAAAAACCATAATCAAAAATCCAGAATTATTTTCACACATAAAAGTTAATAGCTGATAAAAACAGTATCTCAAATCAGCAGAAAAACCTAACATTCTAAGTAAGATCTCCTTAGGAATCTATCCCTGAGACATATAAGCAGAGTTGTGCAAAGACATATGCAAAATTATTCACTGCAAGTGACAGGAAACTATACAAGTGTTCAATGGGATTGGAAAAGATTCAGTAAACTATGGTACATCCACATTATAGGGAACCATGACACTTTAAAAGAAAAATGAGGGCAACCCTAATTTTTGCTATGCAGTAATATACCTTCAAGACATACTAAGTTAAAAGAACAAGTTGGAGATACATGTGTGTGTGTATGGCTTTTTTGGCCTTACCATGTTTTCAAGATTCATCCATGTTGTAATGTGCATCAGTCATTAATATTTGTGGTCAAACAGTAGTCTGTTGAATGCATTCTTATGCCAAATTTTCTTTATCTGTTCATCAGTGATGGATAGATATATGAACTTTTCTATCTTTTGGTTACAGTGAAAATGCTGTAATGGCATCTGAGTATCTGCTTGTATCCTACTTTAAATCCTTTGGGTATATACCTAGGAGTAAAATTTTGGGATCCTCATCATATATAGGTATGTATATAAGTATGTATATGTACACATACACACACACAGATGAAACAAGAAATGGGAATTTCATAGACAGATAGATAGATAGATACTTATTTAAATAACAACAGTAGAAAGACAATCAGAAAAACATTTAATAGCCAGGAATCAGCTACAAGGAACAGAGAATGAAACCAGGCAATTTTGAATACACCTTTTTTATAGTAATAATAGCTAATTTCATTGAAAACAAAATAAGTAGGCCTAAATATATATGCAATTAATAGTATAACCAAAATAGACTATTCTAAGTGGATTTAAAATACTATTTGTATCTCTCTAGAGGGATATACACTAAGGACAAAAATAAAATTCTGAAAAGGGGAAAACATCAATGTTTTTAGAAATTTTGTTCCTGGGTTGAGAAACAGTCTGAAGATACATTAAAGTAATAAAAGCTATTCCTGAATCATCGGTTTAGACTCAAGAAGTATTTTCCTTCACAATTAAAGTAAGGTCTAATTCCAGTGATTTAAAAAATATAAATAATGCTCAACAAGTATGAGTACTGTAGTTTCCATTTCCCATTAAAAGGAAGCAGAGCTTCTTAGAAAAGCGGGTGATGTCAGAGTAGGAGCAGGAAATACATTTTGTGATACCAGATAGAAAAGATGCTATCTGAGATCATTAGGATCATGGAAAGGTAGGACAGTTTGAACATCACTAAGGATAATTGCAGTGTTTTGAAATATATTAGGTATGTTTAATCAGACAAGTTTATAATGATAACAAATGCAAAACTCTTTGATCAACACAGGAAATATGGCAGAAGACCACCTCATTTGGACAATTAGTAAAAGAAAGGAAAGACTCATAATGCCAGCCTTTCAACATAAACCATACCACTGGGTAACCAAATAGTAAATGGTACGCTGCTCTTTTATATAGAAGTATTCCCCTAGAAAATAACATTTTTCAAACCCCAAAGAATTAAAAAACGTAAACAATGAGCATTAGTGGCTAGTAACATCATAAAAAGAGACTAACAGACATTTTTTTACCTTCTTGATGTTAAATGCCTCCTGATAGAAGGCCTATTTATGAAATAATATTGCCCCCAAAAAGAAAAAGAAGTTTTAGATCAAACTACAAATTTATAGGAGATATAGAGGGAACAAATATCACAGACATGAAATCACCAAAATACAGACTGTGGGAAACTACCACAAGTAAATTTCAAGAATTTTAAAAAAGACTGAAGGAAAAACAAATTAAAGGAGACTTAATATACATGTTAATGAATAATGACCCCTCAAAGGTGTTCACAAACTAACCCCCACCCCCAGCAGAATCTGTGAATGTTACCTTACATAGCAGAAAAACTTAAAAAGATATAGCTAAATGAATGACCTCAAAATGGGAAAATTACCCAAGATTATCCCAGGTCTACTGTTTCAAAAGAGCCTTTACACAAGGAAGGTTAGCGAGGCAAGAGTCAGAGAAGATGTAATGACAAAACAAAGGTCAGAGAGGTCAGAGATTTGAACATACTTGCTGTTCTGATGGCTTTAAAGATGGAAAAGGTGGTTAAGTCAAAAAATGGAGATAGTTTCTAGAAGCTGGGGAGTCTCTGAATGTCTGCTAAAGTCTCCAGAAAGCTTACAATCCTGTAACACACTGATTATATTCCAATGAAACCCATTTCAGATGTCTGCCCTCCAGAACTTTAAGGGATTAAATGCATGTTGTTTTATGCTACTAAGTACGTGGCCATTACTATAGCAGGGACCGGGCAACTCGTCTGTTTATGAACGCAAAAGGTGGACCTTATTTGGATCCTCATTTTTCTTAAAATAATTTTTAAAATGTATACATTTTAAAAACTGGAAATTTCAAGTAAATGCATAATGGTGTTGAGGCTATGTTATCTTTATGACACTTCTTTGAGACACCAAAAAAACAAGAATGAAACAATATGCTATTTGTGACTTGTGACAAAGATAGGGCAGCATCTACCACAAGCTGGTAAAAATTGTGGGTGGGGGCTCTCCCTGTTGGTGCAACAGGCTAAAGCACCGCACTATGAAGCTACTGCAGCCACTGCAGCAAGCGTTCAATTACCCCACCAGGGAGGTGACCGACATGGCATGACAGACCTTTCCTGAACCATTGCTGCTCTCCTCAGCGTTGTACTTCATCAATCTGTTTCCCACTCTGTCTCTGGTGAATCCTCTCACACTCACACCCTACCCCCCATTCCCCCTCCTCTGGCCTGTACCCCAGTTCTATATGCATAAATAAATGAATCTTTTAAAAAATTGTGGGTGGATTTGTATCGTTTTTCTGTGCACTGTTAAAAATATTCAAAACTCCCCATTTAGAAGTTTTATTTTTAAAAAATTGTAAATACCAATGATGCTTAATGTTGACATCTAGACATACCCTTGAACATACCAAAGGGAAATTCAAGGATGTCCATTCTTATATTTATTAATCTTTAAGTCTCTAAGGCAATAAAACACAATTAAAGTACTGGAACAAAGACACAAACTGCAATACCATACGTATAGAATAGTTAATGAAATCCACAAATTACAGAAAAATCAATACTGGCCATAAAAGTCAATACACAAAATTCTATTTTATTCCTATATGGCAGAATAAACACTCTCAAACACTACAAATGACCTAGGAGTAACTCTAGCAAAGTATGCGAGAGACCTATTTGAATAAAATAATGAAATACTAAGCAAAGACATTAAAGAAGACGTCAACAATGTTTTTTGATGTAACATTAGTTTACAACACAATTTTAGGCAAATAGTCTCTCACCTCAAAAACGCATTACATATCAGCCACCAAGTGTCAGTCACCACTTGTCACCAACTAATATATCCCTCTCTACCTACTTCTGCTGCTTCTTCACCCTTTTGTTGTATCCAAACTGTGTCCATGGGTAAAAAGTCAGTATTATAAAGATATCAGCTCTCCCCCTGAAAAGATGATACTTAATGCAATTTCAACAAAAAGCCCTAATTTTTTGTTGTTGCAACTTCACAAACTAACTCTAAAATTCATATGAAATAGCAAATGAAGACCCAAAAGTACAAAACACATAACTAAAGAATATGAGTGAGTGAATTTGACACAGCAAATATCAAGACTTATCGTGGAGCTACAAATAATTTTCCTTTTTTTTTTTTTTTTGGCATAGAACCGGGGTATAGGCTAGAGGTGCAGGGTTGGGGATGAGAGGATTCACCAGAGACAAACAGGGGAGAACAACAGGTGGACCTACTAAAATATATTGCTGAGGGGAGCAGGGGGTGACAGGAGAGGTCTGCTACACCACATGTGGGTCAGCTCCCTGGCCGGGGGTCCATCTCAAGCTGAAGAGATGACAGCACTAAGACTTAACCCCTATGCCTATGCTTAGATATTTCCTAGCAGTTCTTTCAGTAGAACATAAAAAAACTACACCAATATTTCAATTTGCTCCCCCATCCCCTTTATCTTTCTCCCTCCTCCAACTTGCTTCTGAACTACAAGTGGTTGAACATATTTGAGTAATCTGATGTCAATAAAACTCACATGCAAATTGTCACCGTGGCTACAGAGTTTTGATTCAAGATTATGTTTAATCTTCCAACTGTTTAAACAAATATGTTGTCAACCAACAATAGAGGAAAGTAATTGCATGAGATAGTAATTACCACTTCCAATTTAAGAATCACAACTAAGCACTTTCAATGTAAGTTAAAATGATCTCACTATATGTTATAACTTAATTTTATACAGTTAGGATATTATGAGAATTTTTAAAATTTCATTTTTGAAATCCCAGCACATTACTTAGCCCAGCACTACACAGTTGTTTAAGTATTATTTGTTCTTCTCTCTATTTTTAGAATCAATGTATTGTTAATAGTTTCAGGTAATACATAAAAGAGAAAGTAGAGTTAAGTGACAGGATACAAAAGTACAGAAAAGAAACAGGAAAACAATCTCGCTTATTTCAAGTACTTCTCTACCAATCCACAAGGTCTGTGACCTAAGGCAAAACATCTCTTTTCTGCAAAATGAAGAAAGTAATACTGACTTTCTAAGGTTATCTTAAAGATTAAAATGAGACAAAGCACTTGAGATATCACCTGAGACTCACTAGGGACTCTTCAAACAATGGCTTTCATACTTAGCTGCATTTTATGAGGGAAATCTTAATGCCACTATATTTTAAAATTTGGGGATTGTTGAAGTCACAGGAGTGTCCTTACCAAAAGTAAGTGTCACAGCACACGCGCGCGCGCACACACACACACACACAATTCCTCTTATGTTTAACTTAGTAACCTTGCCAACATTCAAGATCCCAATTGTCAATTTATCATCTCAACTTGGATGTTAAACCTCAAATTTAACATAGTCAAAACCAAAATTTTTACTTCTTTCACTCAGTTTTCCCTATTTCCCCAATATTTTCTCAGTCAACCCCACCTCAGTAAATATTAACCCACTGGTGCTCAAGCAAGGCAACTACCCCAAATTTCTCTCTTAATCTTCCCACTCAATGCAGTAAGTGGTCCTTTTGGTTCTACCACCACATCTTCTACTTCTCAACACGTTCATTGCTTCCAAAATGGCCTTAGCTACCATTACCTCCCTGCTTATTCTGTTGCTCCTTTACAATCTTCTCTCCACAAAGCAGCGACCCCTACATAAAACCTCCTCCACTGACTTAGAATAAAATCCTATAAAGATCATTTTTCTGCCTCCCTCTCCTACCTATGTCACTTTTAACACTTTACTCTTTCATGTTCTAGCCATGCTGATCACCTTTATGTTCCTGAACAAAACTAAGAGCTCAGTATTGACAGTTTCCTCTGCCTAAATATTCTTCACTCCCAAATTTTTCTTTATGTCTCTACTCAAAGTCCTATTTATTTGCCTTCCTTTTTCTAAGATCTCCATGACAGGTAATTCATCTCCTTTAAATCACCCTCTCAGTGAGGTCTTCAGTGACCAACTATTTTAAAATTCCAACATCTATTCCCTTTACTGCTTTTCTCCAATACACTTACCACCATCTAACATAATACATATTTTATTCATCAGATTTAGTTGTTTATTCCTCTACCCCCAATAGAATCTAAATCCACAAGTACAAGAATTTTTCTTTTTTTCACCATTATGTACCTGTAAGATTGCTCAGAAATGAGTACCTGAGCAGGATATAGGTCCTCAATTAATGTCCAAAGGAATTTGCATAAGCCTTGCCTGTTTTGCTCACAGCTGAACTCTCAGCATCTAGAACAATATCCAGTACATACTACAGCCAGCTACTCAAATTCACTGAAGCAATGACTATTATTAAGACACTGGAATCCTATAACACTGCCAAATTGAAAGAAAAATTACATTTTGCTCAGCATAATCTGAAATTTAATTATAACTTTATTTACAGGTTCAAAAAAAAAACCCTATGATACAGTTTTCAAGAGTCAAACAATGTTTTATTGTATAATGAATAAAAAAAGTGACAGCTCAGTTTGCTAAGTCATCTTATGAAATCCAAATTGCAAATAATTAAAATGTCCTTTCCCTAAGGATGGCAGAAAACCTTTCATACAGCACTCAGTAGAAAGAACAAATGATTCAAAGAGAACACAATTGATGAATGAATGTCCTTGAGTATGCAAGAGGTCATGGAAACTAATATAAAGACTGAGAGACTGGTATAAGAAAAGCCATTCATTGTAACAGAGAAGGTAGAACTTATGGGAGCAGCTACTAAGATGTGTGTAGATGAGGTTGTGGGTGGCTGGAGGCACTTCTCTTCTGATTGTTGAAATTATGACATACTTTAATATCTAGTGAGGTGCACGGAGAGAATATGTAAAGAAATGAGAACTTAAGTGAGATTCCTGATGTGTTCTAATTCTTACGCACCAGTTAAAGAAAAACCCCGTAGAAATAGGAAGTAAAGAAAAAATTGAGTGGAAGTAGTGCCTAGTGACATAAGAGAAAAACTGGGATACTGTGGTATCTCCCAAACAGTAATGACAGGTTATTAAATATTAACTTTTCCCAAAGGTTTTTTTAAAAATAATGAGACAGCAAGTCAGCAAGTAGTAGAGCATCAAGGTAGTTAATAGTTAAATTCTTTATTTTCAAACAGTTCCAAAAGTCTTGTAAGTTTCACCAGGAAATATGGGTAATTATTGTAGAGCTTGTCTTTCTTCTCTGGAAGGATAGCGTTTTCAAAATACAGCCAATTCGCTGGGTTGTAAGTGTACATTACTAAGAAGAATCACTCAGTCCGCAGGAGGTTTGGGCCGGCATTTTAAAGCAATACTGCCACCAGAAATCTCAAAAGAAAACTAACTGCTAAAAAGTATAGTGCAGGTTAATTACAGAATATGTTCCTGGTCTCCCAAAGTGGCTACATTACAAACTGCCTAGACCAGCTCTTTGTTAACACTCATTCCTTCATGTACCTGATTTTCTTTTCTTTCTTTTTCAGCATTAGCTAGGACACAGTTTCAAATCTGAGCCAATCCACAACTTCGGCAAAACAAAACGACATAAAGCTTTCAACTCATGTCCGCTGACAATAAATGAGAGGCAAATAAATAATGCTAGGAGCCAGTATCTTCGCATTACATTTAACGGTAAACTTAATCAGGCACCCGATAAAGCTCCAAAGATGTCTTAGCGTCCAAGAGCACAAACATGCAGACACAAAAATCAGAAAAGAAAATAGCAAGAGGAGATTAAGTAGACTAAAAATCACTCATTGCGAAGCATTAACTTGACATCTCTTTTCAACTTAAAATTGTACCCTCCTGTCCTGAGTGTCGAGGTAGTGTTTACGTGAGAATGTACAAATACAAAAAGTCTTGAGCCCTTTATGTATGTAAATGATCGCTTTTAATAGTTTTAAAATAGGTGGTTAAATATTGTGTTCTAGTGCCAAGTTTACTCCGACTGTGCGACGGAATCGCTGTCCACAATAGCCGCAAGACACGGTCTTGGTGGGAAGTAAATCCCTCGATCGCGTCCGGAGAGGCAGTCCTGGCAGTGGGGACCTGGTGTCCACGGATTTCCCCTTTACCGGGCGGTTCGGAGGAGCAGGCGCACCCGGGGGCTCGGCAGGCCGGACGCACACGTCCGGGATTAAAGGGCCGGCAGGGGAGGGCGTGTCCGGCCCGGCCGCGCCGCCGCCGCCGCTGGCTTACCCGGTAGTTGCTCGAGCCCACCCAGCCGGTGAGTGCGTCGACCGTCTTGCCCAGGCGGCCCAGGTCCTCCTCCAGGTCCGGGATGGCTCCGGGGGCGCCGAGGTAGAGCAGCAGCTCCTGGCCGACCTGCAGGCGGCCGCCGACGTCCTTCTGCTGCACCTGGACGCTGAAATACTCCATGCTGCGGGGCTCTATGGCCGCGCCCGCACGCCAGCCCGCCAGCCCGTAAGGGGCCAACTTTCGCCGAGCGCCGCCCAGCAGCCAGCGCGGGTTCCCGCGGGAACGGGCGGGACGCGCCCGGTCCGGCCGAGGCGCGGATTGCGGGGGGCAGCGGGCAGCGGGAGCAGCGCCAGACGCCGAGCGGCCCCCAAACTAGTCAAACTAGGCGCCCCCCGAGCCCCAGCCCGCTTCAGAGGCCGCGGTCGCCGGCGACGTCAGCACGCGCGTGACGTCAGCGCGACGCCGGCGAGCGCCCGCCCTCCCAGACTTTGGTTTCGCGGCGGTGGCAGCGGCGGCGGCGGCTGCTGGGGAGACCGCCGCGGGACATTGAGACCCGGGGGAGGAATTGGGGTTTGAAGAGGTGGGCACCGCGGAGGCGCCGACTGTCTCCGTCGCCGGCTGTCTCAGCGCGCTGCCCCTCGCCATGTGGAACAGAGAGCACGTCCACGTTTTCCTCCATTTGCTGTCAGTGTTTAAAACCGTTTCTAATACTTGGAATTCTTACCTCTTTTTTAACCTGTAGAACACAGGTCCTCATTTAAAAAAAAAACAAACATAAAATCCGCTTTCACCCACCACCATAATTAGATAGCCATAAAATACTTTTTTTAAAAAAACTGGTATTTATTTGGTGTAAAATGACAGATTTTAAGTGTACTGCCTATGAGCCTTGGCAAATGTGTTCACTCTGAAAACACCTCAAGGAGGTAAGACACATTTCCATCACGCCAGGAGTTTTGTCAGTGGATAACCACCGCCTCTCCCAGGCAATGCTAACCTGATTTCTACTGCTGTAGCAGCAGTTCCTGAACATCACATTACTTTATAGTTATGTACTCTGAGTCTATCTTCTTTTCCCCTGTTAGCATAATGTTTTGAGTGTTTCAACCAGTGTTGTTGATGTCTCGGCAGTTCCTTTTTTATTGTTGAGTAGTAGTCCATTGAATGGAAATTCCACAATGTGGTCATCCATTTACCTTTTTAAGACCTGTATGTTTGTTTTGTTTCCAGTCTTTTATGATTATAAATATACTATAACCATTAGTATATAGTCATTATGTGGGCATGTTATCATTTTTCTTGCATAAATACCAGCACTGACATGACTGTCTTATAAGTGTATCCTTGGATAGTTCTGAGCAAATAATGGGTAATTAATCAATTTAAGTTAAACAAGTGAATAAATTCAATGAAAGTTGACATTTGAGGATCCTCTCATTTCACCTTCCAAAACCCTCTGCTTACCCCAGAATAGCATATTGACAATGTTGATTTTCTTGTCTTCTCTTGAGTTTGTTGTAGGCACAGATAAGATCTCAAATTTTTTTTATCTGTTTAATTATTTAGAGTTTTGAGATAGTGGCTTTTGGGGGGGGAATAGTATGCTTGTAAGAGGTAGTCTTGACTACTGTAACTAACAATTTGTTATTGTCATTACGTACTTACTATGAAACTCTGCTTTTTTTCCTATATTGCAGTTGTCTGTCTTAAACATACTTAGAGTAGAAAGATCTTAAACTTTCTAGTTCACAATACTCTTAATATCTCATTTTCCCCATACCCCCTAGACCAACAGAAATACCTAAAAATGCCACCTACTGAAAAAATCCAAACAATGTGATTAATCTTCTGACCCAATATTTTAGTAGAAGTATGCAAAAATAATACACATAAATGGAAAAAAATTCATTTTTACTTCGTTCTTAAATAACCACATTGACTAGTAAGATGTCACTTCCCATTAGAATTTAAAATATCCTGAAGTGCTCTTGGTGAGTGTGCTCAGTACCCAGGGGTGTCTAAACACACAATTTAGGAATCTTGGCAGAGAGATGAATGATGATTCCCAAAAGACACAAAGAGAATGGGAAATGCAAATAGCAGCTCTTACGGGAAGAAGACCGGTGTCCAATGAGAACTGGATTTCACAAAGGCTGTTGTCTGAAGAGTTCAATTTGACGTATGTTAAGTCTTTCAAACCTCCAAACAACTCTATATGGAAGGATTTATATTCCCATCTTAAAGATGAGAAAACTGAGGCTCAGAGGGTAAGTCTCCAGTCTTGCTCATGACTTCATTTCAGATACATGATTTAAACCCAGGATGTCTGACTTTTGTGGTCTCTCAAATATCTTCAAATAAAGAAAATCTGGGGGAGAAATAAAGGAGAAAGGAGTGAAATTAACTACCAAAATAACAATACTTCTTGTGTAAGAACCTTTTTGAGTGTCATCTATACTATGTCCACTTAGAACGTGCCTTTCTCTGAATTACTGTTAGAAAGAAAAAGATAGGGAGATGAAGGAAATGGGTACAAATATTGTGTTGTTGGAAACATCTACATTCTTTCAAACCTAGTCACTGACATGTATCTGGGGCACAAGCCTATTTTTAACTGGCAACAAGACTGAAATAGATCATTTAAATACAAGAGACTGACTTCTTGACCTATTTGTCCATTATTTGTGATAATATTGGAAACTTTGAGTAGACTTTGTCCTGACACTGGACTTTATTTTCCACATTAATACTATGAGACAAATCATCACACTGCTATTTTGAAACCATACTTCAACAAATATCTATTGAGAAGGCATGATATTGGGTCCTAGAGTAGAAATGGCCTCACTGGATAGCTTATCAAATAGATCATAATCCTTTCCCAGAGGTTAAGAGGGACATGTACAGAAATGCTCAGAGCAACTTTATTCATAGTAGTCTAAACTGGAAATACCCTACCTACCAACTGGTAAATAACTGTGGTATAGCCAGGCAATGCAATTCTACAAACCAATAAAAAACTACTGAGGGCCCTCCCTGGTGGTGCAGAGGGTTAGGACGCAGCACTGCAAGGGGACCACAGCCATTTCAGCATGAGTTCGATCCCTGCTGGGGAGGTGATCCACGTGGCGTGGCAGACCTCTCCTGACCCGTCCACTGCTCCCCTCAGCAGTATACTTCGTCAATCTGCCTGTTCTACTCCCCACTCTGTCTCTGCTGAGTCCTCTCACCGTCCCTACACCTCTGGCCTGTACCCCAGTACTATATGCAGAAATAAATAACTCTTAAAATATATATATATAGATAGGGCCCTCCTTGGTGGTGCAACAGATTAGGATGCAGCTCTGTAAGCTAACTGCAGCCCCTGTAGTGCAAGTTCAATTTCTAGCCCCGAAGGTGACCCACATGGCACAGCAGACCTCTCCTGTCTCACCTGCTGCTCCCCTCAGCAGTGTACTTTGTCAGTCTGCTTGTTCTGTTCCCCACTCTGTCTCCAGTGAATCCTCTCACTGCCCCTGCACCTCTGGTCTGTACCCCCGTTCTGTATGTATAAATAACTCTTAAAATGAACAAACAAAAAAACCTATTGATACACCTCAAAAATGACAAGAAATCTCAGAATACCATGTTGAGCACCAGAAAGCAAACACAAAAAATGGATCAAGCCTGTGATATATCATGTAACCTTTCATTTGGGAAATGACTTTGGGCATCCTACCACTTTTAAAATTTAAAATTAAGCTCTATAAAGAATAACTCAAATTCAAAAGGAATTTAAATTCTTCTTGGGTAAAAGTATAAACTCCAAAACCCACATTTATCTTAATAATAAATGTAGGAATACCTATAAATGGGTATGGTTTGAAATGGGAACATTTCCTCTCACTGGACAGATGAAAGAGAATTTCTTGACATGGGAACAGAAAAAGTAAGGGGGAACATAGTTTTGATTAAAGTAAAGATACACAGGAATAAGAGAAAGTCTGAACGCAAAGAAAGAAAAGTCAGACTGAGATAAGCAATGGAGAACACCGCAATTCAGCTGGTTCCTGGAACCTAAATTGGAAAATTCTTATCAGAAATTTTAATCCCTTAAGAGCTTTTTGCCCCCTGCATTCAATCAGAAAAATAAACTCTATACCACTTTTTCATGGCAACCAATATCTTATTTTCCATAAAAGCCTGGAAATGTAAAATTTTATGTGCAATGAACGATGGGAAAATTTGGCACTTTGACATTATCAGGAAGTCCAGTGATGTTTTCTTGTCTAAAATGTCAAAGATGAGTAGGTTATAATGAAACAGACCATGAAAATATCACTAAGCCCCATTAAATTAATGTGAGCTTTCTTCCTTAGTCACTATCCACCCAACCAGCATTTCCTAAAATAAATTTCCCACCTTACGAAAGACTTTTTTTATCACACAAAATTATCCATTAACTCCCATAAAACCAATTCCTGCCAATTCCATCCAGTCTGTGACTGGATGTTTTAGCCAAATGGTACTTTTCCACTACACTTACAGTGAGTTTTCTGATAAGAAGAAAAAAAAAAAGTTTGTGTTTTGAAACCTTGGTTTCTGTCTGCTCTTCTGTATTAGTTATTTATTGCTAAGTAACAAGATTACCTGTATCTTATTGGTTTAGAACAACAGTATGTATTTAGGATCTCACAGATTTGGGTGGATCAGGAATTTAAAAGCTGTTTAGCGCTGGTTGTTTTTATGAAGTTGCAATCAGGTTGTCAGCCAGGGCTTGAGTGGGGCTGGAGGATTTACTTTCAAGGTGGGGGTTGGGGGGTAGGAGGCGTCAGTTATTTATCTCATAAGTCTGTTCATTAGTCTATTTGATTGCTTCTGTGACACAGCAGCAGACTTCCTCAATGTAATCAAGACCAAGGAAAAAGTCTCACTGTCTTTAATTGTGATACTTTTTAAATGGGAACAGGAATCAATGGCTGACCAGAGTTAAGTCTCATCTGTAAGCTTGAAACAGTGTGAATAGAAGAAATTCATAAAAACCTTGAAATTACTGAGGTTACTGACTGCTAGAATTACCCAAAACTACCTATAATTATTTTGACATGACCTATTTTAATCACAGTTTTAATAAACAAAAGTCCATCTAAAATATACGGCCTAACCCCAGAGGCTTATACAAATTTCCATTAGTGTGGTTTGTGTGAATGAACCTAAAATTTGTTATCTGCTTTTTGAGAAAACTGAACAATAGCTGCCTGAAACCATAATATTTGAAGTGACATGTAAAAATCAATTTTGAAAAGAAAACAAATAAAAATAGAAAATTAATTTTGCATCCTGATTCACCATTGCATTAGCAGAAGTGACAATTGGCAGTATCTAGCAGAGCTATTTTTAGAGCTTTGTTTCCGTCCAACACCTTATATTGTATTTGTTTTCTTCCACTCAGAACCTTATATTGTATTTGTCATAAACCTATGTATTCTTCTCTTCCAGATGACTCTAATTGCATGATATTGCTTGCTTTGACATCCGACAGCAGGACAGTAGTATGCTACCTCTTCTCCCAGATGCTGTACATAACAATGAAGAAACACATGAACAAGTGCTGAAAACTGAACTAGAAGAAAAAGGTGGACACATTGAGCAAGATTCGTGAAAGAACAACTTAGAAAGTGTTCTTTATCTCCAAGTACCACTGATATCCTCGTAGACACTATCATAGATGTCTTAAGAAACTAGACCTTCCAAAAGACAGATGATATTGAAGTTCTCAGGAATCAAAGAGAAATGTTATCCTGTTCCTCATTTGTCATTTGAGAAAATGCAATCTGATGTATTCCCTAATATGTTATATTTTTAAAGATAGTCTTTTCATACATTAAAAAAAATGAAAATAAATTTTTCAAACCTTAAAAAACTCTGATCTCTGAATGGGAAGAGTGCATGGGACTATGGTGATGACACATGGGTGAATTGGTGGTGGGCAGTCCACGGGGATTACAACTAAGATAAGAAAATGCACAAAATGAAGAATGATGTACCAAAAAAATTAAAATTAATTAAAAAAAGAAAACTCTGCTCTCTTTAACTTACTAGAATGTTATAATAAACGTACAGATCAATCAATGCTTGAGCATCAATTTTTTTTAAGATTTGTTTATTTATGTGTAAAAGAACTGGGGTATAGACCAGAGGTTGGGGTGGTGAGAGGATTCACCTGAGTGGGGAGCAGAACAGGTGGATCTACTAAAATACACTATTGAGGGGGGACAGCAGATGAGATAGGAGAGGTCTGCTGTGCCATGTGTGTTAAGTCCCTGGCCCAGACTCAAATTCAGGTCACAGTGGCTGGTGATAGCACTGAGAGTTTAACCCCTCTAACACCAGAGAGATCTCTCAAGATCAATATTTTAATTACTTTGGAAACTGAAATTAATCTAAAAAGTAAGAAAAATTGGTGACACTCTAAATGGTGGATATTTCCAAATTTCTGTAGGTCAAAATGAGATGTCATAACGAAAAACATGTTCTTATAATAGTGACAGTTAACATATATTTGAATGTGGTTTTTTAAAAGTAATAAAAAATTCAGTGGTTTTTTTTTTTTTTACAATTGAATGAATACATGATTGTTATTGATTATGCAACCACTTATACTCATAATGGTGACATCTGTGAAATGGGTGATGATAAACTACTGGGTGAAAATATTTTAATATTTTAAGCATTTTCTGAAACAAATATACAGGAATATGCACAGATGAAGTCAAGTGTTTAACCAACAGAACTCCAAAAGTGTACCTTCACCAATGCTCCTGAGTTAAGCACAATTTAATGCAGATAATTTCCATATATTTTAAGAGGATTAGTAAAGCATAAATATTGTTTTGAAAAGATGGTGGTTTAGTTGCTTTATGTGTGTCAAACTTATAAAGAACATGTTAAATTTCTTTTCTTTTTTTAAAAGCTTATTTATTTATGCATACAGGAACTAGGGTACAGGCCAGGGGTGCAAGGGGTGAGAAGATTTACCAGAGACAGAAATAAAGCAGGGAGCAGAACAGGCAGAATGACTGAAATACACTGCTGAGGGGAGCAGTGGATGAGACAGGAGAGGTCTGCTGTGCCATATGGGTCAGCATCCTGGCCAGGGATGGGACTGCTCCAGTGACTGTGGAGAGCTTCGTAGTGCTGTGCTTTAACCTGTTGCACGACCAGGGAGAGCCCAAGGTTTCAAAGCCTGTTTTAGTGTACAAATGTATACTAATTTAGCCAGGAATAGCTACTGGTCAGTTTTCTAACTGAATTGTTATTTTTTTCTTCATTGAAAATGTCATATTAAAGGGTAAAACTTGTGTTAAATGGATAGATTTAAATATGTCTGTTTTAGGGGCCCTCCCTGGTGGTGCTGCTGTTTGGAGCATTGCACTGCGAAGCTAAGCTAAGCCAAGCCAAGCCAAGCCAAACCAAGCCGTGGCCGCTTCAGTGAAAGTTCAATCTCCTCCTCCGAGGTGACCCACGTGGTGCAGCAGACCTCTCCTGTCTCACCAGCTGCTCCCACAGTCAGTACTGTATTTTGTCACTCTGCCTATTCTGCCCCCCACTCTTGTTTCTGGCGACTCTTGCTGCCCCTACACCTCTGGCCTGTACCCCATTTCTACATGCATAAACAAAATCTTTGACAGATAGTGCTTATAATTACATTTTTAAAAGCTAATTTCTCAAATGATAACTACAAAGTAAGGTTATTATTTACATTGCACATGATAAGACTGCATGAGTGAAAATAAAATTTCTGAGATACAAAATTATTGTGGAACCATAAATTGTGAGGCTTATTTACATTATATAAAATTTAAAAGATTGGCACTAAGTTAAAAATCATCAGTCAGTTTTTCTTCACTGAAACAAATTCAATTAATAAGAATCCTAACATTTTGGCCCTCCCTGGTGGCACAGCGGGTTAAAGCACAGCACTAAGAAGCTGAAACCACTTCCACATGAGTTCGATTCCCACCTGACCCGGAGGTGACCACATGGCGTGGCAGACCTCTCCTGACCCACCCGCTGCTCCCCTCAGCAGTGTACTTCGTCGATCTGCCTGTTCTACTTCCCACTCTGGGAATCCTCTCACCCTCCGCATCTCTGGCCTGTACCCCAGTTCTGTATGAATAAATAAATAAATCTTTAAAAAAAAAAAAGAATCCTAAGATTTTAAGGAACTGGAGTGATCAGAAACTAGTTTAGTCTGCTAATAAATGACATGAAAATTGCACACTGTGGTATCTAAACATTTGATCTACCTTGCACTTCCCATCTAACTTTGGATACTAAATTTTTTTCCCTTTGAGTGAGAAAATTTTTCTCCATGGGTGAAAAAAATTTTTCCCTTTCGGGGTAGGGGAGTCATCTGTCCTGGCTTGCCCTGAACCAGTGTTAACACTCAATGTTCTGCATATGGCTAACTTCATGTTCTGGGGAAAACAGGTAGCATGGACACCCTAGGAGTATGGGCTATGGAATGTTAAGAGGCTGACTAACAACTGCCCAATTCTTCCCTGGTATCCAGTATGACCACATTTTGATTGATCACTGCATCCTACCCCCGAATGTGGGGGAGAGGGTGGTCCCAGGGATTGAATGAAAGATAGATTTAAACAAAACGGGCCTGTCTCTGGCACTTTCCTGTCAGAGGTGAGAAGGAAAATGAATTTCTTTCAATATATGCAATTTACCATGACCACCATCTTGATTGTCTGGTGACCAAGAACCTCTGCCAGAAGTAGAACACTAAAATCCTGAGCATTTGAAACCTGGAAACAGTCACAAATGAAGCCAACTGCAACCTTGGGCTTCAAACTTACCAAAGTATAAAGGCCCATCTCTGCTTCAGCTGGTTTGAATTGAGTTTCTGTTGTTGGCAACCGCAAGAATCCTGACCATTATCACATGGAAACATGAAGGCATGTATCAAATTTTAATCAATAGTAATCTGAAATGTGGTATTGTTCTCCCTCTTTGACTGCATTCTAGGCGTCTCTACTTAATGATTATCCCAGATAGCTTCTAAAGCAGTTAAAAAACAACAACTATATTGGCCCT
>NW_004567105.1:70668845-70671817 GCF_000260355.1 Condylura cristata | reverse complement strand
TGCCCCCTGCCTGCCTCTGGCCTGTACCCCAGTTATTATATGAATAAATAAATAAATATATAATTTTTTTAAAAGAATTTAATACAATTCTCTAGATAAGGAATAATGAATCTCAACAAATGCAATAATTGCCTGCTCTGACTTCCACCTGACGCCACAAAAGCACCACAGAAGAGAAAGTACACATTAAATACTAATAGTCAACATATATAAAATTCTTTATTCAGTGGACACTTTGATAACATTTTCAAAGTGCCAGGCACTATTGAAGCACTTTACAGATAGCAGCTCATTTAGTTCTAGTAATAAATTTAAGAGCTAGTTGTTACTAATATTCCTATTGTACATAGTGGTGAAGAGAGATTAAGCAACTTGCTCATTCTCCCCCGCTCATAAATGGCAAAGTGAGAATTTGAATCCAGATAATATGATCCCAAATTTCTTGGTCTTAACTGCAGTGCTGTGCTGATTTTGGCAAGGGAAGAACAGTAATATTTGGGTGATGACACTAAAGATATACAGCTTAAGGCATCATTTTGAGGTAAAAAAAAAATGTAAACAAGTGAGGAAAAGGTATTTCATAATCTTGAGCCATTCAGAGTCCCTAGATAGATTTGTGGAAAATAATTTGATCCATGTGCAAAAAATTGCCAGGCACAGAAGATCATCTTGGAGGTGGTAATATTAGCTCCACCTTGGTTGACACTTAGGCATAAATCAATACATACATATATAAGTAGTTAAATTAAAATATAAGAATCCATGCTTACAAAGGCAAACCAGCTAACTACATGCAGGATGTCTCTAGTAATCGAAATTGTGGTTGGAAAATATGGACACATTAATCATGTTTGCATAGGCATTCAAGGAGAAGTGACACAAAAAGCATTTCAGGTTTTTTTCTACTTGTGGCAACAGTGAAAAATCCAGAAAGCTGAAGTGAACTACTTAATGAAAGATCACATGGCTAAGGAATATTTGTGAACAATAAAGGGTAATTCATGGTGGCAAAAACCAATAAAGGGTCCTTCCTAGTGGCACAGCAGTTTACATCACAGCACTTATGAAGCTTTCTGCAGCCACTGCAGCACGAGTTCCATCCCCGGCCAGGGAGGTGACCCACATGGCGCAGCAGACCTCTCCTGACCCCCCAACTGCTCCCCTCAGCAGTGTCTTTCAGTTCATCTGTCTGTTCTGCTCCCCACTCTGTCTTTGGTGAATATTCTTGGTCCGACCGCCCACCTCTGGCCTGTACCCCAGTTTTGTATACATAAATAAATCTTTAAAAAACAACAACAACAACAAAAACCCACTAAAGTGGAAACTTTGTTAAGGAAAAAGAAAATCCAGGAGATGGTGTGTTTTAAAAATAACTATTGCCAAATAAAGTATCGCCTTTCTAGATTATATAGGAAAGGCAACTATAATTAATTTAATTAATTAGAATAATAAATATCATACAGATTACATAAAAATCATATTATTTAGTCTGCTCCTGGGAATTTTCTAAGTATTTTATATATGTCTTTTTGTCATTGAATTCTTATGAAGACCCTGTAAGGCTGGATTGTTATTATCATCCTTCTATAAATAAATAAATGGAAGCACAGGGAATAAACTAATAGACCAGAAAAATGACATTTAGAACTCAGTGTCTCCTGTACAGACAGTTATACATATTTGGTCCCTGCCTGATAATTGTACCTACTTCAGAGTGATGAGCCCAAAAGCAATCTCAATCTAAATATCGGGAATTAGTGGGGAAAATATGCCAGTTTCCTTCCCTTGCTGTGAGACAAATCCAAATATAATACACAGTCCCCAAAGGGATTGAATCCCACATGCCCCTGATAACAATTCACTCATGAATGCCTCCTCTCTTGGATTTCCATGCTCCCATGTCTCATTTCCCGACTATCAACACCTTTCCAGGGCTCATACTCTCAATCAACTACCTGCACCCAAATAATGCCTTTGTAGAAACCCAGACACCACAAAAGCCAAGCAAGTCTTCCCTTTGCTCTGTGTACCTATGTTCAGGAAAAGCTACTTGTCACTCTAGTTCTCCATACACATAACTCACTGTATTAAGAAATATTGTTAACACCAACAAGAAAATCAGTCTCCCAATAGGAACTGCCAGGTCTCTGCTATTCCATCTAATCATCAAAAGTCATTGCACTTGATGAGATAGTTTACATCAATTAATCAAGGAAATAAGCAGGAGAAATCATTTGAAAGCTTTCCAGACAGAAAGAAATGTAAAAGTTATTTTAAATAAAAAGAAGCATGGTCTGTTTTGGATTAGATGTAATGCTGGCAAACTTTTAAAGTTTAAGAGGTAAATTTTCAGACATTTTTACATGTGGCTAGTTGTTTTACTTTATATCCCATGGCACATGCTCATTTTCCTATATAATTAGGAAAGGTGTTTCTGCAAAAAAAAAAAAAAAAAAAAAAAGCCAAATCTCCAAAAACTACAATCATGACCTCAGAAACTAACAGCAATATATGGAAAGAGAGCTGTAACACCTGCCTGGTGGCCTGAGGGGTTAAAGGCTGCCCTGTGAAGCTATCTGAAGCTATTACAGCATAAGTTTGATCCCCAGGCAGCGAGGTGACCCACGTGGCTCCACAGACCTTACCTATCTCACCCGCTGCTCCTCTCAGCTGTATATTTCAATCTGTCTGCCTGTTCTGCCCCCCCCCATTCTGTCTCTGGTGGATCCCCTCACCCCCTATACCTTTGCCCTGTATCCTAGTTCTTGTATGCATAAATAAATAAATCTTAAAAAAGAAAATGTTCAATACAGGGCCTCCCTGGTGGCCCAGAGGTTAAAGTATCATCACTATCAAGCTATTGCCAGCCACAGGGCATGAGTTTGATTCCCAGGGAGCTGACCCACATGGCACAGCAGACCTCTCCTGACTCACCTGCTGCTGCCCTCAGCAGTGCATTTCAGTAGTTCTGC
>NW_004567105.1:70623036-70668745 GCF_000260355.1 Condylura cristata | reverse complement strand
ACCCCAGTTCTGTATGAATAAATAAATAAATCTTTAAAAAAAAAAAAAAAAAAAGGTTCTCTGATGCCTGCTTCTTGGCTACTTGAATACTTATCACTACCCTGAATCTCTGCCTGCCTCACCCATAGCTGTTCAGTCCTGCTTAGCCTTGCCATGGTTCTCTACGGTTCTGGGAAGGCCAGTCTTGATGGCTCTGAGCTTCCAAGACCTAGAACACACCTGCTGCTCTGACTTGCACGTCAACCCCACACTGAGCACATCCCACCTTCCTTCCCAGGGGCAGCTGGCATCCCTTTGTGATTCATGGTAAGTAAATCGCGGTTTGTCTGCTACTGCTTTTGTTAAAATGTCAGAGCACAAATCAGCACAGAGAAAAAGGCAAATGATGTCTCTGTATTATTATGAAAATAATTTTGACTCATGTTGAGAACTACTGTATTAGACCTCCTACAGTGAGCTTAGTTATGGTTTCCCAACAGTTACGTCCATGTTCTAACTCTTGAAAGCTGTGAATGTGACGGTGTTTAAAAAGGGGGACTCTTTGTAGATATAATGAAGTTAAGGATGTCAAGATAGGGTAACCTGGATTTCAGTGGGTCTTACGACAAATGCCTTTATAGGAGTACAGGATCATCCTGCCTCCTCACACCTTACATCCCTCATCACAGGGTACTGTTTCTTTAAAATTCCAAACTCTTCCTTACCTCTGGAATATAGGAACTGCTCTGCATTTGTCTAAATTTTCAGATCATCAATAGCACACTTTTCCTCAATTTGAAAGTTTATGAAGCATTTAAAAAGGAGGAAGGGATAGGAAAAAATTAACATGAATCAAGAAAGGTTAGCCAGCCAGTTTTAGAAAGCACAAGGACACCTTGGATTTGAGCCATTATGAGTGGGTGGACAGTTTGTAACTGGGTGGTCCCTAGGAGAAGGGAAGTTCCAGGTTCCCTGCCCCACCCAGAAGGAGGGTGGAACTGAGCAGAAAAAAAGGAGAGAGAAGAAGAGAGAAGGAAGGCAGAGGGCAGATGGAGAAGGAGACCTAAGGAAGCCACATGGAGCAGCAAACATGTGATGAAGAAACCGGGCTTGTTTCCTGGACGGGTTAAGGCAGATGTGGGTGAGATACCTGTAGGGAGGTGACTATGGCAGTGTTTATATTGATTTTGATTTTGCTCTTTTCCTCCGAGATTTGGCTGGCAATTTCAGACCCTTTTCCATGGGTCCCGGCCAGAAGGTGCTTTAGTCTTGTGGCAGGCTTTCAGGCCTTGCTTTGGGCCAATCCCTTTTGGGTGGACTTTTGCCCACAAGGGGATGGGTAACTTCAGGTGTTGATTTAGAAGTTACATTCTTTGTGTTTCATATTGTATATTAACTGTATTAAAGTCACTTTTCATTAAAGCTTTATATGTTTTGTCTTGTTGCGGCGGATGACAGAACCCACTTAGAGCAGGCAGGTTTTGGGGACTTAAGGGGTGCCTCTCTCTGAATTGAGGTGCCCTATAACAAGTTCTGCAGACAGTTGTTGACTCAGAGGGGATTTAATGAACCCATTTTTTCAGCCACCCTCTTTTTTTTTTAAGATTTATTTATTTATGCATACAGAACTGGGGTACAGGCCAGAGGTGTGGTGGGTGAGAGGCTTCACCAGAGATAGAGTGGGGAGCAGAACAGGCAGACTGACAAGGTACACTGCTGAGGGGAGCAGCAGGCGAATCAGGAGAGGTCTGCTGCATCATGTGGGTCACGTCCCTGGCTGGGGATCAAATTCATCAAATTCTTGCTGCAGTGGTTTCGAGAGCTTCTTAATGCAAAGCGTTTTGCCACCAGTGAAAGCCCCTCAGGCTCTTTCATTGTTAAGGTTATCTTCTGCTGTAGCAAATGGCTACCAGGAACCAAAGAACATAGAAGACTAGATGATGAATCTTACTGAATCTGGTTCTGTCTTTGTTACTTTCTTATTTTGTGTTTTCACGCAACTCCCAAAACTTCTCCCATATTCTAATGATAGGTTAACTTATAAATGCATCTCATAAAACCTCATAAACATAAACAAACGTCAGCACTCTTAACTCCCTTAGTGTAGTCCAGTTATCCCAGGAATCTAGATATGACTGGCTTGAATGTTCATATTCCAAGCCTTGGGGTAAAGGAAACCTAGAGTTCCTGCCAAGGTCTCTGAATTCTCTGTGGAGTCATGGTCTCATGGCCCTGCTGACACTGGCTGCTTCCACTGAATTCTTGCTCTCCATTATGTAACTTGAGGCTGTCCCTTCGTCTCTACCCTGTCTTCAGTCTGTATGTTGGTTTTCATATCTAAAAATCTCTCTTGTTTACTTGAGGTTTTGAGTATGTAGCTGCCCACAATAGCTATGTAAGAGGTGGAGGCATGTTTAAGTATCTTAAAACCAAACATAAGATACTCTTGATCTCAGCACTCTTTGGCTACATCTCTTGTTTCTGCATTCATTTTTGTTTTTCCTCCTCTGTGCTTGCCCTCTAGGAAATAAATATTTAAAAAATTCTTGCCATTTCCTTTCATCGAGCACTTTAACCTTCACAAGCTCCTACTCCCAAAGCAGGTCTAAGGCTTCACTCAAGACTTCATGATTTCCATTTTTAGATAAAAATCTCCAGACTATCTGGGATTTGTTTTTGTTTAAGACTGACTTAAAATTTGAAGGAAAAAAAATATAAAGGGACACAGTACATAAATTAAGGGAAAATAAAACAAAACAATAGCCCCTATTCCACACACACACACAAGCATTCACAGGAGAATCTTGCTCAGAATGAATTAAAGAAGCCTCAAAAACTGTGTTGCCTGGGGAAGTCCCCAGCTCAGATCCCGTCTGAAGCTTCTCAGGTTACAGAACAGCCTTCCTTCTTCAGAGGGTTGCCTCCGGCTTAGCCACCTCCTTAGGAAGGCTGGAGTGGCTTTGGATTCATTACCTCCCAAGGTGGCTATTTGGCAGCCACTGACTGCTGAGGGTCTTCAAATACTGTCTGGCATTAAGACTGGACAGACTTAGCGGTGTCATTTATGTTCCAAGAGCCCACCAGACCAAGTCCAGGAATCCACCTGTGTCCCAGTTTGTCTGTACCCCCTTCCCAGTCTAGCTTCCCCACTCCCCTACTTCTCTGTCCTGGGGGCACTTCTTCACCAGTCATGTTCACATGAATCTATGGCTCAGTTTTTTTCTGGGAGATTGCACAACCTAAGATACTAGGGATTCCATTTTGTTGGTTAAACAAGTAAGGAACTGATTCTTTTATGGGTATATTGATACACCGAACACCTCGAGATGTACCGGGCTATTGAGAAAGCTTCATGATTATGTGTATAATACCCTTATAAAAAGCAAAAACTAGCTCATGAGATAAGACATGGAGAGGGGCTGCCCTGGTGGCCGAGGAGGAAGTGTCAGCACTATCACCCCAAAGGCCCACGATACATTGGCCAGAACTCAATTCCCAGCCAGGGACCTGACCCACATATGGCACAGCAGACCTCGCCCGCTGCTCCCCTCAGCAGTATATTTCAGTAGATTTGCCTGTTCTGCTCCCCACTCTGTTTCTGGTGAATCCTCTCAGCCCTCACACCTCTAGTCTACACCCCAGTTCTTCTATAAAAAGGAAATAAATAAATTAATTAAAAAAAATTAAAACTAGGGCCCTCCCTGGTGGCACAGCACCAAGAAACTAAAGCCACTTCAGCATGAGTTAGATTCCTCGGCAGTCTTCTGACCCCCCACCTGTTCCCTTCAGCAGTGTATTTCAATTCATCTGTCTGCTCTGCTCCCCACTCTGTCTTTGGTGAATCCTCTCACTGCCCCTGCAACTCTGGTCTGTACCCCAGTTCTGAATGCATAAATAAATCTTTAAAAAAAATTAAAACTGGGCCCTCCCTGGTGGCTCAGCAGGTTAAAGCACAGCACTAAGAAGCTTAAGCCACTTCCTCATGAGTTCGATCCCCGCCTGCCCTGGAGGAGGCAGACCCCTCCTGACCCGCCGCTGCTCCCCTCAGCAGTGTACTTTGTTGATCTGCCTGTTCTGTACCCTGCTCTGTCTCTGGTGAATCTTCTCACCCTCCGCATCTCTGGCCTGTACCCCAGTTCTGTATGAATAAATAAATAAATCTTAAAAAAAATAACCTTAAAAATAAAAAAGACATGGAGACACATAGGTATAATATGAAGCCACATGTCCTTTATTCCTGCAAAAAGATTGAATATCCTCTCTGCATACAAGCAAGAACTCAAAGAGGTAAGGAGGGAAAGCTCACAGCTTCATGGTCTTAAATGCTGGGCTTGGGAAGAAATAAGTTTTCCAAACAAAAAGTTGGAAGTGGAAGACTTGTTAACTGGGTAAAATAGTACAGGTAGTTGAACATAGGAGGTTGCAAAGATAAAGAAAACCATAGTGTTAAATGGGCTTTGAGAGGATATTCTATTTTTGAAAGACTGAAGCCCTGCCATATAACTTCATCGCTCACATTGCCTCTCATATTCTATGGGCGGATGATATAACGTGGGTCAATGGGGTTGTTATATATTTGTGCAATGGAAGCAATTATTAGGGAACATATTCAGATATGCAAAAACTCATCCTATAACTTCTGGTATAATAGCTCTTCTAAGCCTCCATTCCACTAGGGAAGGAGAAATTGAATTTTGGTTAGATTGTGTGATACCGTACCAGCTCTTTTCTCTCAAGCTGCACTGACATTCTAGGACCCTCTAGACAGGTCTTTCAGGACCCTGATCCTCATCATGTCCCAGGCACCTGATGCCTGGTTTATCAAGCATAGGCAGTTCAGTGCTGAGATGTTCCTCATTCCTACCCTGTAGATATTCTTTGGTCCCCACTGCTCTTTTGCTCCTCCCATGCCACCCTGGAGCAGGGGATACTCTGGAAAGTTCCCCTGGGATCTCTGACCTGAGCAAGGTGTTAGGGCTCATCTCTAATTTCCTACTGTTTCCATTTTCTCCCTCTCTCCACTCCCCTCTGCCTGTGGAATCATATTTACTAACACAATGGGAGTTGGCTCTTCTCACATCTTTTTTCTCCCTCCCAATCACTGTCTATATTTTAAGCCATTTCTAGTCCTTAAGGATTCTGAAACTACCAAATGAGAAAGAGACCTCCTGTTTGCTTTCTTTTGTCATGGATTGACATGGGGGGTTGGGTGGGGTAGGTGGAAGTGGGGAGAAATCATAGAACAAAACAGGGCAAGGAATGGAGTGAAACTGGCATTAACAATGACATATAGAGGGCCATCCCTGGTGGTACAACAGGGTAAAGCGCAGCACTGTGAAGCCAGCCACAGCCATGCAGCCACTGCAGCACAAGTTCAATCCCGGCCAGGGAGGTGACCCACATGGCTCAGCAGACCTCTCTTATCCCACCTGCTGCTCCCCTCAGCAGTGTACTTCATCAATCTGCCTATTCTGCTCCCTACTCTGTCTCTGGGGAAGCCTCTTACCCCCTGCACCTCTGCCCTGTACCCCAGCTCTGTAGGAATAAATAAATATAAAAAATAAAAATAAAAAAAACAATGACATATAGATGTGTTAGGTGCCCTATCATTCCCTGAAAATGTTGGTGTGAGTACCTCTCATCTCAACACAAACATTCTCATTGGGGAAACTTAGTTGTATTTTGCTGCTTTTGGCAGACACCAATTTTTAAAGTAGGTATAGTCTTGCAAAAAAAAAAAAATTTGAGAAGAAGGTACAGAAATTTCCCATATTCTTCCTGCATCTAGTTATGCACAGCTCCTCCCGCTATCTACAGCCACCAGCAATAGGTTACATTTATAATCAATAAACCTACACTGACACATCGTCATCACCCAAAGTCCATAGTTTGCATTTTAATTCACTCTGGTGTTGTAATTCTATGATTTTAGACAGATGTGAAATGACATTTATCTACCATGACAGCATTATACAGAATAATTCCACTGTCCTAAAAAACCCACTGCGCTCTGCCTATTCATCTTTCCTTCCTTGCAATCCCTGGTTTTGTCATCACTGATCTTTTTTATTGTTTTGATTTTTCCATAATATTGTATAGTTGGAATCACATGGTACGCAGCTTTTTAGATTGGCTTCTTTCCCTTTTGACATACATTTAGGGTTTCTTTGTGTCTTTTCATGGCTTGATAGCTCTTTGTAGAGCTGAATATTATCTATTGTCTGGGTTGGTTTTACACAGTTCATTATCCACTCACTTACTGAAGGATGTTGGTTGCTTACAAGTTTTGGCAATTATGAATAAAGATGCTAGAAACATCTGTGTACAGGTTTTTGTGTGAACATACGGTTTGATTCATTTGGGTAAATTCTGAGGAGTCTAATTGCTGGATCATATGGTAACAACATGTTTAGTTTTATAAAAAACTAACAAACTGCCTTACAAAGTAGCTATACTGGGTTTGCATTCTCACCAGCAGTGAGTGAAAATTGCTGTTGCTCTACAACTTTGCCATTTGTCAGTGTTTAGGGTTTGGTCATTCTAATAGTGCAATATTATCTTTTTGTTGATCTAATTTGCATTTCTTTAATAACGTGACATGGAATGACTTTTTACATGTTTATCTGCCATCTGCAAGGTGTCTAGTGAGGTGAATCTTTTGCTCATTTTTTCAAAAAACCAGGTTGATTGCTTTCTTATTATTTAAGAATTCTTTGTATATTTCCAATGTGTGAATGTGTGGCTTGCAAACATTTCTCCTACTTGCGGCTTGTTTTCTCATTCTCTTGACAGTTTCTTTTTTGGAGCAAAAGGTTTTAGTGTAATGATGCTTAGTTTATCAATGACTTCTTGCATGAATTATGCCTGTGGTGATATTTCTAAAATCATTACTATACCCACGTTCACCTATGTTTTCTCATGTTATCTTTAGGAGTTTTCATATTTTGCATTTTACATTTAGTTTTAGAATCCATTTTGATCTGACTTTTGTGAAGGGTCTACATTCTGTGTCTGGAGTCACTTTTTTTTTTTTTAAAGATTTTATTTATTTATTCATACAGAACTGAGGTACAGGCCAGAGATGCAGAGGGTGAGAGGGTTCACCAGAGACAGAGTAGGTAGCAGAACAGGCAGATGAACGAAGTACACTGCTGAGGGGAGCAGCGGGCGGGTCAGGAGAGGTCTGCCGCACCATGTGGTCACCTCTGGGGCAAGCAGGGATGAACTCATGCTGAAGTGGCTTAAGCTTAGTGCTGTGCTTTAACCCGCTCTGCCACCGGGAAGGGCCTGGATTCACTTTTTTGCATGTGTATATCTATATCCAGTTGTTCTAGGCCCATTTGCTAAAAAGATGACCTTTTGTCCATTGTATTGTCTTTACTCCTTTGTTAAAGATCAATTGACTATATTTACACTTGTTTATTTGTGAAGACTATTCTGTTCTATTGATTTAGTCTCCTCCTCTTTCATAGTGTTAGACCTGCAACTTATTCCCGTCTTTAATATTGTATTAGTTCATTTGGGTATTTTGCCTCTCCAAACTTTAAAATAAGTTGATTGATATACACAAAATAGCATGCTAGGATTTTGATTGAGATTATGCTAAATTTATACATCAAATTGGAAAGAACTGATATCTTGACAATACTGAATCTACTTATCCTTGAGCATGATAAGACTACATATACTCAGATTTCTTTTCAGTGTTTTGTCATTTTCCTCATAGAAGTTGTTAATGCCCTTTTATTTTTTAATTTTATTTTTTAAAATTTATGCATACAACAACTGGGGTGCAAGCTAGAAATGCAGGGAGTATAGGGTTCACCAGAGTGGCAAGCAACACAGGAGAATCTGCTGAAATTCACTGCTGAAGGCAGCAGCAGGAGAAACAGGAAAGGTCTGCTGCACCATGTGAGTCTGCTCCCTGCCTGGGGATCGAACTCATGCTGTAGTGGCTGCCATAAGCTTCATAGTGCTGAGACTTTAATCCCTGCACCACCAGGAAGGTCTTTTTTAAAAAAAGATTTATTTATTTATGCATACAGAACTAAGGTACAGACCATAGGTGCAGGGGGCCGTGAGAGGATTCATCAGAGGTAGAGTGGGGAGAAGAACAGGCAGGCTGACGAAGAACACTGCTGAGGGGAGAAGCTGATAAGACAGGAGAGGTCTGCTTGCCATGTGGATCATTTCCGGGGTTGAACTGCAGTGGCTGCTGCAAGCTTGCAGTGCCGTGCCCTAACCCGTTGTGCCACCAGGGAGGGCCCAGGAAGGCCCATTATTGCCCTTTTAAAAGTATGCATATGCTTTGAAATGAAAATGTTTGGGCCATAGTGTACTAATAAAATATGTTTTTTAAATTGATTTTGCGGCCCTCCCTGGTGGCGCCGCGGGTTAAAGCACTGCACTAAGAAGCTAAAGCCACTTCCGCATGAGTTCGATCCCTGACAGCCCTGGAAGAGACCACATGGCGTGGCAGACCTCTTCTGCCCCACCTGCTGCTCCCCTCAGCAGTGTACTTCGATGATCTGCCTGTTCTGCTCCCCACTTTGTCTCTGGTGAAGCTTCTCGCTGCCCCTGAGCCTCTGGCCTGTACCCCAGTTCTGTATGAACAAATAAATAAATCTTTTTTTAAAAAATTGTTTTGCCTCTTTTTTCTATTATAGCAACCAGAAATTTAAAGTTGTTACTATGGCTTATGTCACATTTGCTGGAAAGAGCTGTTAAAGACTGCACACCAGGGAGCAAAGAGGCCAGCTGGAGTGAAAGAACAAAAAGAAGGATGACAGTAGATAAAGGAAAGGCTTTAGGTTTAGGGTCAGATTTGACTGGCCTTGAAATTTGTCCTTGTGTGTTCTCAGCACAAGGACATGATCCATGGACTGCCTGCCTCAGATTTGTGAGGCAGTTTCATTCCTGAAACTTCAGTCATGCCCAGCTCATTATTGTAAACTCTTCCTTACAAGATTTTTTGTTTGTTTTGTTTAGTCTTTGTCTTGCAAAGATTTTAAAGCTATCTAGTGAGGGGAATCTATAGAAGGTACCGATTAGACTGGTTTTGTGATGCAATGAATCTGAACACCATTTTCTTAATGATTTGATCAATTTTCTTGAAATTGATTTTAGCAAAATAAAGGACAAAAACAGCTGGAAAAAAAAAGTTTATCTATGGAAATATACTTGCAGGCTGCAACTTGATCATGCTTCATTTCCCCCAACTATTACTTTAGTTTTATTACTCTATTAATATTATAAACTAAGCTATTGTCCAGTTTCAGAAAGTTTCCAATAAACACCAGGAAGATGATGAAAAATAACTACAAATAGTGACAAGTTTTGATCAACAAAGACATGAAAGTAAGAGCACTTTCCATATAATTTATCTCCACTAAGATTATGGCATAGGTAAGTACAAATTGCACTAAACTAAAACTAGTCACAATCTGAAATCTCTTCATAAAACTAGTAAATGATGCAAAGTAATTTTTCTAAATCTTATAACCATCAATTCCACAAATAACAAGTACAGGGAAAAGTTGTAGAATTTATTTCTAATTACAGGAGACTAACTAAACATGGTCACTAAATGCAATGCAAGATACTGGTCTGGTCTTCAACAGGAAGAAAACTGACCTGGGGGTACAATGTCTGGATCTTGATATGGACAATGGATTAAATAACAATGTTGGACCAATGCTAAATTCCCTGATTTTGATAATTATACTGTTCTTAATTTGAAAGTATAAACTGAAGAACTGAAGTGTAAAAGGCATGATGCTTCAACCTTTCTTTCTTCCTGTTTAAAAAAATGTAGTCACCATATAACATGCAGGTATACATATAAAAATATGCTTTATATAGAGAGAGAAAAAAATGAAGCTAAGGCAAGAACTGTAAACAAATTTGATAAAAGGCATGTGAACAATCTTTGTACTAGTCTTTCAACTTTTCTGTGGGTTAAATATAACAAAATCAAAAGTTTACAATCAAAGAAAATGAACTTTAAAATTTAACCCCAAAAGTTAAAAAAAATGTATTTTAATCATATTTTACATATTTCACTAATACCATTTTATGGGACAATGTCTAGATTTTTTTTCAAAATTACAAATTAGGTACTGTTTTTTCAAAATGGAAATTGAAGATTTATTTTTCTTACACTCCCATTTTTCTCTCCTCGCCTCCTTGTTCACTCATCATTTTCCTGATATAATTACATTAACATTTCATGGTTATTTTATTATGGATGATGTCATCAATATTTACCAGTAAGCCACCTAGAAAAATGGGATTAAATCTCCTTTTTTGTGTGACTTTTTGTTTATTCAATCTATGAATATAAAATTGCCTTGGCTTTTTGTCTGATTGTTTCATTAATATTTTATATACCTATCATTAATTCATTCTCAATATCTTTGTCAGAGTGGTGAAAGTCTTCTCAACAAATATAAACAGGTAGTAGTTTATCATTCAACTGTTTTCTTTCAAGGCCTTATTCCTGAAGCCTTCTGTCCAGTCATAACTAAAGTTGTGGGGATTTTGGTGGGTTATATAACTGATATGAAACTTCATTTCATCATAACTTAAGGAATTCCCCTTCTTCTGTCTCATGAATTATACAT
Organism: Condylura cristata; assembly: GCF_000260355.1. Lineage (NCBI taxonomy): Eukaryota > Metazoa > Chordata > Mammalia > Eulipotyphla > Talpidae > Condylura > Condylura cristata. The sequence continues at coordinate 70,658,144 of NW_004567105.1, read as the reverse complement.
CCTATATTTTCCCTATAAAGTTTCTTATTTTCTATATTTTCCTATACATGTGATTCATAGCTTTATCTTCTGAAGCATTCTCCATTGGAAGATCAATTATCTAAGACCTGGTATTTTTGATTGTATGTTATTTCTACCTGCCTCCTTGTGTGGCTCAGTTATAAACTTCTATGTTATAAACCATTTTCTCTTACCTTTTGGCAGGCAATGCTCAAAAGTCTTCTGGGTTCCAACATTTTTAATGAGAAGTTTTATAAGCATTGACTTCAATGGTAGTGAAATTTCAGGTTGGTGTCTCTCATGGTTCATTGTAATTTACTTTGCTAAATACTCAGTAAACCCTGGCAATTTAGAAAGAAATGTTCTTTGGTTTGGACAAATTTTGTTTTAGTTATTTGAAATATTTCTCATCTTTTTGCTCTGCTCTCTTTATGAAACTCCTTTTTTGTTGGATGTTAGTCTTCTTGGACAAGTTGTACTGAAGAATTTTCATATCTTCCCCTCCTCCTATTTCCATTCTTTGATTTTTGTTCTACTTTCTGGGGGAATCTTTCTATTTTATTTTCTAAATTGCTATAGAGTTAAGAACAATTTTTAGCTGGGATATTTTTATTTCCAAGAGTTCTTTATAATTTCCTTAATGTATTTTATTTTTTAAAGATTTTTATTTATTTATGCATACAGAACTGGGATACAAGCCAGAGGTGCAAGGACAGTGAGAGGATTCACCAGAGACAGAATGGGGAGCAGAACAGGCAGACTGACGAAGTACAATGCTGAGGGGAGCAGCAGATGAGACAGGAGAGGTCTGCTGTGCCATGTGGATCACATCCGGGACCAGGGATAGAACTTGTACTGAAGCGGCTGCCGCTAGCTTCAGTTCTGAGTTTTAACCTACTAAGCCATCAGGGAGGGCCTCTCTTAATGTACTTCTAAGAAGTCTGTATGGGTCATAGCTATGATGTCTTGTTATTTTTCCCAGCATCCTCATAGATCTTTCCCATTCCTTACATCTTTTATTTCAACGTCTTTTTTTTTAATCTTTTTTTTTTTGTAATAGTGTTTCCCTACATGTTTTTTTAAAAGGAAGATAACAGCAATAACAAAACTATTGGAAGCTTTTTGTGGAACTTTGTATATATATATATATATATATGTAAGTCACCTAACTAGGGGATAATCAGGGAAAGATCTGGCTATTTGATTTGGGGCTCTACCAAATGTCAAAATCTGTAGGTGATTTCCTCTTGACTTGATCAGTTTTACCAGTGTTTACAAATATTAAATAATTATTTTATATACCTGAAATTGATACAATGTGGCACATCAAGTATATTTTAATGAAAAATTCAATGTTATTTTGGTGGATTTCAGGATGGTGACAAGAAATAGATATTATTCATTCACTTTATTTAAGTGAAAATCCAGTCACAAGCTTTTAAGTTTTTTAAGCTAAAAACTTTGCCTGTTCTATTTTCCTCTTTTGCTCATTAATACTTCCATTCATTTCTGCCCCACCTTGCTCCCAATCAAACCAAGTTCTGGGTTGGGTTCCAGGGATGGGCTCCAATCAACCAATTACCAAAGGTAACTGGAATGCTATTGCCTGAGGATAAATTCCTCAGTTAAATCAGGTACACATTTGTCCCTGAAACAAGAGAATAGACTAAACATTTTTTCAGGTTCTTTTCAATAAATTCATTAATAGTCATATTATAAGTGGTTAATCTTAAAAATGAAGGAGGCAGACAAACTCGATACTGGGCCCTGGCATTTTTGCTTTATATATATACCCTCTCCTTTCTCACTCTTAAGCCAGCCCTAATCCAAATCTTAGTAATTTGGATAGACCTTTACCTCTAAAGGATCATGGGATGGGTGGAGTGAGCATGAGTGATGTACACAGGCAGTCAGGACATGAGCGGACATGTTAGAGGCACACCTATACCATGGTTGGTGTACGGAGTCTGGAATTCTTTTCCTTAGAAGTGCTTTAATGATGCATTACTTCTTTTAATAACAGGAGTCATTGGTTTTATCAGTTATATTTTACTTACAAGCTTAGTAGACAAATCATGTAAAATGTTTTGATTCTCACAGTGATTGAGAGAGTATCAAAATGACTAGGAATTTTTCTTGAGTACTATTCAGAAAGAGAAACCCCAAACCTCAAAGATCTTTAAAATAGAAACCAGAAGTTTCTAGTCTGGATTAGCATCTTACAAATGAAATAAAGCACTTTACAAAGTTGTTAAAGGAATCAGGAAGAAAAAAGAAAGAAATTTGGGGAAAATGAATCCCCGGAGAGCAGTGTCCATGTTTTATTACATCTGCATTCATATTTCCAAGCACAATAGTTACACATCTGTTGGCCATCTATAATTTTGGAAGTGATTTACATTCCTTTTCTCTTACTGTGATAACTCTTTGCTGTGGGGGAGTCATTTCATGTGGATCTGGTGAGACTCAAGGTTCTCACCCACAGGTAACCAAGGCTGGCTACTCATTTCCCTGGAAATAGCTACAGATTCTGAAATAAGTGTATCAACTAAGCTGGGCCAATAACTGCTCTCCCAAAGGCTTTTCTTGTTTATTGCAGAGGCTTTTCTGAGACATAGACATAAGTTCTGATTGTAGGAGAAAATCCTGAGATGCTGAAGACTGAGACCCCTGTACAATCCAGCTGTGGTTGAAAATAAACACAATCCTCTTCTGTTTGGACTAATTTGAGTTGGGTTTTTCTCACTTGCAACCAAGAGAATTCCATCTCAAACAATTATGAGTTCATAATGTCCTTGAAAATGATTTTAAGTAAATAAGGTTACCTGTCTTTCAAATCAAGTGAAAACAAAATATGAGAAAATAAAATTTAACCACCTCTTAGAGAGTATAGTTGGTAAGTAGGAGCAATTTTCAAATAATAATGTTTTTTAGAGTAAAGACAGAACAGTGGCACCAGCTTCCATATTTGATGGATTTAAAAAAATTTGACCTTGCAATTTTCTCTTGAATTTTTCTTTATATTTTCCTCACCATGATCCCTTAAATCCCCTTGCACCTTTCTCCTTCCTCTCTCCCACTTAACCTCAGGGCCCTCATTGCATTTTCAAATATTAAAATCTTTTAGATAATGAATAGAGGTAAAAACCGAGTCTAAAAATTCTTTTTAACAATATGGAGGTGTCTCAAAATATTAAAAATAGAAATACCATATAATCCAGTAATTTTGCTTCTTAGTATTTCTCCAAAATTGTAAAAAACATTAAGGCTGTATGTACTCCTATGTTCACTGTATTGTTATTTACAATAGCCAAGTTGTAGAAACAGTTTAAGTGCACAATGATAGATGACTGGATTAAAAATATGTGATAATATACATGGTGGAATGCTATTTAGCTATAAAAAAAGACAAGCAGCCATTTGCAATAACATAGAATCGGAGGGAATTATGTTAATTAAAATAAACCAGCGGGAGAAAGACAAATACCAGAAGGTTTTACTTATATGTGGACTATAAAAAAAAAACAACACAAAACAAAGGAAGTGACGGAATTACACCAAAATTAAGTACAGAAATGACTTCAGAATTGAGGCGACTGGGGTGTGGGAGCAATGGTGTATGATAAAGGCAAATGGGTGCTCGGGGTGGGGTGGGTGTGGTGATATCAGCTGAGAAGATGTGAGCTTATTTTTCTGAATCATTTACAGTGATGTAAACGAAAGTCACCTCAAATGAATAAGTCAATAATAAAAATTCTCTTTACAGCTGACTTTTTGAAATGGTCTCTTTTTAGATATGGTGTCTTATCAAAACTGGTTTAGTGACACCACACAATCTCTTAAAATTTCTGAGAATGCAGGCCCTCCCTGGTGGCGCAGCGGGTTAGAGCACAGCACAAAGAAGCTAAAGCCACTTCCTCATGAGTTCGATCCCCACCTGCCCTGAGGGAGCTCCACATGGAGTGACAGACCTTTCCTGACCCGCCGGCTGCTCCCCTCAGCAGTGTATTTCGTCAATCTGCCTGTTCTGCTCCCCACTCTGTCTCTGGTGAATCCTCTCACCCTCTGCATCTCTGGCCTGTACCCCAGTTCTGTACGAATAAATAAATAAATCTTTAAAAAAAAATTTCTGAGAATGCAACTATAGGTTGTGTGTCTATGTTGCTTTAGATTTTTAAAGAAGATTTATTTATTTATGCATACAGAACTGGAGTACAGGCCAGAGGTGCAGGGGGTGGTGAGAGGATTCACCAGAGACAGAGCAGAGAGCAGAACAGGGCAGATAGACGAAATACACTGCTGAGGAGAGCAGCGGGCGGGTCAGGAGGGGTCTGCCACGCCATGTGGATCTCCCCCAGGGCAGGCGGGGATCGAACTCATGAGGAAGTGGCTTTAGCTTCTTTGTGCTGTGCTCTAACCCGCTGCGCCACCAGGGAGAGCCACATTTCATTAAATTTAAGAATAAAATGAAGTTACATTTCCTTTAGTATCCTGATTAGAGATTTTGACCTCCTACCTAACCACTAAGATACCTAGTCGCAGCTTGAATCTGCCCTGTTTTCTGAGTTTCCCAGGTAGTCTCACATGCTGGGGACAAAATTATTCTCTTCTGCTCCTCTCATTAGCATTTTTTACTGTCTACATTCTCCAACAAGTGCTCATGGTCAAGGAGCAGGACTATCTCCTGAACTCCCTACTGCAGCCCCCACCTTGCTGCAGATTCTGTGACAGCAGGGAGAATGGCTTTCCTGTAAGTACATACAAGTAATTCAACTGGGCCCTGAAATAGCTTTAGTCTCCTAAAATCAGTCAGTCATGAAAACAGATTACCTCACAATTCAAACAGGGTCTCTCTCTCTCCTTTTCTCTTTGTCTCACATACACATTGCTCGTTAGGCATAGAACACAGGTGTGTCTCTAAAGTAAATAGATTTACCTTTGTCATATCAAGTGGTCTCATAATGTGATCCTTTTTGCATCTCCATTTCAAAAGAAGTTCTTTGCTTTATTTTTTTAATGAATTACTGTAATTTATCATTTCTTTATCATTTTCCATATTCTTTGAATTTTATCTTTATGGTATCAGGATTTTGCTAGTTTGAATGAAGTACAAGACCTTATTCCTTTTCCATTTACCCTACCCCTATTTATAATAAAATTGTCTGAAATGTTTCTTCTGTATACATTGAGAATGACATTAGCCAGTGTTATAATTTTTTAAAAGATTTATTTATTTATGTATACAGAACTGGGGGATAAGACAGAGTTGTGGGTGGGAGGATGAGAGGATTCACGAGACAGAGTGGGGAGAAGAACAGGTGGATCTGCTGAAATACACTGCTGAGGAGAGTGGCAGGTGAGACAGGGGAGGCCTGCTGCACCATGTGGGTCACCTCCCTGGGCATCAAACTTGGGCTGCAGTTGGCTGGGATAGCTTCATAGTGCTGTGTCTTAACTGTTGTGTCACCAGGGTGGGCCCCAGTGTTATAATTTTGTCTTAACAATCAAACATAATTCAAAAAATCCAAGAAGAGAAATTTATTGTATTTATCCAAACTGTCTTCACTCTCTTTCTTTTTGATATTCCAATATTCTTTCTTTCATAATTTTCTTTCTGTTTTAAGAACTTCTTTTAAGTATTTTGCTAGGGTTGGTCTAGATGTCACAATTCTTTTAGTTAGTTTTTTTTTTATGTAAAGATTTTCTAATTTCCTTATCTTTCCTGAAGAATATTTTCACTGGATATATAATTCTGAGATCATAGTTCTTTCTGTAAACACTTCAAAAACTTGCCACTTTCTTTGGACCTTCACCATTTCTGATGAAAAGTCTGCTCTTGTTTGAATTGTTTGTCCTCAATAGGGAAGCATCATTTCTCTCTTTTGCTTTCAAGATTTTCTGCCTCTATGCAGTTTCAGAAGTTTGATTATGATACTTCTTGGCATGTATTTCTTTGGGCTTAGCTTGTATTGACATCTCAAATCTATAGATTTGTCATTATGCCAAGTTTATGAAAATTTCAGTAACGATTTTGTAAATTACTTTTCGTTTCACGCTGTCTCCTCTTGTAAGGAAAAGAAAAAGGAAGTCTTTTGTTATGGCTTCTCAGATGCAAGAGGTTCTGTTAATGCTTTCTTTCAGTTTTTTTTAAGATTTATTTATACATACAGAAGTGGGGTAGGCCAGAGGTGCAGGGGGGGTGAGAGGATTCACCAGAGACAGAGTGGGGAGCAGAACAAGGAGCTAGAGGAAGTGTGCTGCTGAGGGAGCAGCAGGAGGGTTTGGAGAGGTCTGCCAGCCATGTTGGTTACCTCCAAGGTCCGGGATCGAACTGGCACTGAAGCGGCTGTGGCTTGTTTGCAGTGCTGTGCTTTAACCTGCTGTGCCACCAGAAAGGGCCCCATCCTTTATTTTCCTTCTTTAATGCAAATTGGGTTTTACTGGTCTAAGCTCAAGTTCCCTAATGTCGTCTTCTGTCCTCCCCAGTCAGCTACTGGGCCCATCCAAGCGAGCTTTTCATTTTATTGTGTTTTTCAGTTCTGAAATTTTCACTTGGCTCTTCTTTAGAGTTTCTGGTTGGTGAATTTTTTTTTTATTTCCTCATGTTTCAAAATTTGTCATTGAAGTGTTTTCTGATGGCTTCTTAAAAAAACCTTGTCAGATACTTCTATGTCTGTGTCATCTTGGTTTTGCCATCTGTTGATTGTCTTTTCTCATTCCAGTTGAGATTTTCCTGATTCTTGGGAAAACGATTTTTAAAATTAGTTCCAGACACTTTGGTTATTACATTATGAGACTCTGGATCTTATTTAAGTCTCTGTTTAGCAGGTCTCCTCTGACACGCCTCAGTGGGCAAGGATGATGTACCTTGTTACAGCCTAAGGGAGTGGAAGTCCAAGCTCTTCAGGCCGTCTCCACTGAAACTCTAGAGAATGGAGGGGGTGGGGGGTTGTTCCTGACTGATTAGGATATAGTCTTGGCTTCCGGCTTGGTCGTCTCTGACATCACCCAGTGTGGGGAGAGGCAGGGAGGAGGAATGACTCATTCCAGCTGGGTGTGGGTGGAAGTCTAGGCTCCTCATTCAGTCTCTGTTGACAGGGGTGTGGGTGGGCCCTCAGTTTTTCCTGTGGCATTTGGCTGCAGTAGGGCCATTATTGTCTAAAAATGTTCAGTTTTGCTGCACTGACCCTTCCTGTCCTTTGGCTAGAAAGAACAGGGCTTTCTTGGGCATTTTTTTTCTTCCTTAATATAAAAGTTGCCATTTCTCTGTTAAGTTTCTCTAGCACCCAGTTGAAGCACAGGGAAAAAGAAAACCTCTGGAACCCAATACATTTCAGTCCTTGAGGCCAGCGCTTCCTAGTCATTGTTTTCTTTGTTTCGCCTTTCTGAGTCTTTTTGTATTTGTTGTATATATATTTTGTATCTATACTGTACATGCTATAAATTGTACTTAGTGGCAGGAATTAAAGTGTCTATTCCATCCTGTCCACAATCCGAAGTCGCTTTAGTTTACTTTTCATTCCTAGAAGACGCAGTTGGGAATCCTATTAGTATGGAATCCCAACTGTGCCGTCTTAGATAATTACTTTAAGTCTCTGTTTTCTCATCTGTAAAATGGAGATTATGCCAGATCACTTACAACTGTAGTGGAGGTTACATAAAATAGATACGTTGATATGGATATATATGTATAGGTTGAAATGAGTGAGCACAGAAAAGGAAATACAGATGGATCTTAAACATGTAAGTACACCCATAATCTCATTCACTGAAAGATGTTATTTCTTTACATTGATAAATATAAAAAGTGAGATTACACATGTTTGTAACGGTTGGGAAAATAGGCATTCCCCTATATTTTCAGTGGTAGAGGAAATTGACCTAACCTCTATGGAAAGCACATTAGCAATATCTGTCAAAATACAAATACATGTATCCTTTGGCCCAGAAACTCCACTAATATGATTTCTTCCTATAAAATATTCATAATTTATGATATTTCACACAAATAAGGACATTCACTGGAGCATTTCTCTACATGTTTATTAAAAGGTAGACACTGGAAACAACCTACATGTCCATGATTAGGGGACCAATTCCTCAAATAAACTAGAACCACAACAGAATACTCAGCAGCTTTAAACAAAAGAACAACACAATTGCACTAGTTATAAACCATCTCCAAGATATATTATTATGTGAAAAGTCCAAAAAAAAAAAAAAAAAAGCCAGGGCCATTTGTAATAAAGCAAAAATGAACTCACAGAGTACTTATTTAAAATAATTATTTTATATTTATATATTTTATATTTTACTTATTTCCATACATTTACCCAAGGCACTGGCAACCCTGGTTACCTCTTATGAGTGAAATGGGTACCTGAAGGAAGGATACAGGATAGAAGCTTATGTTTCATTCTAAACCCACGTCTATTTCAGGCTCTCCTGAAGCAGCATCTGAGACAAGTGTTCTTTAGTGTATGTTCTGAGAAGGGGTGTTACATAAATAGGTCAATGTAGGGAACAAACATTAAACAGAAATTGTGGTCCCAGCTGGAGTCTAGCCTCTGCGTGATAGCTTGAGGACTCAGAAATGTGAGTTGTGTCTATAATTGAAGACAAAGGGCCAGGCTTCTCTACCCTTATCATTCTGCCATTGAGGAAGGAATATACTCTCAGGAGACATGGCTCCTCTTAGCTATTCTAAAAAAAGGCAGCTCTGAGTAATTAGCAATTTTTCAGGGCAGCTGAGGAACCAGAGAGGAAAAAGGGATCCTGCCTGACAGGTGTTTACTACAGCTCCCTTACACTTTTTGACATCTATAGAATATGTATTTATCCCCACAAAAAAAAAGTACTTAGAAATCATTATTACAGAAGTGTCTCTCTCTCTTTTTTTCTTTTGTGGTTTGTCTATAAAACAATAATAGTTTGCCTTAGAAATCCCTAGTAAAGCTCCAATTTGGGATTACATTTGGTCAAGTTTTCCTGCCAGCATTGCAACAGACTGTTTTTTAGAAGAGCACTACATGAGAATGTTGGCTTGCATTTAGCTAACCTTCTGTTTGAAAAATCCACTTCTGAACATTGGTCTCATATTCATTGGTGAGGGTCCTTAGGATAAAGAGAGGAACTGAGGAAAAAGTAGATTTTTCACTCTCAACCTCCAGAACATATTGGTAAAGAGATCAAAATACATTATTTGCTTCTATCCTTTTTTTGTGATGTGCCAAATTATGTAGTTAGGTTGTACAGAAAAAAAATATGCAAAAGTTGGACAAAAGACACACATACAAATTAAATGACCTTTTAATATCAATTGGAGCATCTTCTAATAAACTTATCCCAGGGTCATATCTTCTAGGAAATGTAACTTTGTTTGGCTAGCCCCTGATTAGGACCTAGATGTCTCACAACTCTATAAATTTAAATGTTCACTTATGCAATGATTTCCTCTATCTTCTCCTCCTCCCAGGAGGTTTTATTTCCATGCAGGATATAAAAAAATTTTTTAAAAAAACTAAAAAATCTGATTTTATAAATTTTATTCCCATTGACATATGTATAACCTAGTTTCTTATATTCTCTGTCATTTGTTTCCTTCATTTATGAGTACAATAAAACTCTGACCTGTGCTTCCTATTGATAGGCAACTAGGCTTTTAATGATTTGAGAAAATATGCTTTTCCATTCTAAATGAACATAATGTACATGTTCGTGATTAAATTTAGCCTGGTATAAAAGAATACATGAAATGACATGAATCTTGCCTCCATGACTGCTTTAAGCGATGTCAGGCTCAGACCAGGGATCAATACCAGAGAACAATAATGGCCAATTCCGGGGTCTTTAGCTAGTTGCCCCATCAGAGTTGTTAGGTAGAGGGTTGCTTGCCTGACACCCTTCCGGGAGTTGTAAGAAGCTAATCAGGCCCTCCCTGATGGCGCAGCGGGTTAAAGCACAGCACTGAGAAGCTTAAGCCACTTCCGCTTGAGTTCCATCCCCGCCTGCCCTGGAGGAGATCCACATGTGGCAGACCTCTCCTGACCCACCCACTGCTCCCCTCAGCAGTGTACTTGGTAGATCTGCCTATTCTGCTCCCCACTTTGTCTCTGGTGAATCCTCTCACCCCTCCGCATCTCTGGCCTGTACCCCAGTTCTGTATAAATAAATAAATAAATCTTAAAAAAAAAAAAAAGAAGAAGCTAATCATAGATCACTCCATTTACACAGCAAACCATATGCCTCCCTCAGCATGGGAAAACTCCCCATTCCTCAGTATCATTCTCTTCCCAGCTAATCCATTCCATCCCTCCTCTGGAACAACCCTTCAAGGGGCCTTTAATAATAGTGTTGGCCTTATTTTATTGGGATAGGAGGAGGAGTTTGTTGACAACTCTGTTCTTATTATGGTAAAAAGCCGGTATACTGAAACTGAATATTAAGTGTGTTTGATCATCTGGGTAAAATAGTCATTTTCCTGTCGCCTGGTCCATTATACTCCTACTAGGAGGGAAACCATCCGGTATTTTTCCCTTTCTTTCTGGCTTATTTCACTAAGCATGATCCATCCATGTTGCTGCAAAGGGCACATGTTTATTTTTTTGGTTGCAGAGTAATATTCCATTGTGTACATGTACCATATCTTTTTAATCTAGTCACCCATTTTTGGATATTTGGGTTGTTTCCATGTCTTTCCAATTGTAAAGAAAGCAGCAATAAACATGGGGGTGCAGATATCTTTTGAATCAGTGTTTTTGTGTCTTTTGGGTAGATACCTAGGAGTGGGATGGCTGGGTGATAGGCAAGCTCCATGTTTAGCAGTTTGAGAAACCTCCAAACAGTTTTCCATAGTGGTTGTACTAGTTTGCATTCCCACCAACAGTGCAAGAGAGTTCCTTTTTCTCCACATCCTTACCAACATTTGTTGTTGCTAGTTGTTTGAAGATGTGCCATTCTCACTGGTGTGAGGTGGTATCTCTTTGTGGTTTTGATTTGCATCTCCCTTATTACAAGTGATATTGAACATTTTTTTATATGCTTGTTGGCCATCTTAATTTCCTGTTTGGACAAGTGTCCTTTTAGCTCTTCTGCCCATTTTTTGATGGGGTTGTTTAACTTTATTTTTTTTTTGTTTCATCAGTTCTCTGTATATTTTTGTGATCAATCCTTTATCGCTAGTTTTGTGTGACAAATTTTTTTCCCAATCAGTGGGATGTCTGTTTGCTTTTTGTAATGTCTCTTTTGGCAAGCAATGTTTATATGACAGAAAAAAGTTTTAGTGCTCATGAGAAATAAAAAAATGTACAAAGATCCAAGTCTGGGTATATTTCACAAAGCTTCCACCAAAAATGGTTACAAAACTGAAAATTAATGCAAATTTAGGCCCAACTTATAAAAGTGAGGTAAATCCCAGGTTTTGTAATTATCTATTATAAACTGTGACTGCCAGTGTGATTTTTCACACTCACTCTGGGAGCAAGCTGAACTTAATAGGGTCTCTCTTGGGCTTCTCTGTTTGCCCTTCCAGGTGCCTACTATAGACCCAGGACTGAATTCTTCCCGTGACCTCATTATTCTTACCCAATATTGCTCCTGGGCAATCTGTTAAACAGCCCTAGGAGAGTGGAAAGAAGTAAAGATTTCTTTTGCATGTAGGGATGGAGTGCTTTTAAACATGGCCAATTCTTAACGGAATGGGTCTAATGAAAGAAATTTCAGGGAAGAAAACAAGTTGGTGTAAGATGTTTTGGTCAGGAATACCTTCAGGTGTCCCTGAAACACTTGAATTTTGTCCTTTTTGGGTGCTATGAAGATACCCCTGATGCATTCCATCAAGACCACCCAATCTTGTGCCAAACTTCCACACCTCTTTTCACTTCCTACCAACGTAGGCTACCGTAACCCCTCTCACACAGGAAGAATTCTGCTTAAGAATTCTGAAATGTGAAGGATTCTGATTTCTCAAATCTTTAGAAACAATGTGGCCTTTCTGTTGAGGGAAAGGAGTAGAGACTACTGATCAGGGGGCTGCTAGCATGTTTGTTCATAGGGGTAGTTCAGTGGACTACCATTCTTATCAATTAGTATTGATAAATTACTATTTTAAGTTGTCACTTTCAGGATATTTCTGGACATGGGCTCCCCCTTGTGGTTCATGGGCTGTGACTATGACATACAAGAAATAGGGGAACTGCTTTTTTGTAGTTGTGAAGATTATGTGGGCACTGGTAGAAAGATGATTATAGCTAAAAGTGGATCTATAATTTCTTTTTTTTTTTTTTTTAAAGATTTATTTATTTGTGCATACAGAAGTGGGGTACAGGCCAGAGGCTCAGGGGCGGCGAGAGGCTTCACCAGAGACAGAGTGGAGAACAGAACAGGCAGATTTATGAAGTACACTGCTGAGGGGAGCAGCGGGCGGGTCAGGAGAGGTCTGCCCCACCATGTGGTCTCCTCCAGGGCAGGCGGGGATCGAACTCATGCGGAAGTGGCTTCAGATTCTCAGTGCTGTGCTTTAACCCGCTGCGCCACCAGGGAGGGCCGGATCTATAATTTCTAAGCAAATATTATAAAAACCTGAGTTCACTTAGTTAGCCAGAAATATAACTCTTGAAAAATCAAGTTTATTCATCATTCCACAGTTTTAAGAGGTATCTTATGGCATGCTACAGCATAGTAATTTATCAAGTCTTCAGAAATCCCTTTCAATAGCAAGACTAGATATACAAGATATAATGTGCAGGATTTAACCTGTAACACTCCCCCAAGCCTTCCCCCTCTCCACCAACCTCCCCATGACCCCCAGAAGTGAAACACTACCATATTGGTGGGAATGAGGATCATGGTGAGTCACAATTTTAAAGAGTAGGTTGAATCATGAGACCACAGAGATTCTAGTTAAATTGCTTAAAGAAAAACCCAGTTCAAATGCAAACAACCAGTTTGCATTGGATTATCTTCTTATCTAAGTGAACATTATTTTGGAGTTGTTGCTTATGTATCAATTTAATAATCAATGGATTTAAGACACTGGGAAGCAGTAAAGTTTTCCAAGCAGTAAAGATTTCAAAGATGTTTGTAATTACTAAACATCTTACAGATGTTTACATTTCCTTCCATTATCTCCCCTAAATTTTCTTTATCAAGTTCTGTCTAACTATACTTTTAAGGAAAAAACTAGGTTTCCAACAAGCATATATCGGGAAAAAAGTAGAAACCAAAAGTCAGAAATCCAAGCCCTTTGTACAAGGAAAAACCCTCGAGCTTATTTCAACTCAGTAGTGGTGTACTTACTATCTATAGCCTGGAAAATTTGCCCAGGTCATTGCAAGAAGTAGATTAAAGGTATCTTTGGAAATAATTTCAATCTACCACCATCATATTTTTGCTGTGACATGAAGAATGAAGGATTGTTATCTCAGAAGAAGCTCTGAAAGAGGAAATTCTAAGGGCCTCAGACAGACTAAGCCAGTTTCACAATTTGACCTGGGGCTGGGTTGAAACTGTTTACTTCAAAGCTCCTGTAACTGGTTGAACCACATCTTCTCTGTCCTAACTTGGTAATGTCTTTGGCTATAAAATTCATTCATTACTGCAACTTGGGCTGTCATTACCTAATTCAATTCTTCTCAAATTAGCTTCTTGTCAAATATACTTTCCTTCATGTTTTTGTCTGCTTTCTACATAAGCAACAATATATCTTCTTTCAAGGAATAGAAGAGCTTTATGATCCATTTTTTTTTTTTTTAAAGATTTATTTATTTGTGCATACAGAACTGGGGTACAGGCCAGAGGCTCAGGGGCGGTGAGAGGCTTCACCAGAGACAGAGTGGGGAACAGAACAGGCAGATCGACGAAGTACACTGCTGAGGGGAGCAGCGGGCGGGTCAGGAGAGGTCTGCCGCGCCATGTGGTCACCTCCGGGGCAGGCGGGAATCGAACTCATGCGGAAGCGGCTTCAGATTCTCAGTGCTGTGCTTTAACCCGCTGCGCCACCAGGGAGGGCCCTATGATCCATTTTAAAGTATGGTTAAGTGGGTATGGGGATTTGTACTGGCAGAGTGGATAAACCATGGGACATGACATTTATTCATTCAAAAATTCTTTCCTGGGTGTCTGCTGTGTGACAATAGGGGACGAGATGAGCAAGATAGTCCTCTTTTTAAGGCTTTTAGCAATTAATCTTTATTGCTACTGGCGTTCATAAACACCAAGTCATTTAGGAGACACCTTACCTATTCAGTAGATGTTCATTAATTTCATTATTTTGGAGCTAGATTTCCATAGAAGGAATGTTATGCCAGCCTCTTCAGCTTTCATGGGGAACTTGGTACTTTTTTCAAGGTACCGTTTTCTATCACACAGTGAGAGCACAGCAGCAGGAAGTTTGGGTCTGAGTGAGATGACCTTATGTTGATAGACTAAATAAATCCTTCCTAGGTATCTTTGACTCATTCTCCCACTAATATTTTTATTTGTTCACAAGTGGGCACTTTCTCTCATTCTTTGGTATTTTTATCTAAAAACATTTAGTAAGTATCATCTGTGATGGGTGAGAACTATCAGCCTCATTCCCAAGATAGAGGTTTTTGAGTAAGTGATGATTCTATTTCTGGCACTTCCATACAGGCTAATTTTAGATTGAGATGTGTTGTGTAATAAGTTTATCCAAGGGTCTAAGATTTGCTATGGGTTTTCTCAGTCTCCTGCAAACGAGGACAGGGATGAAAAATAGGGTATTTCTGCTGAAATCCTGAAGATATCCTGAACATATGTAAATTGCTATTAGAAAGACATTCTTAGTGAGGAAATGATATGCTGATGGCTGTATATTTTCAGGCACTAGCTCTTGATTATGATGTCCCTTGTGCTGTCAAAGATCTTGTTTTGTTAGTTACTTGCACCTTAAGACCTGATCTGGGCTCTCACTGATGGCGCAGCTGGTTGGAGCGTTGTACTGTGAAGCTAGGCCAGGCCAACCTGTGGCTGCTTTAGTGCGAGTTAGATCCCTGGTCCCAGAAGTGATCCATGTGGCACAGCAGACCTCTCTTGTCTCGCCCGCTGCTTCCCTCAGCAGTGAACTTTGTCAATCTGCCTGTTCTACTCCCTACTCTGTTACTGGTGAATCCTCTTACTGCTCCTGATCCTCTGGCCTGTATCTTATTTCTGTATGCATAAATAAATGAAATATTTAAAAAAAAAAAAGAGCTACAGATGACTCTGTCATAGTTCTTTTGTCTCCCCTCAGCCCAGAAACCTGTAGGGATCAGTCGTATCACCACTGTTCTAGATGTCTAGTTGTATAACTGCTTTCCTCAATTCTGCCGACCCCCATCAATGAAAGACACAAATGACCAAACTGTGAGGGGGAACACTCAATGGCCATACTGAGACAAAAATGACAATGAATTAATTTTCTTCATTTTTTTCTCTTATGATTGTCAGAGTGAATGCTTATTCATTCAATAAATTGCTGGGCACCTGTATGTACAAAGTAAAGATGAAGCATAGTTTTGTGAGACAAAAAAAATTTGATTTACCAAATTCACTACTGGGAATACATTTTAAAGCAATAATAATGGATATCAATAAAGATTTAACTATCATAATGGTCATGCTGATAGCATCTTTGGAGTTAGTGTGGGGTCCTTGGATTTATTCTGGGATAGGTTTCACCAGAGATCCTCTTTCGGCAGCTCATAGCGAGGTCAGTGAAAAGACCTCCTGGCATGGTATAGGTCACAGGCAGGCAGGAGGCTGCTGTCCTGCAGAGGGAGAACATGAGTGGAAAGAAGCACCTGCATAGTCACAGGTCGGCAGAAATTGCACTGATAGAGCCCTTTTCTCTTTGGGAGGGGCTCACTCCTCAGCCTGTTTGCTGCTGGTTTTGGAGAACGCTGTGGAATCCTTAAAGAGACTGGAGATTTCACAATGGGCCTAATCTCTGTATCTTTACCCTCAGGTCTGTGCTTCCAACATCATACAGCAGCCTGATATCTGCTTGGGCCTTATGCCTTGGGATAAGTCACTAAGGATCTTGATTTCTGTAACTGGGTTAATGGTCATGTTAGTCCCTTCTACCCTCACCAACTTGTGTGAGCCAGGCTTTAACGTGGTGATGTCTCCTTCAGGTTTTCTATTCTTTTCCTCCATCAGCGTAAGACAGCTGAAACAATTTAGTTTAGCAATAGAACATTAGTGAAAATAATACCAACGGGAAAGGATGTTTTAGTAGAATATAGTAGGAAACTTATGGTATAAATAGTGATCAGTATTAATAAGAAACTAACTTGTGGGGAGCTGAGCTGAAATGAGAATTGGTGGGAATTCTTTTCAATAATCCTTTGGATTCAGTGATTTGTTATTAGTAATATTGTTTTCTACTTTTTCTTTCTACTATTTCAGTACGGCAGAATTCAAATTGATTTTTAGCAGAAAAACTACCATTTAAAATTGTTGCTACATTTCTGCAAGCCGCAGTCCTCCACTAATCCTTTGTTCCTGAAGGGAGATTCCTTCTAATGAAGTAGGTGTAAGGCTGATAGGGACTGCAACTGGACACTGGGAGTTCTTGAGACTGCCCTTGTATCCTTTGGCTCCAGGAGTTTGAAGGTTGCTGGCAGTATCAGACAATTTTCTCAAAGATTGAGGAGTCTTCTATGAAGGAAGTTATTGAAACCCTGCCCTATTTCTGTAGGCGCGGCTGGGGGCGGGGAGGTTGGGGGGGGGGGGAAGATCAGTGTTGCTAAGTCACTAAAATGGCCCTGAGGTAGCTGCAAAAGGCTAACCAGGGAGAAATCCACCATGAAGACGAGGGCCACCAGGACTGCTTATGTAGATTTAACATTGCTGGCTCGGAGGACGTGTTTCTAGCCCAACTCGTAGAAATTTTATTTTAGCATCACGTTTGTCCTACGAAAAGGAGTCCTTGCTGTTCGCGACACGAATTGCAGACTATCAGAGGGCACTTAAGTTTAAATAGCTCCATCTTGCGAACACTCTTGAACACTTGTGAACACAGTAGCTCTTCTGCTGTGTGTTCCAACAGTGACACCTTGTGGGATCTGTGTGGATTTCAGCAGTTTGTCAGTTTTCATTCCCCCCTCAGCATTACTTTAGTATAGTTGACAAAATTATAATGTACTTAAAGTGTGAAATGTTATTGTTTAAGGGTAGGGAGAGGGGCACCACTGAACCCCCAAACCTGCCTGCTCTAAATAGGGCCTGCCATCCACTGCATCAAGACAAAACATATAAGACTTCAATGAAAAGGAAATTTTTTAATAGTGAGTATACAATACGGAAGATACAGACTGTAACTTCTAAATCAAACACCTGAAGTTACCCACCCCCTCATGGGTAAAAGTCTACCCAAAAGGGACTGGCCCAAAGCAAGACCTGAGAGCCCACCACAAGACTAAAGCACCTTCTAGCAGGGACCCACAAAAAAGCGTCAGGAATGGCCAGACAAGTCTGGGAGGAAAAGAGCAAAAGCAAAAACATTATAACACTGCCATAGTCATTCTCCCCACAGGCCTCTCACCCACATTTCTTTCAACCAGTCCAGGGCCAAGAAATTAACAGTTTGTCACGTCTCCCTTTGCATCATGTGGCTTCCTCAGGTCTCCTTCTGGCTCTCCAACCGCTTCCTTCCTCCTCAGATTACTTCTCTTTCTTTTTCTCTTCTCAGCTCCACCCTATCCCTGGGTGGGGGAGGGACACTGGTACTTCCCTTTTCCGAGGGACCACCCAGTTAAATGATGATTTGATATATGTAACATCTTGATGGAATTTCTCTGTTTAGTGAGTATTCATTACCTTTTTTTTTTTTTTTTTGGTATGAGCACAAGTTCTGCTTTCTAGGCAAATTTCAATCATGCAAGATTGAATTTTATAGTCACCATGCTACATATTACATTCTCAGGCATTATATTATCTTAGAAATTTTGTACCCTTAACCATTCTTGGTATTTACCCCACATTCTGGGTATCACCATTCTACGGTATTTCTCTGTTCAAACTTGACTGTTATAGATTCCACTTCATAAGTGTCTTTCTTTCTGTTTTAATTCACTTAGCATAATGGCAGCCATGTTCGTCTGTGTTGTCACAAATGGCAGGATTATCTTTCTTGTGACTGAATAATATTCCATTCTCTCTCTTTCACACACAGTTTTGGTATCCTATGTGGCTGATAGCCACATAGGTTGTTTCCATGTCTAGTTTTATGAATAATGCTGCAATGAAAGGGATATGCAGATACTGGAGGTAGTAATTTCACTTATTTTGGATTTATACTCAGTAGTTGTGTTATAGGGCAGGGAGAGAGGGACACTGAACCTCTAAACCTGCCTGCTTTAAATAGGTTCTGCCATCTGCCACATGAAGACAAGACATAAGAGCTTTAATGGAAAGGAACTTTAATACAGTGAGTATACAACACAGAAGACAAAAAATATAATTTCTAAATCAAACACCTGAAGTTACCCATCCCCTCGTGTGCAAATCCCAAGAGGGACTGGCCCAAAGCAAGGCCTGAAAGCCCACCACAAGACTAAATCACCTTTTGGCTGGGACCCATAGAAAAGGGTCAGAAATGGCCAGACAAGTCTGGGAGGAAAAGAGCAAAATAAAAATTCATAAAAACACTGCCATAGTCAACATCCCCATGGGTCTCTCAACCACATCTGTTTCAATCAGCACAGGGCCAAGAAACAAGCATGGCTTCTTCATACGTCTCCCTCTGCTCCATGTGCCTCCCCAGGTCCCCTTTTGGCTGTCCGTCCTCCTTCCTTCTTTTCCAGATTCCTTCTCTTCTCTGCTCAGTTCCACCCTTCTTCTGGGTGGGGCCGGGAACCCAGAACTTCCCTTTTTCCTGGGGACCACACTGTTATAGTAGGATTGCAGGATCATATGATAGTTCTATTTGCAATTTCTTGGGGAAACTCCATACTGATTTTCACAGTGGCTGTCCCAATTTCCATTCCCATCAGTAGGATACAAGGGTTCTATTTTCTCTATCCCCTTATCAGCATTTGTTATCTCCAGTCTTCAAGGATAGTCATTCTAGTGGGTGTGACATACTATGTCAGTATGATTTTGATTTGCATCTCCTTGTCTAGTGAGCTGCTTTTCATGTACTAGTTGGTAATTTATGTCTTCTTTGGGAAAATGTCTTTTTTTTTTAAGATTTATTTATTTGTGCATACAGAACTGGGATACAGGCCAGAGGTGGAGGGGCAGTGAGAGGATTCACCAGAGACAGAGTGGGGAGCAGAACAGGCAGATAGTCTAAGGACACTGCTGTAGGGGAGCAGCGGGCGGGTCAGGAGAGGTCTGCTGCGCCATGTGGTCACCTCCAGGGCAGGCGGGGATCGAACTCATAAGTAAGTGGCTTTCCATTCTTAGTGCTGCGCTTTAACCCGCTGCGCAACCAGGGAGGGCTGGGAAAATGTCTTTTAAGCTTTTTGCCCATGGATATATACAGAAGCAAAATCATTTGCCACAAACTGGGTTTCACCAGATTATTGATGTTTATAAAACTGGTGGTAATATTCAAAGGAAAAAGGGTACTGAGGCTTAAGGCCAGAAGAAAACTGAAAGAACTCAAGCTGAGGATAAAATCGCTCAAACTCGTGCTAAACGTAAATGAGAGCTGAACACAAAGAGAAAAAAATTTCTCAGGACCTGAAACGTTGAAACTGTTATAGGGCAGGGAGAGAGAGGGGCACTCCTAAAGCCCCAAAACCTGCCTGCTCTAAGTGGGTTCTGCCATCCGCCGCCACAAGACAAAACATATAAAACTTTAATGAAAAGGGACTTTAATACAGTGAATATACAACACAGAAGACAAAGAATATAACTTTGAAATCAAACACCTGAAGTGACCCATCCCCTTGTGGGCAAAAGTCAACCCAAAAGGGATTGGCCCAAAGCAAGGCCTGAAAGCCTGCCACAAGACTAAAGCACCTTCTGGCTGGGACCCATGGAAAAGGGTCAGAAATGGCCAGACAAATCTGGGAGGAAAAGAGCACAATCAAAATCAATATAAACACTGCCAGTTAGCTCCCTACAGGTCTCTCACCCACATCTGCCTTAACCAGTCCAGGGTCAGGAAACAAGCACGGTTTCTTCATCACATGCTTGCTGTTCCCTGTGGCATCCTCAGGTCTCCTGGCTCTCCATCCAGCTTTCCTTCTCCTTCTCTTCTTCTCTGCTCAGCTCCACCCTCCTTCTGGGTGGGGCAGGGAATCTGGAATTTCCCCTTTTCCTAGGGACCACCCTGTTACAAAACCAGGTGTCCTGCAGACCTAATGCGCTTATGGTGACCAACGCAAGGTACTTGGGCTGGTCAACCACGGGTGTAACATAGACACGTTGGGCACCAAATCTGTTACAGGGCACCCCAATGTGAATTGGGTTGTCTCTCCGTGGGTCCTCACCCACGTGCGTACGATTCAATCATATTATGGTAACACTCAAAAAGGTTCAATAATGGATTTATTTACAAGGAGAACAGTAAAGGAATAACCCAGGGGGAAAGGGAGAGAAATACGAGTTAAGCTAGGATGTCCTCCAGTTTTGTTGACTTAGACTCCACCAGCACACTGAAAACTGATCGAGAGCCAAAACCACCAGCTGCGAATACCAGGCCAAGCACCCCCAGAGCCCACATGTCCAGTTTTACCCCAACCTGGCTGCTCAGCTCCGCCCTCACGTCCCAGAGTGCTTCTCCTTGTTATTGATGGGATTAGTAGTTCCAGTATCTGGAGTGGGGATGGAGTCCATGAAACCTGTACCTGTTACATTAGTGCATTAATGAAGAAACCATTTTGGAAATTAATATAATGATAGTAACATATATCTACAAAATGTACATAGCTTTTAATCCCATACTTTCATTTTTAAGAATTCAAGAGGTTCTATACATTTTATCATTTATGATGTGTTCATTTGTAAGTAACAATAAATTCAACTCAAACAGGTCAAACAACATTAGACTTAAGGAGTCATGGACCTATAGCCAAGAAAAAACATAGGCTTCTCTGGTTTAATTGAGCATCTCACTAATTCTCAACTCAGTTTCTTTTCAGCTTTTTTCTTTGACTTCTGGCACACCAATTTTGTGTGAAGGTGAATTCCCAAACAAAGTCATAAGAGGGTTGCTAACAACTTCTATGACATAGGCATTATTTTTCGACATTCTTTATGGATTCTAGGCACTTTCTCAGCAGGGTGTGTATGGGGGAAACAATTTTCCATTTGAAAGTCCTTACTTCACCAAATGCAGAAATTCTGTTTCCAGTCTCTGTGTAGCTCTGCCAATATATTCCAATGTAACTGATGACACGGAGATGCAAGAGTCATGCACAGGCTTCTGGCAAGATTGGGGATATTAACTCCAGGGGCAGCAGTTGTAGAGAATCATGTAGAAGTCCCCAGAACAGAGCACACTCTGTTAGTGGTGTAGTGATGCTCAGTGGGGCAGGCAGCAGTGGTCTATTTCTGTAGCAATGGGATATACCTACTGTGTGACCCTGAAGCAGGCCTGATTCTCTAGTTTTCCAAGAGCATTTGTGAACTCCTTGATATCTTTTAAAAAATTCATTTTCTGCTAAACTACCTGCCATTCATTTCCACTGTATATAAGTAAGAATTCTGGCTTACAATCATATATCTTTCTTTATCAAACCTAAGGAAAGAAAAGTCCTAAGAAATTCTCAAAAGAGCAAAAGTTCCTGTCTCTGAGATCCCTGACAACCCTATTTTATATGCTGATGGCCAGAATTGGGTCATTTTTTTCTTTTTCTGAATTACTGGGGCTTGAGGATGGGATTCCATTAATGATCTAAGTTCTTAGCCATGCCCTTTTCCTTTAAGTCTTAAGACATAGGACAGAGGAGGTAAAGATACCAGGCAAGGATTCGGACACTTTAGAGAAGGGTCAGTGGATAAGGTGTACAGGTGGGAAGTGCCACACACCTACCAGTCAGAATCACTTATCTGAAGCCCCTTATCTACTCCCAAAACCTGCTTTTCATACATGTATTCCTTTTGGGGTTCCCATCTCTGCACCACTGATAATGTTGCAGCTAGTCTACCAGCTGAAAACCTTGGACATAGTCCTGAGGATAAGCTGTCAATTCCAATTGATGGGATCAGCAGAGGTGTAACTTTTAAAGGGTTACACTTTTTGCCTGGTTTTTCAATCTCTCTTTAATAAGAATTGAGAAAACAAAAAAGAAGGATTTTCATTTTAATTTAATGGCAACATCAAGAAATTCAATCCTCTTTGTATTCTAGTTTCTAAATTTTCCTCTGTTATTCTTGGGCACGTATCAGCAGTAATATGTCCTTCCCACCTATCAAAGCCCTTTTTTCATTCGTTTCATTCAGTCATTTCCAAGTGGATTAGACTGTTCCCGAGGGACTATATTTCATAGCATTTGGAAACTATTCTGTGCAGTATGTTTTTCAAGAGTGTATCTCATCCTCAGTACCAATGACAAGTTTTTGTTGTGGGGGACTATCTTGTACGTTAGAGGTAACACCCTTGACCTTTGCTCTCTAGACGCCAGTAATATTTCTCCACCCCCCAAGTTGTGACAACCAAAAATATCTTCAGACATTGCTAAACATCTCCTGGGGGGCAAAATTACCTATGGTTTAAACCACTTAGCTAGACGAATACCTGGAGGACAGTGTGGTGTGTAAAGGCAGTGGAGTACATTCATAGTCTAAATTATGGTGGGGAACAAAAATTACAAAGTAGTGAAAGAACTTCGCTGTGAGTGGTAGATGAGACTCTTTGTTTTAAAGATTCTCAGGTGGTTGTTGAATCACCATCTTTCAAAGACAAGTGTTAATTTTCATAGAGAATACAGCCTAACCACAAATTGGAAGATATATACTTTCTCATAGACTCTATAATTTGCAGGGCGACGCCTCTCACAAGTGATCCATCTCTCTTGCTTCCAAATATATTTTCTTTGTATCATCCTTATGCAATATTCCTTTTTATTCCATTATCTATGCATACATTTGGTCAGAGATTTTAGATATTATTTGGAAATTTAATCTTGTAGTTTCCTTTCTGGTGATGGTGATGGTGGCTATTGTGGTATTTGGAACACAGATATTTTGGGTTCTCATTAAAGGGATGTTGAAAAACCATTTACCCCATATGTATCTTTGTCTATGATTTTGTATTTATCCTTGTTGAATCATTCCACCACCGCCAAGTATATTGCTTGTTTGTACTATTGGTTCTGCTGCATAATTACCGATTTCCTGCTCCTATCAGTGGATTACCCATCAACTTTTCTTATACCAGTAAATGATTCTACCTACCTACTATTCAGATGTTCAGGCCACCAAACTGGGTGTCATCCTTAAGCACTTCCTTTCTTCACCTTTCTATAGTTTATTGGTAAATTCAATTTTAAAAAAGATTTATTTATTTATACTTACAGAAATGGGGTCCAGGCTCGAGGTGTGGTGGGTGAGAGGATTCACAAGAGACAGAGTGGGGAGAACAGGTAGATCTACTGAAGTACACTACTGAGAGGAGCAGCAGGCAGGCTGAGAGTCTGCCATGCCATGTGGGTCAGCTCTCTGGCTGCGAATCAAACTTGCACTGCAGTGGCTTCGGAGAGCTTCATCATGTGGCGCTTTAACCCACTGCGCCACCAGGGAGAGTCCGGTTAATTCAATTTTTAACTCAAGAATATATCAACTTAGCTCACCCCTGCTAATGTTAGCTTTATGATCTTTTGCACAGATTTCTGAAATGGTGTAATGATTTGCCTCTGTTCCATCTTGCCTTTCTCTAATGCAATTTGTATATACTCACCAGTGTTATTTTATTATGTTTACTCTAGACTTTCAATCAAAATTGAAAGGGTCATGGGGCCCTCCCTGGTGGCATCATAGGTTAAAGCACAGCACTAAGAAGCTAAAGCCACTTCAGCGTGAGTTCGAGCCCCAAGCCAGAGGTGACTCACATGGCGAGGCAGACCTCTCCTGACTGGTCTGCTGCTCCCCTCAGCAGTGTACTTCGTCAGTTGGCCTGTTCTGCTTCCCACTCTGTCTCTGGTGAGCCCACCCACTGCGCTTGCACCTCTGGCCTGTACCCCAGTTCTATATGCATAAATAAATAAATCTTTAAAAAAAGTCATGGTAAAACAAATTGTTATAAAAAAAAGTGATATGTATGCTGTAACAATTACACAAAAAGGTCCAGAAATATTACACATTTTTACTTCTAAAGGTTACAATTTACCTTAATGTTTACTCCTTCTAGATCCAGCTCCATAGTACACAAATGTGCACAGGTGCATTTTCTAACCAGAAAAGGAACTATGAAATACATACTGCTCTGTGGTTTGCTCTGAAGTTAATGTTCTCCATCTTTCCATGGTAATACATCTTGATCTTATATCCAATCCATCTATAGTCAAATTTCTTTAATTGTCTTGAAAATGAATTTTACAGATGAGGTCTATTCAAACTGGGATTCAATTCCAACCATTAATGTCTCAGCTATTTTTTCCCCATAGGAATACATTGTTGGGGCTCTCCCTGGTGGTGCAATGGGTTAAAGCACAGCACTAAGAAGCTAAAACCACTTCAGCATGAGTTCAATCCCCAACCTAAAGGTGACCCACATGGCACGGCAGACCTCTTCTGACCTTCTGATCTTAAAAAAAAAAAAAAAGAATACATTGTTGAAGAGATAAGACTTGTTTTCCTGGAGAATATTTCACCTTTGGGGGGGGATGTATATGTGTCTAAGTGTATTTATTTAAAAGATTTATTTATTTATGCATACAGAACTGGAGTACAGGCCAGAGGTGCAGGGGCGGTGAGTGGCTTCACTAGAAACAGAGTGGGGAACAGAACAGGCAGATTGACTGAAACACTACTTAGAGGAGCAGTGGGTGAGTGAGGAGAGGTCAGCTCCCTGGCCAGGGATCCAAGGAGCATGTGCTGAAGCGGAAGCGGGTATCCTCCCTCTGGATTTGTCTGGTTACTTGCTATGGTGTTACTTAGTATGCTCCGCTACCCCCTGTGTTTCTTACAAATTGTGTTAGATACAAAGGTTTGATATTCAAGTTAAGCATTTTTTCTGGAATGTATCACATCAAACATCACAGGGTACATTACATACAGGATATTGCATCCAGAAACACATTATCAGATTGATGCACAGCATGACCTTTTCAACATGCAAATTGTGCCATGTCCCTATTGCTTATGCACCATTTATAGCTTCCTTTGCTATCCTTTCTACAATGTGAACTCTTTAATTAAAAGGGTTGAATGATTTAATGTGCAATTACTCTTCCAACTTCCATTCCACTCCCTACTTGCTTTTTAAGTTTTTACTTTAAGTTTACTTTTAAGTTTTACTTTTAAGTTTTTAACTCCCTGAACTTGTTAAGTGCTACCTCCTAGGGCCTTTGTAGTGGCCACCCCGTGGGTCTAGGTTTGCTCAGGAACACACTAACCCTTAGACTGCAAGGTCTCGGACACCTAGGTAGCCGAAAACTCTTGCAGGGGGTGGTAACAGGAGTTCTTCATCAACAAGTTGTTCCAGTGGCCCCACAGCCGTTGTTAACGTGAACGAATTCTGTCCGCCCGCCGCGGCGGTGAGGAGAAAAGGGAGAGTTCCATAGTGGCGAAAGCCAGGATCCTCGCCCGCTCACGCCCGGGTAATCTATGTCGCCACGCGATACCCTCACGTCACCGCGGGTACGCGCGCGCGCCTCGCTCCAAGTGCGCCTGCGCGACAGCTCCCGGAAGTGGCCGGATCCCAAGTGCAGGCAAAGCGTACGTCCGTCTGCCCGTCGGTCCGCCAGTCCGCGGGTTTGCCAACTCGGTACCCCGCGCGCCCGGGCCATAATCGCGGTCCCGCGGTCTAATTGGCCCGAACGGCGGCCAAGGCGTTCGCCATGGCGACGTTCATCTCGGTACAACTGAAAAAAACCTCGGAGGTGGACCTGGCCAAGCCGCTGGTGAAGTTCATCCAGCAGACATATCCCAGCGGTGGGGAGGAACAGGCCCAGTACTGCCGTGCGGCCGAGGAACTCAGCAAGCTGCGACGGGCCGCGCTCGGCCGCCCGCTGGATAAGCATGAAGGCGCGCTCGAGACGCTTCTGAGGTAGGCGCGGGGCGGGGCGGCTGCAGCCCCTAGTCACCTTTCTTTCTACCTTCCCCTTTCCTTGCCACCCACTGTCCAGGCTCAGCGCCCCGCCCTGGTTTGGTCCGGCGCGTAGGTGTGGTCTGCATTCCTCTCCTGTGAGCCGAGCGGCCGGACCGCCGCCCGCTGACCTGCAGGCTGTTCCTGCTGGGCCGCTCCAGTCCTCGGTCCACTGGGGTCTGGGTGGATGCCATTTCTAAGAACGATCAGCCACGTTCAGATCTCTCTTGCTACATTTAACCAGAACAAGTTCTTTTCACTTTTTTGGGAGGTCTCTAACTTGTCCCGTTTTTGGTCTTGATCTGGTTTAGATTTCATGGTAGTACTTGCTAAAGGAAAGTAGGAGACACTGGAACAAATGTCTTAAGTTTATTATAATCAGATTACAGATAGGGAATTCTAAAGGTTAGGAACAGTAATGGAAATGAAACTTGATTGACATAATAGAGCGTTAAATATAGTTTGAGGTCAGTTTATAAACAGGTATAATGGAGTAAATTTGTATATCTGGCTCTCACTGGTGATGCAACGGGTTAAGATGCAGCACTGCAAGTTGGCAGCAGCCACTTCAGTGCGAGTTCGATCCTTCACCCCGGAGGTGATCCACATGGCGCAGCAGACCTCTCCTGACCCGCCTGCTTCTCCCCTCAGTAGTGTACTTTGTCAGTTGGCCTGTTCTGCATCCCGCTCTCTCTGGTGAATCCTCTCACCATCCCTGAACTTCTGGCCTGTACCCCAATCTGTATGCATAAATAAAAATCTTAAGAAAAATTTATTAGATATTAGCAAATACTGAGCTCATTTTGCATTAAAAATTTTTATAGTACTATTTAGGATTGCAGAACCTTTATATAGCACTTTGATTAAAAACTTTTCGGTTTCCCTTGTTAATGGTCTCATTTTCCATGTGTAATGTATTTTGTTTAATTGAGGAACATAGCTGTATTAGGATACAAGTAGAAGTTCAGGTAAAACCTTAACTTATTCCTAGACTGAAAAGAGTAGGCATTTTGCTTCCTTGGTTTTAGGAAATCATCTTGCCTCCGTGGAGATCCCCTCATAGGCCAGCTTTGTTCTTGTATTGGGGAGATGTCCTTGGGTGCTCTACTGTAATTATAATAACCCGTTGAAATAGGATCTTATATGAGAGTACTTTTTTCTTTAACTCAGGCAAGAGCCCATGGGAGGCCCCTGATTTGTTGGCTTGTGTCCATTTGTGGTGATGGGAACTGGGCTAATTTAATTGCCCTTGTCTGAGTCACTTGGCTGATTTAACTTTTCCATCTTCCATGAATCAAAGGACTATTAGTATAGGCCAGGGCTCGTTGTCCTGGAAGGATACTGAAATGATTTTTCAGTGAGATTATGACCCCTTGGTGTCAATTTTAAAGATAAGACAGTTGCGTTGTGTGGCCTCCCTGGTGGCCCAAGAGCTTAAGTATCAGAACTATGAAGTAGTCTGTAGTCATGGCCGCACAAGTTTGATCCCCAGCAGGGAGCTGACCCACTTGGTACAGCAGACCTCTCCTGTCTAGCCCACAGCTCCCCTCAGTGTATTTTAGTCAGTCTGCTTTTCCTCCTTCTCATTTTGTCTCTGGTGAATCCTCTCATCCCCTTCTCCTCCCTCCTCTAGCCTGTACCCCAGTCTTGTGTGCATAAATAAATAAATCTTTAAAAAAAAAAAGATAGTTGAGTTGCAAAGACCATTAGCTTGACACTAAGTATAATCATTTTGTTACTTAGTTTCTTTTTCTGTCCATTGCCTGTTCTTTTTCTTTTTAAAAGATTTATTTATTTATGCATACAGACCTGGGGTACAGGCCAGAGTTTTATGGGTGAGAGGATTCACCAGTGGGGACAACAATAGGCAGATAAACTGAAATACGTTGCTGAGGGTGGGGTCAGGAGATGTCTGCCACACCATGTGGGTCACCTCCCCGGCTAGGGATCAAATTCCTGCTGCAGTGGCTGTGATAGCTTCATAGTGCTGTGCTTCAACCCATTGTGCCACTAGGAAGGGCACTGCCCTTTTTCTTTGCCCTTTTTTTAATTGGGTTTGTTTTTCCTTATTGATTTTTAGAAGATAGTAACATTTTCTGGTTATTTATTCTCTCCCCATTACTTATATTTCACATACCATCTTCAAGTCAAATTTTTATCATTCAGTTTTGTTTGTGGTATCTTTTATTAACAGAAATGTTGCAAATTGTTTTAATCTCCTAATGGGTAGCTATATATATTTTTTCCTCTTTTTAATAACAAGTCTACAATTTATTTTTATTTTCCTACCTTTCTCATTCATTTACTTTCTTTTCCTCTTGGTATCTTTTTGTATTGAATGATTCATTTCTTTTTGTTTTGCTAATACATTTAGGATTGCCTTTTTAGGGCTACTTTTGGGAACATTTATTCATATCTTAATTTTGATATGATAATATTCCCATTCACTTTTGTTTATTTTTTAAACTGAGTGTGGGTTATCTTCCGTCACACAGTTGCTGGTTGGCATGAGACTGGTACTGAGCTCTCTCTTTTTTATTTTTGTGTAGAACAACTGTGGTGTAGGCCAGAGATGGGGGAGTAAGGGTTGAGAGTATTCACCAGAAACAGAATGGGGAACAGAACAGGCAGATTTACTGAAATACACTGCTGAGGGGAGCTGGGGATGAGATAGGAGAAGTCTGCTGCATCAGGTGAATTAGCTCCCTGACTGGGGTCGAACTTAGCCTGGGAGTGGTAATGGTGCTGAGATTTAACCTCTAGTGGCCTCACATTTATTTTTTAAAATAATTTCTAGTTTTCTTTTACTTAGTTATTTTATATAGATTTTGGAAAATTTCTAAAAATATTTGTCATTCTTTTGTGTGCTAATTTTTTTTCATTATGTTTTATTTTTTATTTGTAAAGTTGATAGAGCTGCCTATGATTTCTGAAATTTTTTCCCAACGACTAATATTTTATAGGTCAAGAAATTGTGGTTCTACTTTATAATGACTGTATACATTCTGTTTATTGATTTGGGAGTGTGGATATGGAGATAATCACTAGCATTAATGACATTGCAACAATTTGATAATCAGTATGGAGGATATATAATACTTGGTCTTTGGTCTCATTAGCGTATCTGTAGTTACTGGACTTAAAGTTATTTTTTTAAGTTTTTTTTTATTTATGCATATAGAACTGGGGGATAGGCCAGAGGTGCAGGGGTGATTAGAGGACTCACCAGAGACATAGTGGGGAGCAGAACAGGCAGTTTGACACAGTATACTGCTGAGGGCAGTAGGTGAGAGAGGAGAGGTCTGCTGCGCCATGTGGGTCACCTCCCTGGCTAAGGAGTGAACTCGCATTGAAGCGGCTGCAACTAGCTTTCCAATAATGTGCTTTAAACTGTTGCGCCATTAGGGAGGGCCTTGGATTTAATTTTAAGACTCAGTAATTTTATTCTGCATAGATAAATAAACATGAAACACGTAGGAACATTTAAAATTTAACGTGTTTTTCTGTGTTCTGACTTTTCTGATATTTAGTAAATAAAATAACTTGTCCAGATTATCTTCATTGTTTGTAAGAGTAAAAGGTCTTGTGCTTATGTAGTATTTCATACAGGAGTAGTAAACCCATATGACTAACTTTGTGGCAGAACTAAATTAAGAACCTGATCTCTTTATTCCCTAACTAGTTCAGTTTTACTGTATTGCAACAGTGCCTCTTTGTAATTCTTCATGTGATAAATTGGTTGAAGAAACGTGTGTGAAAATAAGTGTCAGGATAACTTTGCTAAATGGTTAACCTTGACCAGTTACAGTTCCAGCTTTTTAGATTCTTTCTTTTTCTTTGGTGGTTGGGAATTGTATTGTCTGAGTATTGACTGAAGCTGGATGGGCTTATATGAATTTCAATATTACTTTGATGAAGGTGTCTTGTTCTCCATTACCTCACTTCCCCCTAAAAAGTGTTTTTAAAATGAGAGTTTTTTTTTAATGAATGTGTTTGGCCTCTTTTGTGTGTGTGTGGGTGTAGGAGGTGTGAGAGATGGAATGGGAGCAGAACAGGCAGATTTACCTAAATACACTGCTGAGGGAAGTAGCAGGTGAAACAGGAGAGGTCTGCTGTGCCATTTGGGTTAGCTTCTTGGCTGGGATTGAACTCAAACTGCATTAATAGTGCTGACACTTAGCCTCTAGGCTACCAGAGAGGATCTTGAAAATGGGAATTTCTTCTTCTTCTTTTTTTTTTTTTTTAAAAGATTTATTTATTTATGCTTACAGAACTGGGTCTAGTAGTATAGAACTGGGGTGTGGTAGTAGCGGTGGGTGAGAGGATTCTCCAGAGACAGAGTGGGAGCAGAACAAGCAGATGGACAAAGTACACTGCTGAGGGGAGCAGCGGGCAGGTCAGAAGAGGTTTGCCACACTATGTGGTTCACCTCCCTGGCTGGGGATCGAACTCATGCTGCAGTGGCTTTGGAGAGCTTCATAATGCAGTGCTTTAATCCATTGCACCACCAGTGAGGGCCAGAAAATGAGAATTTCTAATGGGAATTTGCTCTGTATATATTTTTGAGTATACCAAAAACATATGTTCATCCCCTAGTTTTTTTTTTCTTCTTGAGTATTTTTAAATTGAGCTATTAGATATTTGCTCTAAAATTTATGAATTTTATAAGGTACTAGAACACATATAACAGGACTTTTGAATACTTGCAAAATAATCTGTAGCTACCTTTACATCAAATATGTACTATGTGTTCTAGTGTTATAGACATTTAATTATAGTGTAATACTTGTTTATCATGTTTAAATGAGTTATTAGCCTTACTTTAGAATGGGTTTAGAGAGTTTGAATAACTTGCTTAGTCACACAGCTAATCATTGGAGTTGTGATTCAAACTCATGCTTGTCTGACTTGAAATCCTGAGCTCTACCTATTTTGGCATCACGATTTTTAGGTATATGTAGAATTTTATAGTTGAGAAAAATGATTTCATTTACTTCTAAAATAAAGTTGATAGATAGTATTTTGCAGCATTTGGCTTACTATATTCCTACATGTGAAAACTTGCAGTACAGGTTTAATATGTGGTATATCCTGGCCTAAAGTCTAATGATACTGTAAGAACCTAACCTATTTCAGTGGTAAAGAAAGGGGTGTGGGTAGATTGTTTTGTTCCTTCTTTCCATGTCTAGAGTACTTTGACTGATCTATGTGTATGTGTGTGTGTGGGGGGGTATGGTGGAATTATTTCCTAGGAGTAGCTCATTGTATTTGGTACTTTTGGAACAGCATTTTGCTACGGTATCTGTTGTAAGCAATGCTTTCTTTCTTTTGAAGAGCATTGTTTGTCTTGTAGTTTTCCAGTATAGCAAGAGACCAGCTGATGTTGGCATTATGGTGGAATCATAAATGGTGGAATCTCAGACTGGGAATTGGTAATTCAGCAGTTGCTATATCTGTTAACCAAGCAGATATGATTGGGCTCTCTGGGAAGAGAGAACGTGGGCCTGGATTTGGGTGACACTGGGCAGATAATAAGCTATCTGCGTTGACCGCTGCCTTCTCTTATGTGGGCTGCTCTTCATGAGCATCTCTTCCACATTGTCTCTCCCTGGACATTCTTCCTTCAGAAGACATCTTTAGTTGATGACAGTTGGACAGTTATGTACTTAATATGTTCATCATGTGACATGTTCCAACTCAGGCAGTGTGGGTACAGGGCAGGGCAGGAGTTTTCTCATGTTACATATATCAACACAATATTTTTGATGTTGCCTTTTGCATGGCAAAACATATATAAAAAGTTTGCCAGTCTTTGCTCTATCACCTATTAGCTTCCTTGCTGTTCAACACTCCAGGGTATGCTGTCGCTTGCTGTTCTATCCAGTGAGTATGTTTTCTCTTTCTTTTTTTTTGTACAAGTTTTTTTTTTTTTTAAAAGATTTATTTATTTATTCATACAGAACTGCCAGAGGTGCAGGGGTGGTGTCTCTCACCAGAGACAGAGTGGGGAGCAGAACAGGCAGATCAACGAACTATACTTCTAAGGGGAGCAGCGGGTGGGTCAGGAGAGGTCTGCTTGTGCCATGTGGGTCAGCTCCGGGGCTGGGGATTGAACTCATACTGAAGCAGCTGCGGCCACCTTGCAGTGCTGCGTCCTAACCTGTTGCACCACCAGGGAGAGCCCTATTTTCTTTTTCTTTAATAATTTCTGTTGATACCCAAAATAGAGAAACTTGGATTTTAGTTTTTTAGAGATGAGGAAAAATTTGCTTTCTTGAAACTCAGTATTTTACTAGTTTATTTGTTTGGGGCTAGCTGTAATGCTGCTTTTGTGGAGCTTAGAATTTGAGAGAAAAGACTTAAATACACATATTGTAAAATGTGTTAAGTTTTATAAAGGAGTTGTTCAGAGGTCTAGAGGCTATAAGTGGAGAGGGGAGCTAATCTAAAAAGAAGTTAGATTGACTGCCCTTGATATGTCTGCCAGCATGTGGGCCATCTTAGTCTGTGCAGCATTATCACTTGACCAGATTACTGTATACTCTCCTGATTTATTACTTTTAACTTTTACTCCACACTTGCAAGTCAGTTTTGTACATAGCACCCACGGTGATATGAAAATTGTTTGACTCTTCTCCAAACCCTTTTGTATTTGGTAAAATGTATTTGGTAGTATCCCTTCCTTTTCAATTTTTTGAAAGAGTTTGTATAGGATAGGCACCAGTTTGTTTGTGGAATTCATTTGTAAAGCCATCTGGTCCTGGGCTTTTGTTTTGGGGGAAGGTTTTGATTACTATTTCAATTTCACTGCTTGAATTATTCTGCATAGGTGTTCTATTTCTTCTCTGTCTAGCTTTGGATGATTCTAAAGTTATAGGAATTGGTCCGTCTCTTCTACCTTGTTGAACCTGTTGCATGTAACTGTTATTTTGATTTCTGTTGTAGTAATTTCTCCTCTTTTGCGTATGATCTTATTTATTTGTGTTTTCTCCTTTTTTTTTTTGGTGAGCCTGGCTAGAGGTTTTTTCTTTTTGTTTATTTTTTTCAAAGAACCAACTTTTGGTTTCATTGATAGTTTGAATTGTTTTCCTAATTTCATTTTCATTTATTTCTACTTTGATTTTTATTATTTCCTTTCTTCTACTGGCTTTTGGTCCCGTTCCGTTCCCCCCGTTCCCCCCCCCACCAGTTCTTTAAGGTGAGAGATTGGGTTGTTTCTTTGGGTTCTTGTTGCTTGAGGTAAGACTGTATTGTGATTTATTTTCCTCTTATAACTGCTTTCGCTGTATCCCATATTTTCTGTAGAGTTGTGTCCTTACTATCATTCATCTCAAGGTATTTTTTGATTTCTGCTTTGATCTCCTCATTGATCCGGTAGTCCTCCAGTAGTGTGGGTTTCCATGAGGTAGGAGGGTTCCTTGTTTTTTTTTTTTCTTCCATGGCTATTTCTAGTTTGGTGCCTTTATGGTCAAAGAAGATGGTATGATTTTGATCTTAGTTGCTGTCTGTCTTGTGTCCCAGTATGTGATCAATCCGGGAGAATGATCTGTGTGCACTTGAGAAAAATGTGTACTCCAGTTTTTTTGGGTGCAGTGTTCTACAGATGTCTCTTTAGCCCATGAGATCTAGGTCCTTGTTTAGAACACTGTTGTCCTTGTTTACTGTTTGTCTTGTTGATCTATCCATTGGGGAGAAGGTGTTGAAGTCTCCCCCTACATGTGTATTTTCTCTGATGCCTGTTTTCAGAGATGATAATAATTGTCTGATATATTTGGTAAGTATATGTTGATAACTGTTACATGTCTTCTTGATGTATTGCACCATTAGTTATATTGTAGTGACTGTCTCTTTTTATGTTTTTTAGTTTGAAGTCTTTACAAATAATTATTTTTTATTTATTTATGCATACAAGAACTGGGATTCGGGCCAGAGGTGTGGGGTGTGGAGGACTCACCAGAGACAGAGTGAGGAGTAGAACAGCTGAATCTGCTGAAATACACTGTTAAGCGCAGCAGCAGGCAAGACAGGAGAGGTCTGCTGTGCATGTTGGTTAACTCTGGTTGGGGATTGAACTCCTGCTGCAGTGGCTGGCAATAGCTTGGTAGTGCTGAGACTTTAACCTCTCTGCCACCAGGGAGGCCTTGAAGTCTGTTTTACCTGATAATAGTATAGCGGTAGCTGGCTTCTTTTTTGGTTCATTTGCTTGTAGGATTGTTTTCCATCCTTTCACGTTCAGCCTGTGTTACCTTTTGCGTCAAATGTGTTTCCTGGAGTAGCAGCAGGTTAGGTTCTGTTGAACACTGCTTTTTGTTTGATGATCATTCTGCCTGCTGTGTGGAGAATAGGTTGAAAAGAATAAGTAGGGGAAATGGGAACTTTTGTAGTAGTCTATTGGAAAGAGGGTGGTAGTTTTGATAAACTGTGGGGCAGTTGTGAAGATGGGCAGAAGTGGACAAAATCAAATCATTTGGAAGTTAGTAAACCTGTTTTTAATTAGCATTTTAATAGGTACTAATTTGCCCAGTGAGTATCTTAATTCAAGCTAGTATTATAAGAAATAGTTTTCCTGGGGAGATGTTAGTTTGCTTTTTTAGTGGTAATAGTTGATAAATATTTTTCTTTGATGATGAGTTTGAGTTTTTGTTTTTTTTTTAAAATTTATTTATTTATTCATACAGAACTGGGGTACAGGCCAGAGATGTGGAGGGTGAGAGGATTCACCAGGAACAGACAGATCGACGAAGTACACTGCTGAGGGGAGGAGCGGGCGGGCCAGGAGAGGTCTGTCACGCCATGTGGATCTCCTCCGGGGCAGGCTGTGATCAAACTCATGCTGAAGTGGCTTAAGCTTCTTAGTGCTGTGCTTTAACCCGCTGCTCCACCAGGGAGGGCCCTATATATTTTT